>NC_064543.1:23007094-23325428 GCF_023856365.1 Brienomyrus brachyistius
AATTGGCATTTTAGCCTCAAACAACAAACCAAGGCTGTACCACATCATTGTGTTTACATGTGGGAGGTGTTCCAGTTACATGATGGGCATGTTTCATTTCAACTGTTTTGACGGAGCTCGATATCACACATAAATGTATTAACTTTTGTGAATAAATATTGTGGAAAATATCAAGCAATTGTCTTCCTAATAAACAGAACGCTGCATTTTGTTGTTATTTCTAGTACAACTCCAGCCAATTTTGAGTGCTTTTCTATCCCTTTCTTTATAGGCTTATAATAAATGATAAAATAAATATTTTTATTTCTATGAAACATGCCTTAAATATTTCTAAAAAGGCATAACACAGTATAGCCATGTTTCTCATGCATTATGAATACTTTAATAAGCTCTCATCTATAATGCACTATGAATACCTTCATAATGCAAAATAATGGTCAGTATAACAATTAAGGATGATTTGTACTGCATTATGAAGGTATCTATAGTGCAATATAGATGAGACCTTCAGAGCATTCATAATGAACAATACACATGAGTATAATGTGTTATGTGTTTTTATGAATAGTTATAGCTCTGTTTATAATACTTTATGAATGTACTGCAATACATTATGAAGGTAGGTATAATGCAATATAATGATTGCTTTAAGTGAAGTGTTACCAATATACCCAGAAGGGTAGTACGTGAATCATTGCAAAAGCAAATATCCACTTTGTTGGTATGTGAATAATATCCATGTTTTACGAATAATTAGGGGTGCTTTTGGAATATGTTTAGAATATATGCCTCATTACGCAGAGGATTACTCTGGAATATTTTAGCACACAATGCCGCAAATTAGATGACCAAATCGAGTAAGTTCTCGATTGCAATGACATGCGATTCATGCCTGTGTGTGATACTAATCCAAAGTTATGAGCCTGAGGTTAATGGGTGTGACAATCAACACGTTTTGCGTCTGTTGAGTTCTCAGGGTTAACAAACATATGGATATGTTATGTTATGGATATGATATGTTATGAGGCGTTTTCATGAGTGGTCTTGACTGATCTTGAAATAAAACCTCAAGGCCTCTATATCCGAGCCCGAGACAAGACTGAGTCAAAATTAAGTTGATTCCAAGACAAGAGCAAGATAGCAAACAAGTGGTCTCGAGACCGAGACCAGTCTAGAGTACTACAACAAAGGGCTGGGCCATATGGACCAAATATCAAATCTTGATATTTTCTAGCTGAAGGGCAATATACAGTCATGGTCAACAGTTTTGAGAATGACACAAATATTGATTTTTCACAAAGTCTGCTGCCTCAGTTTTTATGATGTCAATTTGCATTTATTCCAGAATGTTATATGAAGAGTGATCAGATGAATTGCAATTAATTGCGAAGTCCCTCTTTGCCATGAAATGAACTTAATCCCAAAAGACCCATTTCCATTGCATTTCAGCCCTGCCACAAAAGGACATTCTGAAATAATTTCAGTGAAAGGTGCAGTGGAGTAATACCAAAAATTAAAATAGACAATTCCATGTCAGAGCCAAACGTTCCCAGTGTCACACAGGTACTTTTATTAAGAGACAGCTGTACATGACTAAAAAGTAAACCACCGGCATATATTACAGTAGTTTACCAACCAGCTCCTCTTTGCTAGCATGCCTCGTGTCTGTGTCTCCATTCTGTCTCTGCCTGCAGGACTTGTGAGTGAGGGGGAGGGGCGGGTTGTGTTCAGAGAGGGAGGGGGACGGGCCAGGGCGCAGTTGTGTGAGAGACAGACAGGGAGAGGAGAAATAGGCAAACTGGGGGCTCTATGAGTATAGTTTTAAAGCAACATAAACTATATCGATATAAACAATATTGTCTTATCTTGTATGAAAACATATTGATATATCTTAAAAACTCGATATATTACCCAGCCCTACTGCAACACTAATCGGTACTACCAAGTACAGAAACATATTTGTAGCAAAAAACACTCTTATAGCTGTAGTTGTTTTTTTAGTTCAGTCTGAGTTTCTTGGCAGAAGAGCCGTAGACGCCACTGAGAGACTAACTTCCAGAGGCTGTTTGTCTTGCTTCAGTCTTGCCCACACTCCTCTGAAATGAGTTAGCACGCTGGATATCTTTCCAGCAACGTTTCAAGCAACATATCCGAGTTCGGTATAACAGAGCCAAGAGACAACCTTGGTTTTATCAAGGACTGTCTCACTCTTGAGTGCTAGAGTAATATATTGGGAAACTACAGTAGTTATGACTAACTGTAACCAGCAGTAGGAACAACCAACTCACAGCCACAATTAGCATAATGTTTCCCATGTTCAACATCTATTTGTGAACTTAGGTTTCATCCGTGTCTATAAATGTATTCATTCATTTCATTGTGCATATCCAACTGATAATGATATAGCCTACCAAATGGCACAGAATTAACGTGAGTGCCTTTACATACAGCCCTAATCATATCGCATGAATATTCAATAAAAAAGTTTGTTAAATAAGAAAAACCTTTTAAAGAATATTTATTTCTATCTTTATGCAATTTTTTGGTTCTAGAACCAATTATGAATGTGCTCAGTGAGGTACAGTCATGCTACAATGACATTAGTAATTAATCGAAGCTGCAGTGGAGATGTGTTTCTCTTACCATTGTGTCTGACGTATCATTTGTTTCTTAGTTGAAAATTATTATTTCTTTATTATTAAAATTATTTCAAATAAATGTAAGTTTTTCAGGTATTTGTCTAGTCCTTAGTTTATGGTTTTTGAATTCATAGTCTAACCTTGAACTTGTGATTCTCGCTGTTTGTTCCAGGGAACGAGGTTGACATTGCTGGTAGAGTTATTACCCGTCCTGTAATGAAAAATAAAATGCCGTGTCCAATTTATAACCAATAAGGCCACCAGTTGAAAATGGAAACCATAATTGTTCGGTGTCTGTGACAGTAAACATTTGGATTCTGCATATTCTATTGGATGATAATGCTTCAAATTTTGAAATAAATCCATAGTATCGCCAGTTTTAGTTTTCCACAGAGTTTCCAGTATACAGAGTACACCACCAGTCTGATGCGTGTCACATTCAAACTGCAAAACGTTCTGCCACACCATCAGCGTCTTTGTACTTTGCTGATCCACAATATCTACTTTTTAAAGAAATGTTGTTTGCTGACCTGTCAATTTCTTCATCGACTCTTGAAACTTCCTCTGAGAGACACTTATTTCTTCCATGATATTCCATGATTCAACCTTGCTGTGCATTTCCTGGACATAGGTGGTCAGTTCTTAAAAGATTGCCACATGGTTGGTTGGAATTGAGTTTGTTTGCATGATGTGATAATGTGTGCTGTCAAACAATGATCCTTATAAACAGTTTCTTAAATTTTCTCAGTTTTACACTTTATATGATGATAAGTAACTGTTTCATTTCTATCAGCCAGCCCTAGGTAAATTTCTTCTATGAAAATTTTTCTAGGATAATGACGGGGTTCGTGTCTGTGTGGCAGACCATTACAGACCAAACTGCCACAGTTTTGCAACCCACTAGCAGTTGGACGGACCAGTGTTGAGGCAGACTGGCCTAAACCCTTTGCTTTAATATTTAAAAGCAACCTATTTTAATAACCTAAAATCATGTCTATTTGACTAAAACTGAAACATTCAGAAGTGGGGACCGAAGGTGCACAGCGTTAGGCTCAGTGTGGAACAGGGCAGAGTAGGCCATTGGGCAGTGAATGACAGGAGTATCCCTAGAGAGGTGTGACTACCACCCTTCTACAATACAAAACAACCTCCCATCATAAGAGACAAAGACCATAAAAAGGGGGATTCTCATTCATGCTGTTTTGTTTGCATTTCAGTTCTCTCACGCTAGACCCTGGCATCAAGTCCTGGCTGTCAACAAGAGAGGCCCATGACCCTGCCACCCTGCCGGACGTGGTTCACTGGCTCCGTTAAACACACACATAGCGCAGGCCTCCTGCCAACCGATGGTGACGAGGGAGGGTGAGAGAGGGGAGGGGCGGCGAGAGGAAGACATGGTGAAAGAGAGAAACAGCACATTGGCGAAAGAATGAAACGGAAGGAATTTGGGAGTGAATAATTGGAAGTGGGGGTCAGTAGGCATTAAAGAGAAAAAGAAAGAAAGAAAGAAAGAAAGAAAGAAAGAAAGAAAGAAAGAAAGAAATCATTTCAAGTGATCTTTGTTAAAATGTACATTTATGTAATAAAAAATATAACACCTGATACAGACTTGTGCAGATGTTACTAAAGTGCCTGAAAAACCATGTTAAACAATTTGTCATACTTGTCTATAATTTTCAGAATGCTAATAATTTCAGGCATAAGTTTCTATATTTTCAGTAAAAATTATGTTTTACCCACCCAGCAACCCTGAATAGGATAGGTGGTTACAGACAATGGATGGATAGATGTTTCACCAAAATTATGAAAGCTGTTTGAACCTCAGGTTATAAACATTTTTAATATCATAAAACAAGTTCAGGGGATTCATATAAATGTGCACCCTGTCCATTTCACACCAGTCATTTCACATTGGTAGGCCTATGTGTGCATAAAGAAAGCACCTTACATAAGTTTCCATGCGGGTTTTTGTGAATGGAGAGGCGGATTCACCTAGCCACAAGTTGCCCACCACCTAATGGCAAGCAGATGTAATTTTACATTAAACTTGGTTTCATGCAGTAAATCCATCTCAGATAGTTGTGCAGTAGCCAGATGGGGCTGGAACAGAGCTGGGCCAGGTGCCAATCTCATTTTATTAAAAGCTGAGCTAATGGGGCCAAGAGTATATGCAACTCAGAGGACACACTGTAAAGTCCACACCCATCAAGGTGTGCTGTGTGGAAAGCAGGCAGATGAGGGGCCACAATTAGTCAGTCTGTCAATGCCACAGTGATGCTGTATGCAATTCTAGTCTCAGGATCACAGGGTAACTCTAAAACTCCCATTCATCTCAATATATCCAGATGTCAGGCGCAGAACCCTTCATCCACAGGTTTTAAATGGTTACATAATAGTCTTTACTGGAGTGTCTTTGTAGCACAGTGCTTTTCACCTGGGGGGCTGTGGTGCACTAGGGGGTGAACATACAATGTATTAAAGCACAGAAAAAAAAATACATCACTGTTAAACCTAGGGAAAGGTGACAGCCTGTATCGAATTTTTAATGTATATTGATATATTTTCAAAATAAGATACAGAATGACACAAAATCATTTATATCTTTTATATAAATTATAATTTATATACTTTTGTTATGTGTTAAAATGAGGATTTTATTAAAGATTTTTAATAGAAACCAACAGTATTCCTTCCTGGTGGTGAACAGTGTGAGAGCTTCGGTCATGATGTCATAGAGAATCCTTGAATTCACAGCTAAAATCAAGCCACTCGGTTAGCAGCCATTTCATGGGGAAGCTGATGGAAGGTAATTGTTACTCAGTTCATTTAATTTTAAAATATTTCTAAAAATATCAAAAATTGCAATATTTCTTTAATTTTGTTAAAGGTTTTATCGGCCATCAACCTCACTTTTAATCATTATCAGGTTTATGATTTTAAAGCCATTTGTCAGAGAGGTTTTAGATTTGCATAGTTATTTTTGTTCATAAACATTCATCTTCTGTTTTGAGAGCAACGTCATGAACCAAGTGTTGCTGGACATAGTGCAGTGAAACCTTATTTGCGTCATATCCCATACACTGCATTGCTTTGCAGTGTAACCAAAATAAAATGCTTATTTTAATAAGCACTGGCAATTTTTGTCATCACTGCAGGTTGCATAGAAAAGAAAGCTGTGTAGGGGAGCCCAAACGCGTTTACCTGGACACGGAGTCCTTGGGTAACAAAAGGTTGAGGACCATTGTTCTGGCAGATTTTTCCATAATACAATTTGTAATATTCATATTCTGTATTTCTATTTAATTTCTATTTTTCTATTGCAATCTTCTATTAACTTAGCCTGAGGATAACCATGCAACACTGCCCCCTTTCTGCCATGCTATTAACTTACAAAAATAAACTTACGTTTAGCCATACTGACATCTTTAGGTTATTAAAAGCCATTACAACTGTATAAAAGTGAGAGATGTCAATGCATCGTTCTTCCACTTTTTCTTCATTTCCTTTAACATCACCACAAAAATAGCTAAATACTTGTAACTAGAAATGCTGGAATCAACCTATGTCACAGACTCTGCAGCATGTCATCACAGAAGAAGACAGCTATGCCCAGTTCAGTGTCTGTACAGCAATGCTAATTAGTCCTTGATCCATATTGACCCGGATTTGCTGGTGAAAACAGCAATTTACACTATGAAGTCTACAAATAATTTTATTGAATAAAACATTCAGCGTAAAAATTCAGAAACAGCTCATGAAGAAAGTAATATTTAACCCAGCTGTTTAAGGACATGCCCTTTACCCTAGTAAGAGTAATATGTTGCTTTTCTAATATCCAACTACCACCTTTATTTTTAATTAGCTAAACAATAGATAAATACATTAAGTGAAGCTACTCCAAATCAGCCCACCTCTGCCCACCCCCCATTATGATACAACGGTACACAAATAAACAAATTACACATGGCAGGTATGACAGACAAGACATTATATTGTAAGACTGTGCAAATTGACATAGACAAGACTAAGACTTTCTGTGAAGTCAGAATTATGAGATGCAGCGTTTGGTATATGATTACATTGAGGAGCTGTAGTGTCAGTGTGTATGTCTCTGTGTGTGAGAGTGTATTTATGTGTGTCACTCAGTGGATTTAGTGTACAGGCAAGTCCAGCGCGATGGTAAATGACGTGGTTTGATGCTGTAGGGTAATAAATTCCATTGATATATATTCTTTGAGTAGGTTTGACCATCGTGTGATATTAACTGGTTTTCCAGTGTAACATAACAACTTTCTTGGAGATAGCTAAGGCCACCAGTATGGGTTCTGCATCTTCGATTGGTGGGGTTATGTCTGTGAGATCTCCAAGTAGACAAATGGAAGAAGTTTGTGCAATGCTGCAGCTTAGTATGGTGGAGATTCTGTTACTGATTTAATTCCAGAAACTTTAAATTGGTGGGTAGAGCAAAAGGGAGTGGAAATTACTATCTTGGGTGTGTAATGCACACTGTGAATATGTGTCCATTTCTAGAAAGACCATTTTATGCATCTTGTGCTGGTTGATGTGTATTCTGTGAATTATCTTATACTGAATAGAAGTTGCAGCTTAGTGTTTTTAGTCATAGTGAAGGTGTTCTTGCATATTTGGGTTCAGAATTCAGTGTTTGTTGTAGATAAGTCCTTTTTCCCTGGTGTTGATTGGGATGGAAATTTTTGTATCTACAGTGGATGTTAGTTTGTATAATTTTGAGAGAACTTTCTTTGTGTCAGTTAATTTTTTTATTTCTTCTATAAGTGGAGATGGTAGCGATTGTTGTTCAATATATTGATTTTAGATTTAAGAACAGACTTCAATTAGGGGTACTGAAGGTATTGTTCTTTCACGATGTCATACCTGTGGACTAATTGTTGGAAATTAATAAATGTGTTATTCTTGAAAAGGTAGTGGAGGTGTGTGATATCCTTTTGTTTCCGTGTACTGAAAAAAGTGTTTTGTTTAGCAGAAAGGTCAGGGTTGTGCCAAATTGGGGTGTATTTACAAGGTTTTATTGTAAATTTGAAGGTTTTGTTGATTTTTCCACTACGCTGTTAAGGTTTTTGAAATTACTCTACTATTAAAACAATTTAATTTTATTGTGCACAGTATTGCTGATTTTGTCCAATTCATTGAGTAGTCTGTGACTTCGGTGAATGAGTTAATAAGCTTGATGAGTTCTTGAAGAGAGTTTGATGGTTCTTGCAGATGGAGAAGTATATCATCTGTGTAGAGGTTGATCTGGTGTTGAGCAGTTGGATTCCTGTGATAGTTTCATTTTGGCATTTTGCAGGTGCAAGGAGTTTGATGGACAGGGCAGAAAGCGATATGGAGAGTGGACATCCTTGCCTAATTCTCCTGTGCAGTGTGAACCTGTGATGTTAGTACATTAGTAGTGGCAATTGGTGAACTGTATAATATTCTTATCCAATGAATAAATGACTCTCCAAAAACACATTTAAGAAGTGTCTCGTGCAGGAATGTCCAATTTACTCTACCAAAAGGTTTTTCCGCATCTAGGGAGACAGTTATTGTTTCAAATTTGTTCTATTTTGAAACATGCATTAAAAAATCTTTCCATGTTATTTTATGAATGTCTACCTTTGATGAATCCGATTTATTCTGGATGTATTAATGATGGGTTTACCGTTTCAAGTCAGGCGGCCAGTGCTTTACTAATAATTTTGATATCTGTGTTGATCAGTGATACAGGGCAGTAACTGGAGCAAAGGGTCTTTGTTGGGTTTTATTTGTACTGTGATGACGGCTGTATTCATGTGCTGAATAATTTTGGAATTGTGTTTGATGTCAAGTACCATTCTGCAGCATGAGAAACAGTGGTGAGATTGTATTCCTGTAGTGTTTGTAGAACTCGACAGGAAAGCCATCAAGTCCTGGAGCTTTATTGTTTGGCATTTTATTGAGTGCAATATGGAGTTCCTTAGCTGTTCGTGGTTTGTCTAATCCATCTATTTGGTTATTATACGGTGGCACCAACATGCAAAACACAAACAAAAACACAAAAACTTCATCTCTGAAATATAGACATGCGAAAAAACAAAATAGCGGTCCTGAGGTGCAAAACACAAACACACACAAAAAACATGATGTAACAAAAACGTCAAAACGTCTTTTCTGCATGTTCCGTGCTTCTGCTGGTCGTTACTCCGAATTAAAGCCCGTGTTTCCCCGACTCCTTGACTTCTGCTCCTCTTTCTCCGGTCCGTACGTTGCTCGACGTCAGTTTTAAAAGAGTGTGTGTTTTATTTATTAAAAATGGTTATGGTTTATCCGACATACATTATTAGTGCATTTTTAGCTTGACAGCTATATTTGTTATTGATTATAACCGTATATTTCGCTCGCTAAGAATTGTCTCATGGACATGTTTTATTAGATTAATAATGTATATTTGGCCCTATAGCGGCATGTTTTGTTGATCATAATATAGCTGGATAGCATATATAAAACAGGTTTACAAATGTTTTGAAATCAACAACCTTCACATTAATAAACAGCATTGAACACTGATTTAAGAATATTTATTATTGTGATATCATGATGTCCTACACTTGAGTGACAATACAATACAGATGTATAACCATAAACACGACTTTATAAAAACTTTTAGCAATATAACATTTATAGATACTGCTTCAGTTTGTTTATGAAAATCTGGATTACGTGTAATACAAGTCTGCAATTAAATGTACACCAGTAAAACAAAATCTCTAATATCTATTTCTCAAGATAACAATTAATAAAATCAGGCCGGTTAAGCAAGCATTTGTTGCTATATATGGAGCTAAATATACGGTTATAATCGACAAAACATATCGCTATCAAGTAAAATATACATTAACTGCTTAAATGTTGGTTAAACCATAACAGAACACGCCAGTTATACTAAATATGAATTTCTTTTCAACATATAATTAATAAAACACACCTTTTTAAAACCTTCGTAAACATATTTAATGTAGGCAGATTAATAGTCAATAAAACATGTCGCCATGGCGCTAAATATGTGATCATAATCATTAAACAACTTATTGAGGAAAATATATAATTATAATCGACAAAATATATCGCTATTGAGCTAAATATACATTAATAATGCAATTAAACATATCCAGAATAAAACGTCAGTTTTAATATCCAGCTAAATGTGAACTACTTTTTTAAAATAATCAATAGAACGCACACCTTTTTAAAAGGTATTTTATGTACGATAATAATCAATGAAACTATGAGTTAAATATATGGGTATAATGGATAAAACATATCGCTACAGTTTATCTAATGAAACATATTCAGAGATGAGATTTCACATGACACCTGTCATTTGTCACGTCTTCCGGAAACTACAGAGATACCAAAGACATAAAGTAGCCGATGATGTATTTCCGCAATTTACTGGCTTGATTTGCACCTCAGGAGCGCGCGTTTTCGTTTTTTCGTGTTTTCATTTTTGCGTTTGTGTTTTGCACCTCAAGAGCGAGCGTTTTCGTTTTTTTGTGTTTTCCTCTTCAGTGCCACCATATTTTTAAGTTGGGGTAAATCTGTGGTATTTAGGAAGGAGGTGATATCTGATTATATCATATATAAGTAATTATATAATATAGTAATATACTACTTTAAACAAAGGCATAGGTAGTGAAGCAAAATAGACATTATGTCTATGGGTCATTGTTTTTATTTATTGTGTAGGAGGAGAAAACAACAATTTTGGCAGGAATTCATGAAAGATGTGGAAATTCTGTTCTTTTCAGTGAGGACATGTGGAGGAACATGTAACACAGTAAACCTGTTCTACAGTAACCCATTCAGCATTTAACCTGTGGTCATTTAGTTATCCATGGTCTGCCAATGAGCCACTTTGATACTAAGGTGAAGTAACCATTATTAGTGAGTTAGTAACCATTATTAAAAAACATTCTAAAAAAAAACAAAACATTTTTTTTCCATAAGGAAATATTTTAAATTAAATATATTTTATGTATCTGAACATATCGTATGCATATGCATGTGAATATGTAGTAAATTACAGTACGTTTTAACCTTTATACAGCTAATTCTTACCTCATTTACGGTATAATGGTTAAAACGCACAGTAATTTCTGTCATAGCACAGCAACTGCACATAAAATAAGTATGCTTATGAGCTATTATGACAAGAAATGCCATGCGTATCACTTTATGCAGTGAATGCATACTTGTGTACAGCTGTGTGCATCCCTTCTTGTGCTATTTCAGGTGTCTGATTCCTTACAAATGCCATAACCTGGTTACTTGCACATAGTTTTTGCCCTTTGGGTTTCACTGAAACTCATCAGTAGTGATGCTTGCCAAGGCTCCTTTCTAAGGTACCTGCCACTTGGCCAAATTTGTTGGCCAGTATTAGGAACAATTCTGATAGATCAGAAAACAAGTGCACACAGCAACATTTTGTTAGCTGTGCTGATTCTACTACCTAAAATGCAGCCTAAAATAACAATGCAATTTTTCAGTCATGGAAAAACAGTAGAATGTATGAATCATTGTACTAAACACATTGTAATCATTGCTCCAACGCAGCTATATCTGCCAGTGATTATAAAACACATTAGTTAACAGTTCATTCTAAATGCAGATTATGTTAAACGGTCCCTCTTGTAATTAAATGATTCATCATTTTGTGTATTAAATGATTGTAACCCATCTTACCTATGAATAAAAGAATACCTTAACACCTAAAGAAAAAACGAATTAGGATCACTATTTTATAATGTCATATTCACACATCTGACACAGCAGTAGGTATTGAAAGTGAATAAGTAAACCTGCATGATTGTCATTGTGTGATTTGCATGCTCTTGCTCATCAAATTATGGTTTCCATGAGTCACAAGTCAAAGGATAAGATTCTTCTGAAGGTCCCACAAGGTCTGGGCACTGTGTTTCAGCTGCTGGACCTCCAGTTCCTTCAATGGCTGGTTGATCACCCCACACACTCCAGCTGAGCCCAACACACAGGGCAGACTAAGGAACACCTCCTCCTTGATTCCATGCAGGCCCTGGGAAAATTTACAATCAAGAACTCATCCTGTCTAATCCCATGCGATCCATATTTTTTCGCTTTCTGTTTACAGTTAGATTTAAGTGTTTGATTCTGAATTTTTTTGTTTGGCATTGTTTTTGACCAGTGGCAGACATATAACAGGTTTGCAACTAAATGAATCTTGAGTTTTCATTATATGAAACTGATGATTGACTGACAATGTGTAACTGAACTTAGCGTAAACTTTTTTAAGTACATTTTAATGTTGTCTAAGGGACATATGAAACACGTTTTACTTAGTGAAGGGCAGGATCAATAGCTACAGAAAACCGGAAAAATACAATCATTTATACAACTATAACGGTGAACAAGAACTGACATCTTATAGGCTTATGTTTTCTAAATGTTTACACAGTTTTCCATTCCAATCATGTCTTCTGTTTTCATTGTATTGCTGAGCAAGTCATTGCAATGTTTTTTTTAAAAATGGCTAAATCAATCACCGACTGAAAACATAACTTTGCTGGAAAGCCTACCTTTACCAATGTGGAGATAGGCTGTACATTCTTAAGGTTCTTCAGAATGGACTGTGCAAGATGAGACACGCTCAACCCAATTGCCCAGGAGGTATAGCCCTTCAGTCTGATGACCTCATAGGCACTGCATATAAGCATAATAAAAAATAAAATAAAATAAATAAAACAACAAAAAATCTATAGACAGGGCGTTGGTTGCCTTGGATCTTAATTTGTGCATCTTTTAAGAAAGTCTGAGACATATTATGTAAGAATAATAAGTATATATATAATTCTATAGTCAGTCATAGTCATACTGCACATGACAATTCGAGTAAAACAAGTCATTCCAGTTGCCCAGTGGCAAAAATGACTTAGTTTATACACTATTTATGACGCATAAAAATGTGCATAAAGGTCACATAGTGATTTTCCAAAGCTGTATATTTTGTTGCAAACCTAATTGCATCAATAAGAAACATAAATGTACTATACCTCTCGACAACTTTTTGGTGTATTTCTACCCAGCCCTCAGAGTCTTGGCCTCTTTTAAGATCAGGATTTAATGACTGTAGCCCAATCCCTGCCACATTGGCCCCACTCCACACTGCCACTGTTTGGAAGCAATGAATATTTGAATATGTGACTGTATATTGAATATTTATGAATAATCCATTTACATGCCACTAATCCAATACAGAGTTGTAGAAATGTACAAGACAAAATTATCCAAAGTGACATAACTTAGAGAGCCAGGTACTACTGTATGTTGTATGTACTAGTAGGTGGGGCTCTAGGGTAGTACTCAAGAAAACTGATTTATAACCTAGCAGTAACCAGTAGTAGACCCCCTGAGATGTTATATCACAGTACTCAAAAAGAGATTTACACAATCTGAATAAATCCATTAAAACGTTCAGCTATTTAAAAACAAATAAGCTGCAGTAATAAATTGCCTGTGATGGTTTATATTCTTTATAGAGAAAAAGTGGAAGGGTTGTTTATCTAGGAAAGAAAAGGCATTTCCTGTGGGTTCTAACCCAAACCTCTTCATAATGGTAAGTAAAGATGATAAAACCTTAAAACTGTCTAGCTATAAGTGACACCTAAAGCGATCAACCACTTCATCTGAAAACTAGAAGTATAGCAAAGAGGATAACATACAAAATACCAAAACAAAATAGGAAGAACACCTTTGCCTCCCCTTTGCGCACAGGTGAGACTAACCACTGGAGTCGCCATGCTCCCCAATGATGTAACCGTGCACACTGCTGGGGCTCATCTGCAGTTTCTCAGCCATTAGGAAGCGGAATCGGGCAGAGTCCAGGTTGGTGCCACTTCCAATGACTCGGTGTTGGGGGAAGCCGCTCAGCTTCCAGGCCACGTACGTCAGGATGTCCACTAGACCAATGTCAGAGAGTCAAACATGCAAGAAGGTTATTCCATGATTTAAAAAGTGACCCATGTTCTTTCAATGCTATTTTAACAAAAAGGCAAAGGATATAACCCTTGGTTTTCTGAGTTCATAAAAAACACAAGCTTTTTACAAATTGTATGACTGAATAGCCATGCCACAGGTAATTATATACAGTTATGTGAAAAAGAAAGTACACCCTCTCTCTATTCTATGGTTTTCCGTGTTAGGTCATAAAAAAATCATCTGGTCTTTACTAGGTTCTAAAATTATTTAAATCCAACCTCAGGTGTAAAATAACACAACAGATTGTACCATGTCAATATTCATCAACGATGCCAAAATGCTGAAGTCATGTGTGAAAAACTAAGTACACCCCAAGACTCAATAGCTTGTAAAACCACAAGTGTAGCAGCAACAACTTGAAGTAATCATTTTCTGTATGACTATTAGTCTCTCACATCGTTGTGGAGGAATTTTGGCCCACTCTTCCTTACAACATTGCTTTCAGTTCTTTGAGGTTTGTAGGTACTCATTTATGCACAGCATTTCAATCGGGTTGAGCTCTGGACTTTGTCTGAGCCAAACACCTTGATTCTATTCTTTTTCAGCCATTCTGTTGCAGATTTGCTGGTGTGCTTGAGATCATTGTACTGTTGCATTACCCAGTTTCAGCTAAGTTTTAGCTGTTGGACAAATGGCCTCACAGTTGACTCTACAATACTTTAGTATACAAAGGAGTCCAATGGTCGACTCAATGACTGCAAGACGCCCAAGTATTGTGGCTGCAAAACAAGCCCAAATCATCACCCCTCCCCCACCATGCACAACAGTTGGCATGCGATGTTTGTGTCGTTAACCAAACACAGCATTCCACCAAATGTGGCGCTGTACATCTTGGCCAAGCATCTCCACTTTGATTTTGTCTGTCCAAAGGACATGGTTCCAGAATTCTTGTGGTTTGTTTAGATGCAACTTTACAAACCCAAGCTGTGCTACTATGTTTTTTTTTTTTTTAGAGAGAAGAGGCTTTCTCCTGGCAAACCTTTCAAACAAGCCATACCTGTTTGGTCTTTTTCTAATTGAACTGTCAAGAACATTTAACATGCTAATTGAGGCCTGTAAAGACTGAGATGTAACTCTTGGGGGGTTTGCAATTTCTCTGAGCAATACCCAGTCTGACCTTGCTGGGATGTCCACTCCTAGGAAGACTGGCTACTGTCTTGAATATAATAAACTTGTGAATAATCTTTCTCACTGTTGAATGACAGAGTTCAGAATGTTTGTAAATGACCTTATAACCCTTCCCAGATTAATGAACAGCAACAATTGCTTCTCTAAGATCATTGCTCATGTCTTTCCTCCTTGGCATTATGTTAACACACATCTGACAGCTCCAGACCAGCAAACTGCCAAAAAAATCTGCTTTTATATACTAGTAGGTTCAAAATTCACAAGAAAAAGGTGAAGCAGGAGGCACTGACACTGACAATGACCAAAGACCATCTAATGCCAGAGATGACCATCAACTTATCTGACAGTTTCTCATGAATCAGAGGATGACAAGTGACCTTCAGAAGGAATGGGAAACATTAAGTGCACCGCTAGGACAGATCGTATCAGGCTCCTACAAGCAGGACTAAAAACCCATAAAGCAAGGATGAAGCTCTTCATTAATGAAAAACAGAGAAGAACCAGGTTAGAGTTTGCAAAAAAAATAAATAAATTATTAGAACATATGAAAATTAGAAGTAACACAACAAGAACTGGCAAGAACTTCCTCCTTTCTCCAAAAAAATACTAATGTCTTGCTGGATGGCTAAACACAGCTTCAGTTCCCAAACCTCTCCTCAGGGTGGCATCATATATCACTCAGCCATTCCATGAATTTCTTACATTTCAGAGATAGCTCAATCAGTCAATTAATTTAATTAATTGATCAGTCGATTCATTAATTAATTGGGGTTTGGAAAACTCAGTGACGTTTTGATTTACCATATGAGGTGGAAAAAGCAAAAAAGCTGCAAAAACTGGGATGACTTTAGGAGAGGTTTTGAAATGGCTAAGCCAACACACTTCGACAGACATAATATACAGTTGTTTTATACCAGCATCTATGATATTCTGTCTGTGTTATGGCGGGGCATAAGAGAAGTGACAATCCACATTGCAGCTTACAAAAACAACACAACTGAACTAAAAATACAAGAAACTAAAGGTACTGCCTTTATTGCACAGGTTGGAAGGTAACAACTAAGCAGGCTAAACTAATCATGGAGAAATACTAAAAATCAAACAGCTATGGGTACCACATGCAAGAAACGTGAATAAACAACTGCTGAAACACAGAATAAAAGAAACACAGCAAAACAGGGAGCAAACACAATGACCCATTGGGGAACAGGGTTAGACCGGACACTAAAATACACGTGATAACAAGGGCTATTACTAATCAACCACAAATCAAGAAATTAGGGAACAGGTAAGCGTAACCAAATACTAGGGACTAGCACTACACTGGAGACACAGGTGAAATAATTACAAAAGTATGTACACACAAGGATAACCAGAAACATACAAAAAAATAGTCCACTACAAAATAGCATGAAAACAAAAACTAACAAGGGGAAAAACCAAAAATTGTAAACATCCTAACAAACCCATGACAGTAGGGGAACTAGGATCTCAGCCAGCTGCTTAGCCCATTCAGCCATGCGGTGGCAGGGAAGCACCCTAGGGACAGAACAGACCTGGGAAACAACAGGAGGTAGGATGGCCAGTGACATCTGCTGGCCAAACAGGGATATGACTCACTGAAAATGGCAAGACCAGTCTTGACAGTCTGTCAAAGTATATCAGGTTAACCATTTCAAAATCTCACCTAAAGACACCCCAGGATTTGTCCAATACACCCAGGTATGTTTGACTGAGCCACTGGTACATCTTATATTACTAATTAATACATCAGTTACTTTTTTAATTAATATATTTTAATTAATTAAATTCATTTGGATGTGAAATGGAATGGGTAAAGTGCCCTTGAGATGATGTTTGGGAAATGGATCGCTGTTGATCTAGCTATGCATCAAGATATCAGTCACTTTTTGGAAAAAAGAAGAAATCCCTGTTAGTTCTTCTTGTGTCACTCTTCATTTTCATTATGTTTCTTTTCTGAGCACATATACACTTCCAGAGACCCACACAAATATCTCTAAATATTTCCATTGACTGCCTAAGACTTTTGCAGAGTACTTTGTGTGTGTGTGTGTGTGTGTGTGTGTGTGTGTGTGTGTTTCAGTGTGCATGCACACACAAACAAACACAAACACACTCGTACATATGTCTGTAATAATATAATATTGTGGGCATTCTCCATTCTCCATTAATTTCTATGTGGAAAACTCTAATCACAATGTGAAAACCTTAACCACTATCCAGCACCTAACCTTAACCCTATGTAACCAAACAAAATATTAGACTTTTGGCATTTTTACTTTTTTGATCGCATTCACAGATCTTTGTGGGGACCTGAAAAATGGTACCTGAAAAACTGCTTATTATTACATTGTGGAACATTTGTTCCCCACAATGTAATATAAATCTAATCCACATATACACACACACATACACATGCATGCACACTCAAACACACACACATATACACATACACACACGCACATGTAGGGTATACCTATCCTTATGTATGTGTGTGTGTGTGTGTGTGTGTGTGTGTGTGTGTGTGTGTGTGTGTGTGTGTGTGTGTGTGTGTGTGTGTACACATATACATACTAATGTTACCTGGTTTATTTTGCCAAATGGAGGCATACATACAATAAGCCAGAAATCAGTACCACAAACACAGGGCACTCTTCCCTTCTTCAGGACCAAGGACCTGGTATTGATTGGTTTGAAACTCATTCTTGCCAATGTAATCAGTCCAGGGCTGGACTGGGATTAAAAATTGGTCCTGGACTTCTGCCTAGATGGGCCCAAATTTTACGGTCCCAAAAACAAGGACACTGATATGGTACATCCAGTGATCATACCATTCTATAGGTGATGTCATGCAGTTGTTGTCCCAGAGGTGATCCTCAAACTGAAACTATTCTAATAATCCATTATGAAGTCTTTGATCCTTTCTGGAACATAGTTTACTGACAATGCTGCTGCCACAGGTTTATGTGAAATGGATTCATAGGCGTTACTGAGGTCTAGCTAAACGACTGCCAGGTCTCCCTTGCCTTGCAGATCAGCAGAGTAACCAAACTGGTGTACAATGTACAGTGAGAGAAATAATTATTTGACCCCCTGTCGAATTTCCTAAGTTTACCCACTTATAAAAAATTAAAAGTCAAAAATTTCAATGGTAGGTTTATTTTACCATGAGAAGATATACATTTTGTTTGTTTGTTGAAAACCTAATATGTTATGAAGGTATCTGTTATAACAATGAAGTTTGTGCACTGGGCTACCAAAATGTAACAACACCCTGCCAGACAGGCGATCAGAAATGTTCCATCCATCCATTTTCCAAACCACTTATCCTACTGGGTCGCGGGGGGTCCGGAGCCTATCCCGGAAGCTATGGGCACGAGGCAGGGAACGACCCAGGATGGGGGGCCAGCCCATCACAGGGCACACTCACACACCATTCACTCACACATGCACACCTAGGGGCAATTTAGTAACTCCAATTAGCCTCAGCATGTTTTTGGACTGTGGGGGGAAACCGGAGTACCTGGAGGAAACCCCACGACGACATGGGGAGAACATGCACAGAAATGATCCCCTAAGTGAAATAAAATTCCCTCCTTTATTCGTCTTTTCTGCTTTTTTGACTTGGTACTTGGAGGAAAAATTTTGACCAGAGAACAAATGAGTTATTGATCATGGTGATGGTTTGTCTGACAGGAAGTGTACACTGATAACACGATTTATACTTGTACGTAGAATCAATGCGTATCTGCATAGCTTACGCTGTACGATACACCGTGGCCTGACGTGCATCTCCCCAGAAACAGCTACACATCACACTGTACCATCCACACGAAGCAAAGGCTGTCACGCGCCATATCGATGCGTAGTTTCCCGTCTGGTGCCATAGTAATGTGTAGTGTCTGTGCTCGTTTGCCAGTTTGGTCCTGGCCAGGTGTGCTATTGTGAGCTGCAACTACAACACTGTTTGAGGTAAAAGTAAAGGATCCTTTTGGATTCTCGAAAAAACAGCAATCCAAAGAGAAGAGATACAGTTAGTGTCGCCAACAATATAGTTACACAGCATCTCAAAAGCAGATCATACGTAGAAGAACCTGAACAGCAGCAGAGTTTGCAGAGATCACTTTGTAACTGGTGAGAATAACAATTAAATTACTAGTGTTTCTATGTGTTTGGTTCTGTGGATAACAGTACTGATCTTCATTAGTTGGTGAACATTGATTTAGTTTTTGTTAGCATGCTAACACTGCTCTATTTCGTAATCTCCATTCGGATTATGGTTGTGGCGACTGATGTAACCTAATGCAAATACAAGTAATTTTGTAAGCTGATTACATAAAATTATTGTTTGTTGTTAAAAATACGAGATCACAACATCCTAAAGGCCATTCTTATCTGTTCCCGTTAGGCAAGCCAGCTACTATATATAACAGGTAACATTGACCAGGCACTAATAGTAAATACAGGACACAGGAGTCTGTCAGCATCAGCAACATTAAGAGAGGAAAGCAATAAGAAATAACTCATCAGACAGCCCCTGCAGCCAAATGAAAGCTGCACATCCAAGGATAAAATAAATCAATCAATAAGTTACCTTTAAAACATATTCACATTTACAAACGAGAGGAGGCCATTCGGCCCATAAAGCTTGTTTGGTGAGAACTTAACTAATAGCTCAGAGTTGTTCAAATCTTATCCAGCTCTGATTTAAAGGAACCCAGGGTTTTAGCTTATGTTACACTAGTAGGAAGACTATTCTATACTCTAACTACACGCTGTGTAAAGAAGTGCTTCCTCAAATTCATTTTAAAATGTTCTCCCACTAATTTCCACCTATGGCCAAAAGTTCTAGTATTTAAACTAATATTTGCATCCAGACCTGTTTCAATCTTATATACCTGGATCATGTCCCCCCTTAGTCTCCTTTGCTGGAGGTTAAACAGATTCATCTCAGCTAACCTCTCCTCATAAGACATTTCTCTAAGACCAGGATTCATTCTCGTAGCCTTACGTTGCACCTTTTCCAAGGCAGCAATGTCCTTCTTAAGGTATGGTGACCAAACCTGCACACAATAGTGTCCAAGGAATTGTATAATCTTAGCATCACCACCCTTGACTTGACATATGTGCGACCAGGACAGATTTATTGTAATAATTATAACAAGCACAAGTTATTACTTAACATTGCAATTATATGATGGAAATAATATCCATCCATCCATCCATCCATCCAGTTTCCAAACCGCTTATCCTATTGGGTCGCGGGGGGTCCGGAGCCTATCCCGGAAGCAATGGGCATGAGGCAGGGAACAACCCAGGATGGGGGGCCAGCCCATCGCAGTGGAAATAATATGATAACCAAAATTTAATAAATGATTAGTAATAAGCATGAAATTTATACTTGAATAAACCAAAATATTTCATCATTTTAAATTCATCGGGGATTTGTACCCAACCAGAAAAAAGTATACCTCCATATTTTTAGTCACTTTTTTAAAAACCAGATGATATCCTCATAATTGACAGCGGGAGACTCACAACCATTTTGCTTTTCAGTGTACATATGTTACATCTAGTAATATCCATTTTCTCATTTAATTTGCTTTAATCGTTCTTTATTTTGTTTCAGTATAACATTGTCACATAACCATATGTTGTATATTGAATATGACTGCTAGTCCCTATATGATTTAACTTGTTGCAGTAATGTGCTCAGAGGTCTCTATCACCATAACTGACAGTGCACGGAGATGTTGGCTCAGGGCAATTGCCCAAAATATTGCAAACCATAACTTTAATCAGAAAAGGTACGAGTCGAGTTCTCTGCCACAACAGCACACCACACACAGTAGTGCAACAGAAAAACTGAGATCAAAACTGCTTTGCACAAATAGTGGACAAACCTATATATTATATTGAAGTTTCAGTGCATTGACAGAACAAAAATTTATGCTTGATTATGACTTGATTGGTTGATTTATGCATGATCTTAATTTGTGCTTCTTAAATGTTTTTATTGGTTTGTCAAATACATTTACATTTTTTTTATTTGTTCTTGTCAAAATGAATTGCAGACTACCAAAATCTGAGGAATGCCTGTCCAAAGGGCTACAAGGGATTTAGAAATTTTGAGAGCTCTGTTGTTGGAACGTTGCTGATGAGATGTGCTACATTTCAGGTTGGGTACTAATGTTGGGTGAGCAAGTATTTTTCTGAGAGCTTGGGCGGCTGCCACATCACAACTGAACGCGCTCCTAGATGTTGTGACCTTCATGATCACTTCACTTTTGGTTGATATGGGCAACTCTAGCAGGGCAGAAATGTGACGGACTGAATTTTTGGAAGGATGGCCTCTCATGATGGTGCCAGATGGAAAGTCACTAACCTGTTCTGTATAACCACCCTGCTGCTAATGTTTGTTATAGAAGATTGCATGACTGTGTGCTTAATTAAACACACGTCAGTAATGGGTTTGACAATTCTTCTAATTAATAGGAGTGTCCACATATTTTGCCATATAGTATATACAAACACACATTTGAAAAACAGTCATAGGAGGTCACCTGGATTGGAAACGACGAGGAGGATGGCCTCAGGACTGTGCTGAACCAGCTGAGGGATGATCTGTTTGAATACCTCCACATTCCTGTGAACTAGGTCCAGGCGACTCTCTCCTACCCTCTGACGCACCCCTGCTGTGATGACACAGAGCTTGGAGTTGGCAGTCTCCGAGTAGTCTGTGAAAGGGAGCAACACACGAAGCAGACAATTTCAGATCTTGCGAAGTCAGGGAGGACAAGTCCATATGAAAAGTCTTTAGTTCTAGTAGAAAATCTGAGCATATCTCTCTCCCTGCTACTTACAAATATAACATTTCTCAAGGACACATGTTTGCATGTGACACTGACTTGCTTTTACGTGTTCCATTGAGTAACATATTGTAATACGATATTAGTCTCACACACAAATATGTATCACTGACATAAAATATCTGCCAAGATGAATAACACCTGAAAAAACGACTGGCATTTGAGTATAATATCCCATTGCTTGGCTTGTCCAGTTTTGTATCATAATTTGATCTGTTTTAACATTTAGACATATGAAGGAGACAGCTAAAATGATATTTAAAAATAAGAACTAACTTGTTAAAAAAAACTTAGTTTTCTCATATATGAAATGCTTTCACAAAACCCTTGTTTCTACAGGATTTCACCCCTGAGTTCCTATGGACAAAGCACATGGGACCAAGGGTAGTGGGTGAAGTGTCAGCCTGTGATTACGAATGTGAATGTCACCTATCTCTCTTACCCTTTGCTGCTGTGATCTTTGGAGTTTTCAGGAAGAGGCTGCCATGCTGCAGATCCATCACCTCCCCTTGTACTTTGTCCCCCATCATGTCAATCAGGGTGACACAATCAGCAATGTTCTAAATAAGCATAGCGTTATCGCTATATCGCATACACTGACATAAAAGAATATCATAGTATATCTATAGCAATTGTATGCTGGTAACTGGAATCATTCACTAATAATATGTCATCCATAGTAGTAAATGCATTTAAAAAAGGCATGTTTTCATGCATTACTTAAAGCATTACATGACCTATGGCTAAACAAAGTAATAGCAGAAACATGCAATAAAGATGCTTTGTAGATTCATAAAAAGTTCTCTCTACTCACCGCCTGGAGGATGCTGAAAGCACATGCCATGCCCACCTTACCCACCCCCACTACGGTCACCTTGCTGGTTATTCCTGGCTCCCGGCCCGGGTTTATCTCCAGCAAGAGTTTCTCTTTCACAGTAGCCATTGTCTCCTCTGTATATGAACAAAGTAAGCAGAGTACAATGCAAACATTTTAGACAGTCAAGGAAAAATAGGTTCAAATGAGCTCCATGCTGGTGTAAAACTGTGATATGTATGTTAAACTGTCTCAGCTTAGCCATTTCAAAACCTCTCCTAAAGACACCCCAGTATTTGCAGTAACAATGCTCACGTATTTGTTGACTCGGACAGTAGCATACCACGTTTAGTTAATCAATACCTAATCAAGTATTTAACTAGTTAAGTGAATTGGTAGTGAAATTTAATGAATACATGGAATGGCTGCGGTGCCCCTGAAGGCAGGTTTGAGAAGTGAAACAGTGTTCTTCTAGCCATCCAACAAGATACCAGTAACTTTCATAACAGATTTGGCATTACATTATATTACGATACTACTTGTTAAATATTAATTATAACCCAGTGATAAACCGCTAAATATCGTGATTATGAATTATTCTAGTATTATATTATATTAGTTTGTCTTACGGTAAACGTATTGATACTGTGTAATATTACCTGTTTAGAAGAGCATGCATTTAATAAAAAATACTTACCACGTTTTGTTGAAATTCAGATCCTGAAGGTTTTAAAATAATGGCTCTGAAATTGGTTTTTTTTCTCAAATAACCACAGGGGAAATTGTCAAGTCCTTTTAGTGAGAACCAGCAAGCTGATATAGAGGCTTCGAAGTTTACAAGCCCTTGTTAATATTTTATAATCCTGTTGACTCAGAACACAAGAGTAATTTGTTACTTGTGGCAATAAATCCACGTTGAACCCAGTAATGAGACTGAGTCGAAAAAAGCCGATTGGTCTCTACTAGGGGGGTCGAAGGCAGGCATACGTGCAGACACTGAAAAGCGGAGAATCACACTTACAGCGGGAGTGGGATTCACGCTTACCGGGCAGGTGATCGGGAATCGCTCGCACACGGATCAACTCTGAAGGAGATTCGGGGAAAAACTGGGAGATAATGGTACTACTGTACACTCTGCAAATGCTCACGGACACAGTTCATCGCAATGGGTTCAGTGGTTATACCTGTTTATACAGAAAAGATGAATCATAAACATAAGTTGCATTTAGGGCGTAAGAAAGGTAAATGGGGCGTGGTTGTAGCGGTGAAGGCGGCGGATCGGAGCCGATCCTTCGAAACTGAAGGGACGCGCACAGCTGCTGACGCTACAGCAGACAAGAGTGGCGCGTCCAGTTCTGTTCATACTGAAATTGTGAGCGGATGCTTCCTTCGAATGCGTAGTAGTAACGATGCCGAAAATAATTCAATATTTAAATTTTATTCACTTATCTGATGCTTTCATCTAAAGCTACTTATAGTAGAGGGAAGGATTACCATTCTTATGTGTGATTCCTAAAATTTTCTCTCCTGCTTGCAGAAGGTTTCTTCTTCACCTAACATTTGTCCAATGCTAAGTAGGCCTAACGAATTTGTACATATTTGTTTTTGTTCCTCCCCCATAACGCTGTTCAAGTCAGGCAGCACAGAACCAATAGATGAATAGAATAAAAGAAATGGTATTCCAGGCAAACGTAAAATAAATGAAATAAAATATGACAAAAATATCTGGAGTGAAAAGCATCCTCTAATTCCTAGACATTATTTTAAGCATTTGGTTTATTAAAGTCCCTGTTGGCTTTCAGTAATAGCCACATGAAACATGAAACATGAAACGTCACAGCAGCCAGTCTTGGCAATGTTAGCGAAACCCTCATTTTAAAATCAAAACATTCACCATATAAGTTAATAGCAGTATCATTTTATGAACTGAATTAAACGCGAACATGATCCTGAAGCTGCCACAGGTAGTCCAATCCCGTTGTCGCCAGCAGCTCCGGCTCAGTGGGTGAGCCGAACACCAGCTCCACCGGGATCCGCAGCTCACGGCCAAACATGAGGGCGACGGGGGTGCAGCCAGTGCTCTCCTGCACTGCTGCGCGATATGCCCACCGAACCAGGGGAAGGTGGGTGTCCCAGTCACACTGGTGCTCGCCTATGAGGATCGCTAGCTGTGCGGTTAGGGTATGGTGAAACTGCTCCAGCAGCCCATCGCTCTGTGGGTGATAGGGGGTGCTGTGAGTTTTCACAATCCCCAGCCGCCAGCAAACATCACAGAACACCTGCGCCTCAAAGTTCCTCCCCTGGTCACAGTGCAACTTCTCGGAGACCCCGAACCTGCAAAAGAACTCCTTAAGGAGTTTAGTGGCGGTGGGGTGGTGCTCTGGTCGGGAACCGCATATGCCTTGGTCCACTTCACAAAGTAGTCCGTAGCCATGAGTACGTAATGGTTCCCGGCCACTACCGTCTTTTCGGGATCAGTGGCCATGCCTTCCGCATTGACGACGTGGCCCAGGTAGCGTGTCAGATCCCGGCAACTACGCTGCCTCACTTCTTGTACAGCTTGCACTGTCCTGGGAGATGTCCCTGCAGCGATGTTGCTGTGTTCCGTGATCGGGACAGCGCTTGGGGCAGTGTCAGTATTGCAGTACTTTTCCAGGTGCTGCGGGCTGCCCCCTCCCCACGGTGAGCGGTCTTCCTCACTCTCCGCTGCTGGCAGCCACTGTCGTGCTGAAGGGGCACCACATCTGCGCCGAGGTGGAGGGCTGCACCTAGAACATCGGTGGAGTCCCCTAGTCGAGTCAGCAGGTCCAGCCCAATGATGCAGGGGTCGGCGATGTCGGCAAGCCAGACTTCCTGCACTACGGTGCGTCTGGCCACTTGGATGCACAACCGCCTCTTCCCCCTCATGGCTGTGAGCACGCCAATAACTGATGTTAACTGTACATCAGTTGTTCACCAGGCGATTGGCACAGCCTCGCTGGTGCCTGGTAGCACGCCTGAGCGTATCAGGGTGATGGTGGATCCCGTGTCCACCAGGGCTTGGCAGGGTGTTTCTGCTACCAGGCAGTCGATGTACAGCCCCGCAGCCTCGCCAAGCCGGCCCACTCTAAGTGCAGTTGTTGAGGTTTGATTGGTGTGCATTGTGGGTGGTGCCCCCTTTACAGCGCCACCCACCCGGCGTTTCCCTGTTGCTCTTCGGGACAGGAGCATGGTGCTGGAGCGGGGCAGTCATGAGCAAAGTGCCCAAGCTCTCCGCAGCGGTAGCAGGAGGCAGCTGCTGGTGGGCGGCGCCTCCGCCTTGACTCTGAGCCAGTCGCACGCACGTGCTGTTCCTCCTCACTCTATCGGCCCAGGGGCGCACAGATGCAGCTTCCGTATGGCGGGGTTAGGGTTAGGGTTAGGGTTAGGGTTGATGTTACTGATGGGGACAGGATTTCCGCGGCCCTCTCTGCCTCTGCTAGAGCCTCAGCCGGTGCTCGCAATTGGATGTGCTGGTGCAGCTGCCCCAGTGTTAGTGCCTGAATAAAGATTTTGCTGCTCTCTGGGGGCCAAGCTAAGGAGAGCCTGGAGCGCATCCTCCTCTTGCACCAAGGTCAGGTGCACCGCCGTCTCTTCCTCGCTCCAGCCGTTGTGCTGGACAACTAGGAGCACTTGGAGCAACAAAGTATCCAAGGGCATCTTCCCTCTATAGTGCAGGAGTTTTACCACCGGCCTTGCTCTCTTTTGTGCCTGTGCGCTTGCTTCTGCTTGCTCTGCCGGCAGGTGAAGCGGGCAAACAGCGCTGGCACCATCCGGTCTTCTTGGGAAGGCAGGCTGCTCGCCTCCCAGCGACGCCTTGTGGTTTTTGGGTGTTTCTCACCATGGCTGCTGGAAACCTTGCTTGATGTATTGGAGATCATCATATCTCCAATCCCACTTCTGACACCATTGTAATAGTGGGTCACTGAGTCATGCTCTCAATATTTCCACAGCAGAGAGAGTTCAGGGTTTAATCACCAGATGGCGTTTATTACACCTATACCACTGCTAACACACACTCGCACTGCCCACCGTGCTCATCATTCCGTTTACTACTCATGTACACGGTGAGCGCATGCACACATACACACACACTACGTACAACAATAAACAATAACCAATATACATGACATAACACACAACACATTTACAACAACACAAGCAATTACTGCAAACTATTTACAACTGGCATCAGTCCAACATGCCATGCTGCCTGCCGGTACCTCTGCGCTACACTATTTTAGTCTGACAGAAGTTTAGTTCCTTCTGTTGTAGGGCTGGGCGCCATCATATCGATATTATATTGCACATGTGCAATAATCAGGAGAGCTTCAGATGGCAGGTGAAACATTTGGCCGAACACCAAATTTTCGGTACCGAAGTTTATTTATGCACACAATTTGGTAGGCAGATTAGTGGTGCGCCTAAAATATTAATGAGGCATTTTATGACACCCAAAAGTTAGTAATCAGTATCTGCCAGTAGAGATTTAGTAATACTGTTTGTACCACAGCTGAGTATTAAAATTAAATAGAATTGGGCTAATCAGTTTTAATATTCACAACTATAACTAATATTTTTTTTGGAATGTTACCGTAGGCGATACAACAATACTCCAACTACTAGAAGAGTCTAAATCAACACATCATATAATCATATATCAATTGGAAGATAATTTTTCACCATGTGCACCATGTGGCCAGAGGCAGAAAGCGGCAAGTTCAGGTCATTCACTCACTCACAGGATTTGTGTTTGTTCTTCTGTGCACGGAACAGTTGGTTGGGCAACAGTTATTTAGCAATGCTTACATCAATGAACCAGTAACTTTGCAATCCACCCTACAGAGCTTTCCATTGTAAAAATTTAAGTGAAACTTAAAATACTAAAAGTTGCTCCAAATTTTTATTTGTAATGGTGTTTGTGAAAAGTAATTCAGAGCTTTTCATAGTCATAGATATGCCGGTCGTCGTAGCTCATTGGCCCTGTTCCTCCTTGATTTTAGTGTAAATGAAATGATTAGGTCCAGGGATCCATTGCAGTAAGTCATTCCACCCGACTTGGCAGAACCCTCGATGTTCACATACTTCTGCCGTTGCCTCAACAGCTACAGGAAGACAACACATTAGAAACATGACTGCTTGCTCACTTACTTAAGGCCACTTTTATGTCTATGGATTATTCAGAACTTTGGACTCCAGTCTGCTTATGGACCGTGGGAGGAAGCAGATCAACCCTGATCATTTTCTTCAAGCACATTATTTAACCCACACTGCCACCTTTGTATGTAGCTGAACTATCGATTCTGTTCAGTTTCCTCCTACTTATTTCAGGAATTTTTAAACCTGTGGCCTATTTTCCCATCATTTTAACTATCAATATATGTGTTTTTTCTGTAGATATTTTTTTAGTAAGGTAGTTTTATATATCCAAAAGTCACTGAGGTCTTAACAAACCTAGTACTAAAGTATGTTTTGAGTAACATACTGTGTATGACAAGCATAGCTGATAGAATTTCTCTGTTAAATGGCATTGACTAATTGTTGTGCTATTTGTTTAATGTATTAAGATTTTAGATTGCAGATTTTATTGGTAGTATAACCCAGTTCAAAATGAGCCACTTTGCTTAATGGCAAATCCTTTTTTCATACGAATTAGAAGTGAAATCATTACATTAGACTGTTAATTTCACAATAATATAGTAATATCATGGCTAAACTTTTATTTAGACAACATTTCAAAGGAATTTTAGAATAAATGTTTTATATTACATACTTACTGAAATTGTACAGTAAAGTACTCATTTCATGGCACAACCTTTATATGTCATTTTAAGGGAACTTATCTGGAATAAATTAGTATTTTATGTTACAACCCATTTTCTATTTTATATTGCCAACTTAACTACACAGTAAAACGCCGCATTATTTCATGGCAAAAACTATTTATTTGGAATTCATGTAATATTTATGTTAATTATATGGCACAATGCATTTCTTTGTATGGTAAAAAGGCTAATATGTATACAGTAAAATCTGGAATCAAACTCCAAATTTACTGTAATATCAACAGCACTAATATCCTCTTACCATAATAGTAGAAAAAGTTCTGGCAACCACAGCTGCCAGTTTTTTACTGTAAAAGCAACAGGCTTTTTTTTTTACAGTGTAGGCAATACTGCCACATTGTCTGTAAAAGTCCTTGATTATGTATTGGACATTCAGGCCTAGTCCCAAGAACCCATTTTTACAGGTATAGATGGGATTCAAGAGTCTATGAGTATGAATATTTAAATTTTAAACTGTATTGTTACAACATTTCAAATTCAAGATACAAGAGTCTGCGCCGGCATCTCCTGGTATAAATGTCCCACAGAGACGTTAGAGAAGATCTGGTGCAGTGCTCTGCTGCCTGAATCACTCTCAGTAGTCCCTTAATGTCCTGTATACAGCTGTTTCTGTACCAGGATGTGATGTTCTGGCTCAGGGCATTTTCCACAGCGCTGGAGTAAAAAGTCCTAAGAATCGCTGAAGAAACTCAAAACTTCTTCAGCTGTCTTGGGTGGTAAAGACGCTGCCTCGCCTTGCTGGACTGGGTTTGGATGTGTTTTGTCCATGTTGTCAGGTCCTCAGTGATGCGTACGCCTGGATATTTGAAGCTGCTCATTCTCTCCACTGCAGACCCGTTGATATAGAGGGGGGAGTAGGAGCGCTCCTTACTCCTCCAGAAGTCCACCAGCAGCTCCTTGGTCTTGCTGACGTTAAGTTGGAGGCAGTTCTCCTGGCACCACAATGTCAGGGTATCCACCTCCTCCTTGTCGGCTGCCTCATCGTCGTGGGAGATGAGACCCGGCACTACTGTGTCATCAGCGAACTGATGATGGAGTTGGAGCTGTGTGTGGCCACACAGTCTTTAGTGTAGCGTGTGTAGAGGAGAGGGCTGAGCACGCATCCTTGAGGAGCCCCTGTGTTAAGTGTGATGGTGTTGGAGACACAGCCACCTACTCTCACCACCTGTCATCTGCCTGTGAGGAACTGATTCATGAACTAATTTAGGGCCATTCTCAGTGTATTTCTGATTGGTGCACAACCCTGTTATGAAACTGCATGGTATGTATTCTTCTTCTTCTTCTTATTATTATTATTATTATTATTATTGTTGTTGTTGTTGTTGGTGTTACGTTGTTCAAAAAAGAGCATCAGTATGTTTTTTTGTGATCTATTTCGGATGAACTAGGCGTGTTTAACAGAATAAATACCGAGTGGGTCGGATAATTCGTTAATTTACGAACGAGATTAAGTACTCAGTATTACGAAACTTTCAGCAAAACTTCCAGACTGCCGCTGTTTGGATGCGAAGCGAAAGCTGCCGAAGATCTGTGACGTGTCCTGGGCGGGGATAAGACATAACTGACCAATTGGCTCCCATCTTGTGTGGCTCGTCTCTAGGAAGTTGAGAAGTACGGAAGCAGACGCTTCGGTGGTGAAAGGCTTTAGTTTTTCTTCTGTATATACAACATTATGGACTGGAATGGGCAAAATGAAGTAAGCTGGAGCACATATTTTTCCATCAGCTTAATCTTATAAAAAATGTAGCTCGTTCTGTGTTATTTTCTTCTGCTTTTGAAGCTGCCTGACCAGCTCTTTGTCTGTTTAGCTAGCTGCAGGCTAGCAGCAGAGTAACTGGCAGTAAGTTTAGTACGTAAGTTGCATGTACGTGTCAGTGTGTTTTAGTAAAGTGGTTAATTATCCGATTTTTAAAGATATCTTTACCGTTTCTTGTTGTTAAATTACTCGTTCCTACACGGGGATAAGGTTACTTCTGTTACTTCGTGGACTATTTTTTCCATTAATGTTTGGTATAAACCAAGAAATCAGATATCAGAAATCATGTGGCTAAATGAGTAGCACCCACACCAGGGTTTTCAACGTATTTTTGTCAACGGGGAGCTTTCCATGGCGTCAGTCTCTAAAAGTTATTCTTATGTTTAATCCAATAAATTGTATTTTATTGTGATTATTGTAGTGTAGACAAAGTGAAAAGCCTGATATGTATCACGTATTCACAGCGCAATGAACCATATAGACGAGTAAGATTTTATTTTGCCCTAAAATGGATAATATTGTTTAAGAAGAAAGACGTTGTAACGTTGTATATCATAGGCATCTGCATAATGTTGTTATTTATATGAATAAATAATTTAATAAACATGTATATTTACATATGCTTTGAATTTTGCAGTGTTCCACTCAGAGTCAATTGGGCAGTGATTTCCAAGAACATGGTGCCCACTGTCAAGGGCATGGTGCGCATGGGCATGGGGCGCACGGGCATGGGCATGGACATTGGCATGGACACGGTGCAATGGTACATGGCTTCATGTCTGGAATGAGCACACAGTTTGGGCCAGGCCCTGACATCACAATGGACCCCACAAAACAACCAAAAAGGCGACCGCATATGGATGACAGCAGTAGCTGGGACATTGTAAAGGCCACTCAGTAAGATCCATTCATTTTTGTATAGTTTTGGTATATTTTACTATACAGACCTAATTAATTAATTTTTAATTTTCCTTTCATTGCAATGAAAAATTGACTAAGGACTAGATATGCATAGTTTTCACTAGAGTAAAAAAGGTAGCATCACATTACTTGGTGTGAGTACCTGTTCAAATAAAAATAAATCTCTTCATTGATTTTTGTAGTGATTTATTTGCTTTTAAAAGTATTAAGTCCGTGTTTGTTTTAAATTTACTTTGTGTTTAATCCCTTTCTTGCATACTGAACTTTTTTTGATTGTGTTATGTTTCAGAGGCCCTTGATGGTAGTCAGTAATTCAGCTGTAGTAATGTAAAAACAAGCCTCCCTGTACCTCATCTGCAGTAACTAATCGGTCATCTGTATCTGTAGGTTTGGCATCCTGGACCGATGTAAGGAACTAGTTGATGCAGGGTACGATGTACGGCAGCCAGACAAGGAGAATGTCACTCTGTTGCATTGGGCTGCCATCAACAACAGGGCTGAGATTGTCAAGTAAGGCTCAGTTATGCTACAAAGTTTTCTAAATGCATGCTTTTGTTTTGTTTTTCATTTCATTCGAGCTTTTTTACCCACCTAAATATTTTCTTCACTTTCAATTATTTTTTGGAACAGCCCTACCTGAGATGTGATGCTTTCAGTGAAATGCTGTGTTGATCTTTCAGTGATACAACATGAGACACCTTAATGGACATTGACATGTAGAATGTATTAAGGCCTACAGATTTCAGGTCCCTGTGCCCCAGATCAAAATAATCAGTTAGAAGACAGAGAGATGGCTTGGTGCATTGTAAGGACTTTTAAGGTTATTTTTATTGTTATTCACTTTGTGCTTTTTCTCAAGGTATTACATTTCTAAAGGTGCCATTGTTGACCAGTTAGGAGGTGATCTTAATTCAACACCCCTGCATTGGGCCATAAGGTAACTGTGTTTTATTGCCCAAGTGTACTTTGAGAAATTGTCTGTTTTATTTGATTGTTGATAACAGAATTGTATCAAAGCACATAGAATTGTGGGTGAGGGAAGGTGTGTTTAAATGGAGATTTTGACTTTTGCCTCTTCCATGTCTTTTGCCTTATGTATTTCTGCATGCGACTGGGATGCACGGACCCACTTGCAGGCAGGGCCACCTCCCCATGGTGATCCTCTTACTACGGCATGGGGCTGACCCTTCACTGTCTGATGGAGAGGGCTTTTGTAGCCTCCATCTAGCTGTACTTTTCCAGCACATGCCTATTGCTGCCTACCTGATGGCCAAGGGACAGGTGTGTGTGCAGTGGCAGATAGTTTGTTCTTTACTCACAGGTTATAATACCAGTATGTCCTGCATTTTGTTATTTCATTCTCCCTCTTATTAAAATATGAATGAATTAGCAGTTTAGATTAAATTAATTGTTTTGCTGGTGTTCTAGCCATAGTGAATTCTGTAGGACTTGTTCATTTGACCTTGTATAAACAGTGAGAATGTTTAAGGATGTGGATTAGAGTGAGAATTCTACCACTAGTTGCTTGTTTATTTTCAGCAATGTAATACTGTCACTTTATTTTAGCTTGATTTGATGTGCCATGAAAATATAAAAACCTCAAAGATCACAGAACCCATGTAAAATATGGTGCATGTGCCTGGTTCTAGTGTGAAAACATTTTTGGAATGATGTCTGTAGACTGAAGTGTTAAATCATTTACAATTGTAGGAAGTTGATTGTCCAGATCTTAATGGTCAAACTCCATTGATGTTAGCGGCCCAGAAAATTATTGGGTAAGTATTGTGGTATTAAATTAAATCTAAATCTAAACCCAAATTAAATCCTTTCCTTATCTTTTTTTGTTTTTGCTTTTTTTCTTCTATCATGAACAATTTAGTATCCAGGAAGTAATATGTTACACACTCTCGTTAAGTGCCTCAGGTTAACTGTGTTATGAAAGGCACTATATCAAATTCAGTTAAATCAGAGTGTACTTGTAATGTTTTTTTTTTTTTACCTGGGCATGAACTCTTACTCTCTGAAATCTGTTTTGTGATTTGCATGTAGGCCAGAGCCCACAAACTTTCTCATGAAATGTAATGCATCAGTAAGTGCGGTGGACAAGGTGAACAGAAACTCTCCACTGCACTGTGCTATCTTGGCTGGGAATGTAGATGCAGTCCACATCCTGCTGGAGGCTGGAGCCAGCGTGGATCTGCTGAACGCCAAGGTGACCGTGAATTCTCTTCTCAGTAACCATATGTGCCATGTTAGTACTGATGGTTCATATTTTAGTAGCTGTGATTGTTTAACGAATAGAACAGCATACTGATCATCTTAATAGTTGGGTCATGTATTCAAGTTTTGTAGCTTCCATCTTCCAACCATGGAAGAGTCATTTCTTCCATCTTTCTTTTAGTTTAGCTAATTTAAAAAAAATCTTTTTACACCACATAACTTGCCAAACTTGGTTTTACAGCTTTTCTTTTTACCGTATTTTTACCTAAATCCTTTGGCAGCACTCACTGCAGCCAGCAGCCTCAACCGTTTCTGCAAAAAAACAACCTGCACTCTCCGCGTTACTTCCTGACATCACCTCACAATCTGCATACAATCCTCTTTTTTTTTTTAAAGAGATAAATTATCGTTTTGTTAATATACTGTAAATGTGTTTTTGTTTCTATTTGACCAATTTATAAATTATTGTAATAGTTGTTTTGTAATGGATTTAATATGGGTTGCACACAACCAATAGAGCACAAAGCATTCGTTAATGTAGTATGTATTCTTTGAGACGGCGCTTATAGGACCGAAATAACCACATGATATCTAGGTTGATATCGGAACAGTCCGACAACGGTTTCGAGGTATTTTTATCGCGATATTGTGTTTATCGTTACATCGCTGGTGGTTATCGTAATTGCATGTTTTTGAACAGTATCCAGAGGATGCCCACATAGGGAGCATGAGATCTTCAGGCACTCCTTTGTGGCTTACTTGAGTTAGCTTCTCTCATGCATGCTGGTCTTTTCTTGTTTTAGGGACAGACTCCCATCGATCTTGCAAATCAGGTGCACAGCCCCCTGTTGGTGCACATGTTGAATCAGGTCAAGCAGGAGAGGATGAAGGCCAATTCCATCTTCTTCCAGATAGTCAACAGATACAGGGTAAGTCTTCTTTTCAGCCAAAACATCTGTGCTTTAACTAATTGTAACACCAGACCTGTGTTATGCTGTTCCTCATACAGTTTGTTGCTGTGAATTATACCTTTGTGTGTGAATGTCGATTTACCCATGTCACTGCTGTTGTTTGCTTAGGCTGCCTGCCATACACAGTATTCTCATAGTACTTGCTGCCTTATTTCCCAGTTCCACCTGCTGTTGGTGTTCTGTACAGCGGTGCTGTGGGCTGTGGGTGCTATCACTGATCTAAACTCTGAGTCGTGGCTGCTGAAGGGGGTTCTGCTGGCCAGCGTGCTGGGAATGGTCAACCTCATCACCCGGTAAGAAGGTGTACTTTTTCCTAAGCTTGCAAGCTTGCAGCTGATTTCTGTTTGTAAAGCTGGGTTGTCTGCACCTGCCTGGCTGCAGTGATAAGTGTAATGCAATTATATGTATGTCAAAAAGCAGTTTTTGTTCGAGTCGTTTGTAACATCTACATTGTACCCAGCGTAATATCTGCTGCTTCGTGAGATGTTCTCCGGACTTACGGTGGTACATTTGGGCAATGAATGAATGAATGTCATATGGAACAGGAAAACTCTTAAAACACACACCATATACTGAAAATACTTAGGCGGTTCTTACTTTGGTGGGTATATTTGAATTCAGTGTATGCCCAGTCTTTTCATCCTGTTCTTTTGGACATGGTGAAGGAAGGTCCATTGAGTGATGTTGTAAAACCCTAAAAGTCAAGGAGATCAGCTGCCTTCTGGTCTCTCAATGCAAAGCAATGGAAGTGAATGATTGGTTAAATGAAAATAACTTGCATTTTACTTACGGTAATTTTCTTTAGTTCTTCTCTCCCAAACGGCCTCATCACATTACACAGCTGTGAAATATACACATAATGCATTAATATTTTGCATAGAATGGGCAGGGATCGGCTGATTTGGAGTAGCTTCACTTAATGTATTACTCTGTTGTTCAGATAATTAAAAATAAAATTGTCCTCTGAAAAGGGGGGTTGCATATTTAAAAAAAAAAAATGCATAGAATAATTTGTCTGTCATTTACTTTGAATTGATTGCTCAATAACCAAATGATTTGAGATTTGAGCTTCTGGCTGAATTGTGACACATGCCATTCGACTTTGGTACAAGGGGTACAAAGATAGTACCTCTTATTATTAACTGGATATGTTACTTCAAAGATCAAAATCAAATGTCCTTACAGTGGTTGTTTATCAGCCTAATGTTTTATGAAACCTTTTATGTCCCGAAAATAAAACATGTTTTTAAAAGAAATTAAACTAATCCCACATTAAAATGCAATGTTGTGAATCCCATCAAGTGGCTCTCGTGACTGTGAAAGGAGGAATATTTAAATCTATCTAGTGTTGCTTATTCTGCTTCTCTTTGCCTTGTGTTTGTATGTGTTCACATGCAGATTTATAGTGGGCCCAGATGTCAATAGGCTTCTTCCAGCCACCTTCCTGATGGCCTCTGTCTTCTTGATGCTCTTCACATGGTGCTTCTGGCTCATGCCTGATATCCTTCATGATGTTTTATGGCTCTGTCAGCCCTCAGTGTGGCACTTTTATGTTCAGTCTAACACATTTTTTATTTTGTTTGTTGATTCTGGAGTTCACAAATCTAGATTGTTTGTTTGTTTGTTTGTTTGTTTGTTTGTTTATTATTTACATGTTTTTTTCCTATGTCTAATAATCATCTCACCAAAAAGGTCAAACAAACAGGAAGTGTTCAGGTATACATTGAGTTTGCAAGCTGCACTCAAAATTGAAGCAGTGCTACGGCATCGCATTTATGTTTGAAGTTGCGCGCGCAATAAAATTTACGGTCACCAATTAATAATATTTCACATGCATTTGTGAGCGAAGGACGTACATCTTGCAAGTGGCCAGTTAAAACCTGTGCAAAACTCACACAGAAATTCAACATTTGAGAATAGGTTGACCCACAACTCCGTATCCAAACCAAAAGTAAGATACAGTACTGCAAAGAGAGAAAGAATCCTCCTCATTGTTCTTCTGCAAAGGCTGATGATGTTTAATGGTATTCCTGTGATAGGTCCTTAACTCCAGATACCATGGCAGCCAACTGCCACAGTGAAGATACTTTTCAGCCTGAATGCTACTGGCTTGCTCTACTATTACTACAGAAGCTGGAGGACAGACCCTGGGTATATCAAAACCCCTGAGGAGGAGAGAAAGAAGGTACTGCCACAGAAAAGAGAGGCTGCCTCATCCATTTTTGCCTCGCAGTGTCATAAAAATAATACTGAATAGTTTATTTTAGTAGTAGAAGGGCACTGAACAGTATACTTAAATGTCTTTGATACAGAATTTAAAGATACCCTTTTTTGGATTGGGTCAGACTTGTTGCTAACCAGCTATGAAGTGGTTTAAGGGATGTCATGCACCAGTTATTTCTGATGGTGCTTAGGTATGAAATACAGGAGGTATTTCAGGTATTTGGAACTACACAAGTGAAAAATACCTATAAAATGCTGAAATGTTTGTGGGTGAAATCTGTGTATTAATCTGGTCTGTAAGTTATTGTGTTTTTTATCTTTTAGCACAGGATTAGTATATTTTCATAAAAAAAGGAAAACTCTTAATATGTAAGAATAGACTGAATTTGCACAGGAATGCTTGGTGGACTGTGTACTAGCTGTTTGGCAGTGAAGTTGACGGTTATCTCCTTCCCTAGAATGTGATCATGCTGGCAGAGGCAGGCTGTCTGGATCCTAGAGTTTTCTGCACCTCCTGTATGGTGAGTAATTGAAGGAAAATGTTAAACAGGGCCTCTTTCTTTTCAGTAAAGTTCTTTTAAAAAATGTAACTTTTTCTAGAAGACCCAGAATGATTGTTTACTCTGTGGTACAGATGCAGAAGCCGATTCGAGCCAATCACTGCTTCTCTTGTGATTCCTGCATTGCCAAGCAGGACCACCACTCTGTGTGGATCAATGGCTGCATAGGTAAGTATTGTAATTCTGCCTGCTAGCCAGTATCGGTCAGATAAACATTAAGCTGATGTTTTGAGGAGGAATATAATAATTGAGAAGAAGCTGTATTGTGAGTAAAACCATAAGTGGGCTTTGAGCAGACAGTTCCTTTGCTGACAGTGTTGTTAATAACAATGTTCTTTGTGCAGGGGCCAGGAATCATTCCTATTTTGTTCTGTTCCTCTTTTTCCTTTGTCTCTTCTTCTACTGGATATTGTATGGGAGCCTCACCTGTAAGTATAAAATCAAAACTTTCCATCTATCTCTTAATTTCCAAAACCATATTTTTCTTATAGCTGTGTAACGGTAATAAACGGTAAATATCCATCATTGTTTGACTAAAGTTATCCTAGGATAATCCTTGTTCTTCTCTGCTTCAGACTGGTCCAAGAGTTGCCAGCTGAATTATATTGAAGAAGGGGCATGGGGAGTGCTGACAGAGTTGGCTAGCTGCTCTCCTTGGGTGCTCTACATGTTTGCCCTCACTTTCTTCCATACCTCCTGGTCCTCCGCCATTCTTATGATGCAACTCTATCAGGTATGCTAATGTAGAAAAAGTTCTCCTGCGGGTTGTAATCTTATCAGTTTATTGGTTCCAATTCACCCAGCATTGTTTTAATATATGGGAATGTAATATATAAGAAAGACACATGCCAGAAAGGTCTGTCTGTCTGGGCATATTGTGCCTTGTGTCCTTTTTGACTTTTTTCCCCCCTATGTTTGCATGCAGTATAAAATATACTTTTGGTTGAACTGATTCAGCAGCCCACCAATCAGGACAAAGAGCACTAGCTAGGAAGGGGTGGTACATCTCTCAGGTGCTAACAGCTGGTAGTTTGTGCTTCTGGGACTGTCTGGTCTTAATCCTCTCACAAGTCTAATGATGCCAGTTTTCACTGGTGGAAAAAGTTCCCAGTTCTCATGCTTGTATAAAAGTACAGATACCACATGAAAATGTTACTCAAGTAACAAAAGTGGATAGTTTCCTTTACTGAGAAAATAGGCTGTTTGTAGCTAGCTGGGTCACAGGTGGAGGCTACTGCAGTTGATGAGGGTGAAAGTTGCCGTGCCACAGAGTTATCATATGGTACTTTTCCACTGGCGTACAAGAACCGAGGTGTATCGCAACGAGAAAGTAGTTAGAGCGCAGTTCGAGCTCGCCTTCAGTTTACCACTGCAGAAGGGTCAGCTGAGTAAAAGCGTTGCTGGGTTTGGAGAACAATAGTAACGTAAAACCAGAGACGCTAATTTACTGTTCAGTAGGAGGCTGGAAATTTTCAAGATGCAAGTTATCAGGAAAGTATCAATACATCGTGATGTGTGATGCTTCTAATAATGAATATATAGAATATGTCCTTTTTTCCTTTAGATATTCCATGCATATCAACATAAATCACTGGTATCTCTGTACATTTTGGCCAATTAGATGATGGTGATGGAACCAGCTTGGTTTCTTAACACTTTAGGCCTTGCTAATAAGCAGGACCATGTCAGCGCAGGTAGAAATCTGGTACAGCTTGCATGATTTACAATGGAAAACTGTCAGTTTGTAGTATAACTTGGTTGTTAAACCTAAGTGCTCCAGGTTACTAGATGATCCTGCTCTTTGATTTCAAGCTGACCTGTATGCCACTTTGCACATAAGCTAAATATGTAAAGGTAAATTGGAATTTCTGCATCACTGACTGGAACATGATTTCTTATAATATGTTATAGTAATATATAATATTGTATAATATACATTAATACAGACACGGGTTTGTATTCATATCTTTGTAGGGACAATCCATTGATTTCTATTGAAAAATCACTAATTCCAACAATGACAAGTTTAACCCCTACTGTGCCCTAACCTTAAGCATAAGTAAACAAACAAAATACAACACTTTTGGCATTTTTACTTTTTTTTTTTTTTGATTAGTCACAGATTTCCATAGAACTGGGTTTCTCCTCCTGGGGATGGAAAAAAATGGTCTCCACAACGTCAAAATAACAGGTTTTGGTCCCCACAAAGATATAATATATATAACCCACACACATAGTGGATTCTAGCTTTCAGGTGCTGAATATGATAATGTGTAGTACAGAGTACTGTAATTCATTTACTCTTACCGTTCTGTGGACAGATTGCCGTCTATGGTCTTACTACCTCAGAGAGAATTTACCTCATGCAACGAAGGAGAAAGCCCTCACAATCTGTTTCATTGAGACAAAATCCATACAAGTAAGCTCTTTTTTTAATTCATTGAAATTAATTTGTTTATGGATTCATTGTGTGGTTCATCAGAGACCAGGTAAGATAGTAAACCTGCTGGATAACAGCACTCCAGGCCTACATGATGCAGATTTATTTGAAAACGGAATAGGTTTGTGAAGTGCATAGTAAGACTGAGGTCCAATGCAGTCTTGCATAAAAAATTCTCCTCTACTTGTTTCAGTTTGGGTTTTGTCCGAAACCTAGTAAACTTCTTCCAGCTGCGCTGCTGTGGACTCTGCAAGCCTGTTGTGGTGGACTGGACCCAACAATTCTCCTTAGGCTCAGACTGCCCTACGCTCAGTGGCTTTAATACAGTCTGACCTTGTTGGCTGCTGTACAACACAGTAACAAACAAGAAGAGCTAGCCGTTTTTTGGCTCTCAGTTTTAGGATTTAGGTTGGTTTTGTTTCTGTATGTGTGTTCAAACCATAAGAAAGAAGTGATTTAAAGAAACTGAGTGATTTACTTTTGTAACAACTGCCTTATATTGTAATATATTAATCTACAAATAAGACTTTATAAATCTGATGTTATGGACTATCCTGTGTACTTTATAAGTAAATTATGCTTGAAATTTCATGAACATTTTATATAGAGATTATTTTGATCCGTATTTTCCCCCCCCCAACATTTGTGAAACAATACCTTAAATATTTTTATGAATAGCTCACTCTTTTTATACTGAATGTATTGTATATGAAATAAGTGATCAGCTGGAAAAACACTTTTAATATACATTTTTGTTACTGGATTGATTTATTGTTAATTTCACTTGTTATACCACTTATGAGCGTGCATTATTGATTTTGCAGACATACTCTGCTTGGTATTGCTTGCATTTTCCTGCTCTAAAGCTATATTGTTTCATTGTAATTGCAACTTACTGCATGTAGGATAATAATTTCCTTTGTGATATACACCAAAATGCCATACACTTGCATTGCTTTGCACCTTCACTGTGTAATCTGCTATGAAACAAAGCAGTGCAAAATGTTTTGGAAAATGTTTACAGGATGTTTTTTTAAAATTACACTATTGTATAATGCGTATGGGCCGTGTGTACATATAATTCAGAAAGCCAAAAGTTTCCAGATAATTTATTGTACAATATCACACAAGAATTTGGTTCCGACGAAGAACATGATATTCACAAAAGGCAGATTTTAGTAATCAAAATTATATTGCAGTTACGTCTATTTCCTGTAATCAGCTGGTAGCCATTGTAAACTTGTTTATATTTACTCATTACATAATGTTTCTCTAGTCGTTAATAATGGATCCGTTCATTACAGTTAGGCACAAAAGCATGTGTACAGCTATAGTAATATTTGTTGGTTTGAAATACTCGTTGCCATGATTTGAAGTGAAGCTCTGCACATGGCTCTGTGATTTAAGTGTGACCATCTAAGATTCTATCAAACTAAACATTATGATCAGTGTTCAGTATCAGTTATCAAAGCTAACAGGGCAAACAGTAATAACAGAAGAGATTTCAACTAAAGGCATTCATTTTACTGCCTGTACCATACATTTCTTTAAGTTATTTCTTAGTGTTACACAAAAGTTGTCTTGAAATGAATTCAAACTAGTTATAAGTTGCACCGCTCTGTGTAAACATCCTTTCCATTGAATTACATGACTGAGTACAAATGTGTTTTGTACTGCCATGCTTATTTTAACTATACAGGCTTATTTACTGTGGTATTGTCTGATTAATTATGAATAGTAATAATTTCAGGTAATAAGGGTTAATGCATTCAGACAATAACATCTTTTCAAAATATGAAGTTGTCTTGTTAAGAACTAATTCTACCCATTTTGTATATATGGTGAATATTAGTATAAACATTTCCATACATATTAAAAATATTTTGCTAAGCATCTGTCACTATGGCTGACCTTACAGGATGTATGTAGGCATACATATCATGTATGTGTGGGACACTTATTTTCTGTAACTCAGCCAGTCTTAATAGGCTGTACGACTACCTCCACTGTGTAATACTGAACTGTGTACTGTGCCATGTGAAAATTATCTTGGAGTCCAGAACACTTCAGAGCCTTCATTCTTGATCCTCCACCATTCCAAGATTCCCCAATCCCATTCCCTTTGGGCCAAAGTTTTTGGCGTAACAAACTGTAAAAGAAAAGGAACAAAGCTGCATTTGTTTCAGTTTTGGTGCAGTTTGTATCAAAGTTTGAATAGGTTCCGATCATAACCTATAAAATGTGTCTGTTTAGAAAAGATCCAAGAAAATAATTTCTGAGTTATGATGCTGACAAGATTTAATATCTGAGGCTGCCCTTCTCTTTGCTATCACTTTATGGCACTGCTTCAATTTTGGTGCAGTTTGTCTCAAAAATAGATCTGGTCCAGATCTTCATCCTTTCAATGTGTCTGTAAAGTTTAAAAAAAGGTCTGTCAAATGCTTTTATAGTTGCTGTGTTCACAAGACCAAGTGTCTTCTACAGCCTCACTTTTCTTACTTTGCGATCACACAGCACTGATGCTTTATTTTTGGGGCAGTTTGTGTGAAGGTGTAGATCTTCATCTTTGGAAAAGATTCTTCAAATTAGGGCTGGGCAATAAAATGACAACGTTAATTAACATAATATAATTCCCCTTATATTATCAATATAACATACTCAATGAAAGTTCGATATAATGTAATACCCAGCGTGTTGCTGGCAACACACTTTGCATCACAAGAAAAACACGTCATGTTCTCTGACTGTCAGGACTGGCAATGGAGCGCACAAAGTACAGACACACAAATGGGGGATTTATTTATGAAATAAGAATGCAATATTGTAGGCAGGCAGATGAAAAACAGTCAAAACAACAGGGCAACTCTTTAGGAGAGCAAGTAAGTACACAGCGACTTGTCCAACAAGGGTAATTCAGCAAAATCCAAAATGGAAAAAGAAATCAACACTAATAATCCACAGAGAATTCAAGCGGCAGCGTTTCCTTGGCACTGACTAAAATAACTGTTTCAACTTCTACTTCAGATTTGTCAAATATGAAATGCTGTTTGCTAAGTGTTTGTGACATTCTGATGATGATGAATAGTTTAAAACCACAATGAATCATCTGGTTCCTTCAACTTTCACTCACGAACAAAAATCAGCCTATAAATTGGAAAGAAATAATGATGTGACATATATTGTGATAATTATCGATATTGACTAATATGACAATTTTATCACGATAATGCCCAGTTCTACTTCAAATAATTTTTGAGTTGTCAAAACTGCCATTTTCTTTATCACTGTGTGGCATTGCTTCAATTTTGGTGCAATCTGTCTCAAAATTTGAGCTGGTCCAGCTCTTCACCCTTTCTAGGTTTCTACAAAGGTTGATAAATATGTGCCAAATACTTTTTGAGTTGTTGCAGTAATAGTATGAAGTGTCTAACTTCATTTGCTCTTACTGTGCAGCACTGCTTCAATTTTGGTGCAATTTTTCTCAAATTTTGAACACTTACAGTTTGTGACTGTAAAGTTAGAAAAAGCTCCATCAAATATTTGTTGAATTATCTTGCTAATGAGAAAGTGTCTGACGTGGCAGACTGGTCCCAAAACTGTATTCCATGTTTGGTGAATATAATTAGACACCATCTAAGTCTAATTACAACCCATAGTTAAGTACTTCTTATCCAAATGTGCATTGATTTGACTGTGTGTATGTCTTTTCTGTACCTTTGCAGTAGAGCTCGCCATCCTTGTCTGTTACGTTTGTGGACTCTAGACTCTTCCCACAGATTGCACAGCGGAAGCAGGTTTTGTGCCAGGGCTGCAAATACACACCACATGGACTAGTAACAAATTTCGAACACCAAACCATAAATGTAGATTTTTTTTTTCCAAAATTCCTGCCTTATTGTTGTATAGCAGTGAAGCCCATATTTAACGTGCATAATGAATGGAATCACATGGTATTTCCTTGAGAGGGTGGCATGAGTAGGCAGTGCTTTTTGAGGGATACAGGTTTGAATCTTGTTTCTGCAAGTTTGCATGTTGTCCCCATCTTATGGGGGTTGCCTCCCACAATTCACAGGCATGAACTTAGGCTAACTGATGTAATTAAATCACCCCTAGTGTGTGCATGTGCCCTGTGATCAACTGGCATCAAAATCAGGGTGTGACCCTTACCTTCTGCTATCAGGGATAAGCTCCAAATGACCCTATTTATTGATACAGGGGATATTTTCTTGATGGAAAAGTTATCAAAGGTCTAGACGAAATTCAAGGCAAAGGTTACTAAGAAAAATGGCCACTCTATTTACCTTTCCAGCACTCATGATCTTCTCTGCTGCATAGACAGCCTTTGAACATCGGGGGCAGTGGTCTGATCCACCAAACTTCTGTGCAAACTTGTTTTGATTTGAACTTGCTGGAGGTTGATAAGGCTTGAATCTGAAAAAGAAAATACAGGTCCCAAAACCATATGTATTCCATATGTATGTAAGGTTTGCAAACTACCCTAAACTTTTGATGTAGCTAATTTTAAGTTTACAATGGAATAATATACAATCCTAAACAAAATCTTAAGACCGTGGGAAAAATTACAGGCATTCGCACAATAAACTAATTTTTGAAGTGATCAACAAGAACGGTGGAGCTACTTATTACTGAGTCCTTTTTTTTTTTACTCTTTTAGTTCTGTTTTTTTTTCTTTTGGCTATGGTCTTAAACTTTTGATCAGCTGATGAACATGATTTTGAAGCTCTGCTTACAACCTGGTTATGAACCACCAGCACGAAATGCGAATTCTTCTTATGTTTCCCCGGTCTTGTTTAGGACTGGATATTTTCCGTAAGATCTCTTGCGTGAGCGTTTCAGTCTGGGAGCGTGAGTGTCACCCCAGATGTGTAAGAGTTCGTAACCCTGCAAACACTACTAAACGTGTATTGAGCGCTGTAAATTGGCGTTCGCTATAAACATTTCACCTGGTCCTTATAAATATACTATCCACAAACAAACCATTCCAAACAAATCACACTCAAAACGGAACACGGTGTGCCACCAAAAAAAAAGAAAAATACAATGTGCGAAATAACGGCATCAGTGCATGAAATGATTGTGATCGAGTAATGTGATGAAAATATCCTATTATTCAGCCTTGTATTAATAAGCAAAAAGAAAGAAAAGGGGAAAGAAATCGGTTCTAAGGAGAACACTGGCTTCCATCGTCTACAAAAAAGGAGCTGACTTATAGAACCAACTTGTTCGTGACCAACACACACCCATACTTAACGGAGGTGTTCATGATGACATTGAAACGGATAGCAGTTTCCTTTTGAACTGTAATCATAGGCTAATTGATTAAACATAAGTATTGATTAATTTTCACGACAATAATGTAGCGTAGATGCTTCCTATCAACGATCATATAATACTTATTTTGTCACCCTGGTCTATTTCATAGCACATAAGAAAAGCCACACAGAATAATAAGCAAACGGAGGAGAATTCGATTTTGTTACGGTGTTTGTGGTTAGAAGTTAGATGTCCTTTTATTTTGAAAGTGTATAGAGGTAAAAATGTAACATCTGTAGTCGTGAAATAATGCAGCCACTAGGCGGAAAGTTTTTTTGATGCTAATGGCCTTCCATAATGAACTTCCATGACAACGACGTGTAGGCATGTGGCTCTGAGTGTACATACAGCTGTGAGGCTATTGCCTGCGCTGCTGTACGTATGACGTGTGGTGCATGCGTTAAACAGATCGGTTTTGTATCGGAAATACATGAGTCTACTAGCCAGTTTTCGGTTCAGGTCGAGCACGCTGATAATAGACCGATTCCGGTCCGTAGCCGGTGGGTCGATGCATCTCTAGTTAGAACCAGAATTCGTGTGGTCATCATGTAGGTCTCCTGTGGTTAGTTCTTCATAGAAGCTCATGCAAGGTACACAAGTATAATGTAAATGGCAGTTGTTATGTTGTTGATGGGTTGTTATCATTACATCATCAGCTTCTTATGTATCAGGTTTGGCTAAAAAAAGCAGGCATACTCGGACGTGCCACAAATTATTTCTCTTCCTTTGTTTTTCACCCTGACTTGTTTAAAACTTCACTGAGCTCATGAAATTGAACGGGGAAAAGGTCTTTTCTGAAGAGAGTTGCTACCCGTCCGGTATATCCGATCACATGATAGATCTCCCTACTCTGCAAATTTTGTTGACAGGACCCCCTCCGGCTTTAATAGCGTGTGTAGGCACCATGGGACCCTAATTATAGTATGCACTATTAATGTGTTATATTTCAAATAAACAGACAATATAATCAATGAAAACTATAACGCTTACATACATCTTTTTACATAACTATTACCCTGATGAATGGCTGACAATTTGGTCAGGTTAGCAGTGGTATTTGTGATTGAATACTGAATGATAAAAAATAGATGACACATACTGTTGTGGCTGGATCCCCAGGCTCTCTGAAGGTGGATCAGAGCTTAATGCCCCAGCTCCCTGGCCATATCCATAGCCTTTGGGTCCGTACTTCTTTCCATAACATGTTTTGCAGTAGATTTCTGACTCATGGGCAGCCACTGTTGTGCTGTCAAGACCTTTCCTGCAAGCCACTGAAATGCATAATAAGAAGGGAAAATTTCACTGGTAGTATTGGCTGTTTTAAGGTTTTGCTAAATCCAAAATTCCAGGATTAGATTATTTGTCTCTTAGATTAGGTTTGACTTCATGTTAAGTTTTTTTTTTGCTAAAACTTACTATATTTTAGTATTATGAAATCTGCTGGTTTGTCTAAGAAACAGCAGAAACCACCCTCAACTTTTTAAAAAGTCTGACATAGGTAAGTTATAAGTGGTCACTAGTGCTCAGCAATCCTACAAAAAGAGAAAGTCTAATCCAATGTCAATCAGGTGTCCCTGGGAGTCTGGGCTTAGAGCAGAATTATTACACTTTCCATACCACTCAATACATCAGCTAACACATCTCCAAATGCCAAAAGGTGCATAACCCTGTACACTTGTGGTAGGAGGGAAAATGGAGCATCTGAGTCATGCCATAGCAAGTGTTAGGCTCCCGATGGCATCATCTACCCATCAACACTGCTGAATTCCTCTCCAGCTTCCTTAGAATGAGATACTATTTAAAACAGGATATCTCTTCAGTAGGAATTTTTAGACACATCACATTTTTATAACATGGTGTGCGTAAGCCTTTGAATTGTTGGTATTACGTCACCTTGAAAAAATACTGCTTATATCATGTCAATTGTCTTGAAAACGGTGCCATCAAGCTGCACCGTAACAATGCCAATTACTGATGAGGTTATGGGTATAAAAGTACATGGTTTTTGGTAATGGCTTAATTTGTGACCTTCAGACAATATGTATGTATAAATGGGTAAATATAATTTGAGAAGTATAAGTTCCCTCCATGAGATACTCGTTGTCACACTCATAGCAGCGTGTTGCTCACTCACTGCAGATGAAGCAGGTCTTATGGAAGCTTCTGGCATTGCACTGAATCTCCTCAGCATGGTACACGGTTTTCTCACACGCTGCACATTTGGCCCCTCCACCCCAGTTTGGCATCGTCACCAACAATTGAGAGACTGCCCCAAGGAGATTAAAGAGCTGTAGGTTTGCATGAATAGTATAACAATCTTTTATAAATTTGGGAAAAACATGGATTGATCATTTCTATGGCTGCTTAATTTGCTTTGAATTGCTGGTTGTTTTACTAGTAATTTGCTTTCACATTATAAAATTCTTCTATTTAATGTACCAAAATTCAGATTCTAATACATAATTGTTATCTTTCATTTGTACACTGTGGTCTATGTGAATTTCAGTTTTTTTGCTGTGCTACTGAACAAATTAGAATTAATTACACTGTTGTGAAAACCCTTCACAGAACGTGTGATGTGAGCAAAATAGGACCCTGAAGGACAGATAATCTATCAGGTGACATTTCAGTCTTCTCCCATTAAGCAATCTCACAGCCCTGGAATGTGAAGATAAGAGTCCAGGAATAGTGCCTTTACCAAATCTGCTGGTGAATGCACACCAGCTGAACTCTCAAACTGCCTGGACAAGACCACTGAGCATGCACTTTCTAAAGAATGAGAAAGATGAGAAGAACCTCAAAGAAAGAAACATAAATCTGAAAGCACAGACTAATTAGGTCATCTGAACACATATTTTTCAAAACACCTAACAAAATTCACTATAACAAGAATTTCACCACAGGTTACCCTTATGATACAATAAGACATTTACTTTCAAACTCAGTAAATCACAATTTTCTGATTTTCAAAGTCACAACCTCCCCACCCCTTTCTCTTTAACAAAACAACTAGGGTACATATTTACTTGGGATTACATTCATACTTCTGAGAAATATTATGTTTATCATATAACCAAATCATGTTTTAATCAAGATAAGGGATATACCTACCAGCAAGCTAGTAGAAGTATTTGCTGGTCTGCTCTCTCTGCTTCGAATGATTTCAAACCGAGACCTTAAATACTGGCCATCTTTCATTCACAGCTAAGGGTACCAAAGCAGCAGCGATGTCCAAATTAGACCACTTTCCCAAAATAACTTGTGATAAAGACCCAAGCTGGTATGTAATCCAGACACCCCACCATAAACTGGACTTTGATTCCATTTCAGTTCTGGCAGACACTAATTTAGTATTTAATAATTTATCTGTTACGTATTACTATAATTTACTCTAAAACTGCATGGTTTAAAACAGGAACTCAAAACATACATCCATTTTTATTATACAATTCAGCTTTCTTTCAATTCAGTTCTTCTGTAAAACATGCAGATTCCAAAATGATTCATCCATCAGCTCATTCACACATACAACATACAGGTCCTGCACTCCAGACACCTTTTTATGGCACTTAAACATTAAATAGAGGAATTTAGCTTTCCTCTTATCTAGAACACTTAACTCTTGTCATTTTCAAAAATAAAACATTTTCACTTTGTCTACAAATTACAGTTTACCCACCAAACCCAATTACACTTTAAAAGATTTCAAGTGTTATTTGTGTTCCTTAGTTTATCATGTACCAACTTACAAACTAGTCTGTTCATGGATTTAGTGGTGCTCTTAGATACACACAGCACCTCAGTAAATTGCATGAGGATCCCAGCTGTCATTTCACAAAGCCTTTTATTTTTGGCACCTTACTCATAACTGATTGATATATATTTGGAACCAAGGGTCATTATATGAAACTCTAATCTCGTTTAAGCTGTCCTGCAATGTGTTGATGTCCAAATGGTAGATGTCTGGGACCTTTCAATGGAAAAATTACAGCACAGACAATATACTGGTCAAACTGTACAGGGACACAGCTCTTAACGCACAGTGACTCATCAGCAAAAGTCATTTAGCAGCATAAGGTTCTCTGGGCCACTTCTACAGTTGTCCTCAGTGGCTATGTCAAGTTTCCGCTGTGGGATGTAAACATTCCTGGAGCTTGTGTTGCTCGAGGAGGTCACCACTGTGGCAAGAGGGGAGAGGGTAGATACTGGGGTATGGAAAAAGCTGTGGTGGATGGGCTGGGGTCCCTTGGGAGTTGCTATCAGAGGCTATAAAGGAAAAAGAAAAAAGGACCTGTCACCAAAGAGAGAATGCACACACACACGGCACAAAGACATTACCCATATGTTATTAAATAAGCTGCAACTATCATACACAACCACACCCCATAAAACTTTCCATAACCTTCACAAAAACTGTTAGACACATTTATAAAATATACCACAACACACCCATGCATGAATACGCTGCATGGGTGATTGATTCCCCTGAATGCACAGGTATACATCCGTGATAAGAAATTCATTGTTGTATTACTACCAAAATGTAGTGATAACCAGATGTCCATTAGAGGGCGCTAGGTCATTTGGTTTTCTAGGCAACAAAACAATTCTATCATGCAGGCTGAGAACCTCTTATGGCCACCAAGAATTGAGCCATAGTTGAGCAAAGTGTTGGTTTTCAAATGCAAATTATTCGAGCTGTACCTGTGCTAACATGGCCCTACTTAGTAGCAGGGATGAAGGTGTGATCAAACCAAGCTGTTTGCATCACCACTATCTGATTTGTCAAAATGCACGGAGACACAAGCGTTCTCTTTCAATATGCATGGATTATCTGAAGTAAAAAAGGCCGTATTCTATATAATATATATATATATATATATATATATATATATTGCACATCGGCATATATTGCTGCATTCCCAATAACTTTCAACCACTACTTAAAAAAAAAAATACTACAGAGCAGCTCAATGGAATTGATTCGAAATGCAAATTAAGCTAATAGTAATTTCACTAGCGTTTGATAGTAATACACTGTGATTCTCACTGACTTGCTAGCAGGAATTAACACATAATAAATTATGAAGTTCATAAGTTTCCCTTCGTTGTTACATCACTGTCACTCTCCAAACCTGTCAACACCTTTACCAAGCTGATCCTTCTAGTGATAAACTGAAGCGAGCTGGGACCACACTGCAACTAGACACTTTTCTCAGTACAGTTTGGTTCCTATATAATCACAGTCCTAAGTCCCTTCTACAATACCACCTTTTATATAGATGTGTTTTACTTTCACGGTCTTCAAATACTGTCCATGAAAATATTAGAATATTTCTCCAAAACACATTATTTATAATGTGTTCTGGAGCATCATCTCTAGGAATGTTTGGCTAAAGTGTTAATTGCACTGTTTTAATTGAAATTGCACTCTCTGTGTGTCACCTGCTGTAAATTGAACAGGGTGAGGGGCTGTCCGGTCTGCTGCTGGAGGGGCACAGGTGACATGGGCTTCACAAAGATCATGCCTCTCTGCTGGAAACCAAGCTGAGAAGGGCTGGCATTCACTTGCTCAGACGGCATGGAGGCAGAAGCCGTGCCTGGGACGCCACTGGGGATGAGGCCCATGTTTTGCAGAGTGAAATTAAGGATGGCAGGGCTGGGGCTGTGAAGTCTCTGGCTAGGCACTGGAGAAGGGCCCGACTGACTGAGCACTGGGAAGGGAGAGACTGGCACAGCAGATGAAGCCAGTTTGAGGGAGAAGTTGTTGGGGGTAAACTCCTGGGCACCAGCTGGCAAGGACCCTATGGAGAATATGAGGCAAAAGGCATTATGAATAAGTACAGTACATTTAATTAGATCTGACAATGTGCAATTACACTTAATTCTAATCAGGCTAATTTACCAGCTAAACAAAGGTTTTTTTTTTAAATCATTTTTAAATGTTTATTTTAAACTCATTTTACCATGTGACTGATATTTAGACAATGTCTATGCAACCATTCTGGCTCCAGCACAGGTCATACCTGCTGTAGGTGTGTGGAACACAGTGTGATTGGAGGCTGCAGCATTTACACTCTCAGCACCAGGCATCCGAGAGTCTTGGAGGTTAGTGAGTGACTGCTGGGAGATGGGGATGAGATACCCAGTTGGGATAAGAGCCTGTGGGACAGAAGGGATGCATAATCAGCTGCCCTGCATCACAGCAAAAGTAGCAAACCATGCCCATGAAAAGTACCTCACCTCAGCAGGTAAATGTCCAGAGGAGAGAAGGACTTCTTGCAAGGGTACAGCTCGGAGAGGGGTGAGACCTCCCTCACTCATGGAGGGGGAGAGCTTCTCTTCCTTTTCCAGGAATCTCTCCACACTCTGGTCCAGCTTCTCTGCTGCTGTGTTCTCAGGCGTATTTATGAATTCTGGATCGAGGTGAAGAGCCCGGGGAGAGGGTCTGTTTGACACCAGGCTCCTGCGTGCCTTCAGGCGTGCCTGTATAATGTCACCCAGCTCTGGCCCATAGGGTGAGGGCGACTAGAAAGGCAGAACATAAAGGATGATCAGTGTGCTATGGTTGGGAATACATCACTCAGAACTTTCAAGTGAAAAGGACAAGTTTTTACATTAATTCACTTATTTTAACGTTGGTGGCCTGATATTGCTATAGTAATACTTCCAAAATAATAATGAATAAGAATATACCCTAGAACTGTTTGGCATCTTCATGACTTTAGATGGGCTCTTCTCACAGATCTGCTCACAGGAGACTCTTTTCATTGAGGCAGGACTTGAGGGGGAGGAGGCAGAATTATGCTGCAGCAGACTGTGTTCCTGCATCTGAGAGAGACTTATGTCTTTTGTAGCAGACTTCCCTGGTGATGTGCTTTCCTCTCTGGCTGTTCCTGAACTCCCTCCAGTCTTGTCCTCAAATGTCATTGAACGCACAGCTAGGCTAGATGGGTGTGGCCTGACTGAAGGATGAACGTATAGGGTATAGGGCCTGCTTATTTGGTGCTGGGGTAGAAGGACATGGATAAGAGCAGGCTGCTGCGAGGGGGGAAATGGAATTGTTCCTGCTGTTGTAGTGGGCAGCTGTATTTCAGGATTACGGTTGGTATTTTGTTCAATATTTAATGCTGGTTCATTGATTTTCCTACCAATTTCTGCTTGCTCTAGATTATTTACTGCGGGAGTCACTTTGGCGTTTATTTTGCTTTTTCTGAAAGAAAAATAGCAAATATGAAATTAACCAGTTGTTTTTCTTCTTTTAAATAAATCAAATGGTTTTGACGCTACAGAACAAGTACCGTTTTCAGCGCAAAGCAATCCTAGACTTACTTTGACTGTTCATCCAGTTGTATTTTACAGATGGCTGCCAGTTGAGCCATTTTACTTGGGACAAATTCAGTTATTTTAGCAGGGCTGGAAGGTGCAGAGTTGATCTTCCTGCGGTCATCTTGTATACTTTTTGCCAACTTAATCAAAGAAGGGTGACGAGTAAAACTGTGCTTTACTGTGTTGGAGGGGAAGAGATTTTTAGCACAGTTCTGTGCAGAACACCTTGACTCCAAAGTCCCTGTTGCAGTGGATGGTGTAGTCAATGAAGCATCAGCATCTTTTGAGGAAATTAAACAAACAAACAAATAGAGAGACAGATAATGGCAGGAGGTAAACTCAAGATCTTTTGCTGAGTCACTAAGATGTGAACCCACCAGTACTGCTTGCAAAGTCCTCTGGGCCTGTCCACTTGAAAGCCGGTTTCCTTCCTCTATCCTCTGTAACATGAACTTTCTTAATGAGCTCCAGGCTGCTCAGCACGTTTGCAATATCATACAATCTACGGATCTTTGCTGTAAAATAATGCAACTAAGTATCAGGGAGGCCGGTGATCAACATGCATGTTCAAAAAGGTTTTAGGTTACATGTCAGTGGGAAACATCCTTCTCTGTTTGTTACTCACTCTTAAATTTGCTCTTGTCTAGGTCAATGACTTGGTCTTCTCCAATGAGAATTTTTGCCGCAATCTCAAGGCTCACTATCCGTGGTGTGGAGACAAGAAACAGCATAACAAACTTCTGGCTCATCACCCTCAAAGACTTGTCCTTCCGGCTATTAACTGAAGCTGGGACAAAACAAACAAACAAAAAAAAAAAAAAACACACACACCACAGTAGCTCTGTATGATTAAGGGTTTCAATCATGTATCATCACAATATCTATATACATTTAACCCATCAGGTATTAAAAATTCAGAGTACAACCTTGAGAGCTCACCTGCTCGGAATTCCACACCTGGAAGCTCCACAAAGTACATTTCCTTTTGCCCAAGTTCACTCTCTGCGTCCCCAGGTTTGCTCATGTCCTCATTCTCTTTCTCGTCACCGTCAAAGTCAAACTCTCTTTCATAGCTTCTCTGCTTAATCTGCTCCATCTGCTCGCCATATTTGTACTCTTCTCCTACTTTCCTGAGTGTGGCCAGGGTCTGTGGAAGGTTGACTCTGCCATGCCACAAATAGCGGTTCTTAGCGAGCCTGCCGACCATGTGCAAGCTCTCCAGGACGTTCATGATATCATAGATGCGCCGTCTTTCCACATCTATAGAACAAACACAAATATTCACCGTGAGGAGAAACATGTCCAACTCATTACAGGAGGAAAATACTTAAAAATAAAAATTACCTGATATGTACAGAATTTGAGAGCTTGCAGGTATTTGAGATTTAATGTAATTGAAATTCTACCTTTAAAAATAGATTTTGTGCCATTTGTTTAACAAAATAAATTTACAGATATTGAATATCTTTGTGATATGGGCTTCTAAAGTTCAGGACTGATGTCAGAATGTCTAGATGTTCACAAACAAGCAAGCATTTTAAAGGAAAAATAAACTCACTGAGTTCTAACGCTACATCATCAAGACAGATGTCATTGTTCAAAGCAGGGTTAGGGTAGTCTGGGTAACGTGCAAGGAATTTATGGCAAAGTAAACCCAGGCTCTTTTCTTTCCGACTTATTTGAAGTTTGTCTGATTCATCAAATGGGGGCTCCTATCAGCAAAAGAATAGAAAAACAAACAAATAATTATAATTACATTTCCAATAGTGAGTACTCAAAAAAAATAATTTGTCTAGGAACATTCATTGCAATGACTAAGTGTGCAAGTCCTAACAATTCAGACTTGCTTGAAACCACAGAAACAAAAAATATAGAAGCAATTAAATTTAGTTTAACTGGGAAAAAGCACAATAGTTATAGCTTATAGGAAGTGCATTGGCTGAATCACAGTAAAAACAGTATTTTCTGATACATTCACGTTAAATTACCTGAGAAGCATCAATGTGCTCTGTGATTACACTGTTATCCAGACTTAGCTCCTTCTCTCTGTTCCTGATCTCTGGACTGGCAGCACTGATGAGCATTTTGAGGTTGGATGTCGGGGTCCAGGGTTCAGTAACAGGATTGTTCTTTCCCTTTGTAGGTGTTGTCAGAGATCCCATGGTCTCCTGAAAATCTACTGATATGTTCCCTGGTATTTTCATTAAAATGGCTGGTTCCAAGAAAGCATTATCCTGTTTGAGAAAAAAATTAAAAATCCATAACTGATATAGTACCTATTGCGATCTCTTTAGGAAGCAAGTACAATCTAGGAATAAGTTGGATGGTTATGGTTACTGTACACTTAAAATTTCAATTACACTCCCAATTACATTATATTTTGTATTTGAGTCCTAACGAAGTACAGACAATATAACCTTTTCATCCACGGAACTCAGACCGCAAGAAGAGTTGATTTTGGATTTTTTTTAATTTTGTAAATCCAGCAACACATTCATCACTCACAACTAATTAACAAAAATTAAAAGAACGCTGATAAAATAACACCTTACTTGCAGTTGAACATAATTCCGCATACTGTGCTAAACATTCGATCTGAAACCGCTTTGATCCAAGAAAAGACTTTTGTAGATCAAATATCTAAAAACTCAACCTTGCTAATAATATCATGTATAGCCAGAAGGCATCTATGAATATATGTCGACCCCACGACTACATAAACTTGACTGGCGTTTACGTTGTCGAATTAGAGAGCCGCACAAAGCGAAGGACACGCCCTACATTGATAGTCGACCAATAGAAATGAAGCGGGAGTTAGTTCCAGGGCAAGTCGGACTGTCCCGCGCAGGTAGATATTTTTTTAAATCTTGGCGCGGAATTTCCTAGACTAGTCCAATGACATAACCCGGAAATATGAAACGCATAGAAAACAACTTATAGTATGAACTTTAATACAATGTAGAAGAAAGGGGAATTAAACTATTGTCTCCGTCAATGGCATGCATTTATTTCAATCGTTTGTAATGTATTTCGGTAATTTTCTACAACTTTCATTTAGACAGTAACAGACAGCCACGTTACTTTATTTAATAACCAAACTATAATATGTCTATAAGTTTAGTTAGGTTTTATTGCCTTTCGGTGAAAATAAAACACGTTACAACTCCATAGCTATCTAAAACAAACACATGCAAAGAAGACAACCCAGCGAGTATATCATTTTTACCACAACGCCCGCCATTAAAGTATCTCCAGTTGTATACATTCACTGCACTGTACTTCACTCGTGTTGAACCAGAACGCACATTCTGTAATAATAATGCTGCTACGGTGCCTCAATTCAAAGATTACTTAGAAATGCAAGTATCTACTCATAACGTGGCTACGCAGTGTTGCCTTACGAAATTACAGTAGGCAGAGTTTAACTCTATATTTGCCAATGCATAGCAACTCTAAAATATTAAGTGAGCTCCAACATCAGAATGTATGCAATCACAATGTGGACAATTCTCAAGCCAGGACGAAAAATGAAAATAAATATATATAAAAAAAAACTTACCATGCACCAATTTCAAACAGATAAGTAAATTGGGAATCTATTCCAGTCTCTGTGGCAGATTGGATATTTGCTGTCCATGGAAAATGAGTTAAACCCTTAAAAGAAATCAATCGCACCTCATAAAAATACTATCGGGCAAAGTTTTAACTTAAACTAGGACAAGAAATAAGTTAAAATAACTCTAACAGCTAATTTTACTTCTAGTAATTACAAACACTACAATCCCCATTGTATTTTAACTAGTTTTGCCTACATAGAATTAACTAGTTCGACATTTGTACGAGAAATAATTAAAGATTTAGCGGTAGAGCCCCATTTATAATCCAAGAGTTAATCATCCTAGTTTAAAAGAGTGAAACAATTTCGGGACGATTTATCCCGCCTGACGTAGTTTCTTAGAAAAAAAGCATACTGCGCGATTCATCCCGCGCCGGCTTCGCCTTTCCTCCAGCCAATCACACTCCGTGATGAACACGAATGGGGGCGGAGTCAAATAAACCTCAAAGAGGTCAGGGCCAGGTAAATGGGGACGGGGTTTCCCTGTAATACCTGTGCAGTATATATCTTATTATTTTTCATCCTTGTATCTCTGTGTAGGATAAGATGCTTAATAAAAGTCTGACGACTACGGTAATATAATAATTATTAACAAATTAAATTAAAAATAATTAATATTTAATTTAGTTCAAGGTACTTTTATAGTTATACTTATATTTCCTGGTGGGTATTTGTTGAAACTTTTTAGATGGAGACTGGCATTTACCCAGGGTGTGTCTTGCTTTGGGATCTTTGACTCATGGATAGTGTCCAGGGTACCTAAAATCCATGGACAAGCGGTTAAGATAGACGGATCATTGTATATTTATGTGAAGTATTTTGCTCAGAAAGACTTTAATATCATTATTGGAATTACAGCACCAGATTCCATATTATCTGCTTTTCAGAGACAAGCTCCCGAGTACTCAGTCCTGGACGTGCATTTAGACGGACGGACGCATGAGCTTTATGCATCTGTTTGTATAATTACAAAAATGTACCTATGTCACTTTGCGTGAAGACCTTCAATAATACAAGTAACACTTTAACATTTAACATTTAAATGAAGTAATCACTGAGTTGAACCTTGTATTTAAGATTGATTTTGTAATGTGCCCTGCGATGGGCTGCCCCCCCCCCATCCTGGGTTGTTCCCTGCCTCGTGCCCATTGCCTCCGGGATAAGCTCCGGACCCCCCGCGACCCAGTAGGATAAGCGGTTTGGAAAATGGATGGATGTTGATTTTGTTGTCATACTGGGCCTGCTGTTAAGTCTGTACTGTACAGTTGTTCAAAATTGTTGTTCAAAATAACTGTACACACACACACACACACTTGTAAGGAACTTTAGTCAGAGCAACTTATTTACAATCATTACGTATACATTAATGAGTTCAAACATTATGACCCTAAAGCAAAGCGGCCATCGAGCTCAGTACATATCCGACTACTTAGCCGCTATGCTGACCCGTGCCCACGTCGAAAGCGCCTACAATGGGCATGTAAATGTCAGAACTGGACCCTCCGATGAATCCCCATCATATGGACGGGTACGTGTCAAGCAACTGTTCGACCAATCCGTGGCACCCCTTAAGTTTTGCCGTAATACGTGTGTTTTAGTACGGGATTATACCATGTAGTTTTTTTTGTTGACTCTAGATGGCAGCCAACTCATTTCGCCGAAAAGTTTCCATGGAAACGGACAGCACCAAAATCTAGCGAAGAGACTGGAGCGCGATGCCATGACGTAATGTGATCAATTGGAAGAGGGGGTTTGTGCGGGGCATTTATGGACTGACTGCACGCCGGGGGGATGGAGGGGGGCAGAGAGTGGAGGGAGTGTGTGCCGGGGAAACAGCCTTGTCTCAAAGGGAAGCCCTGGTTGTGTTTGGGGTGAGTAGTTTTCGCATTTCCTTCCGATAAAAAATATCAACTTTGATATTGCTTGTGCAGACGTATACAGAAAGAAAATTGTTACTCCGTACTCTCGTAAAAGGATGCAGTTTATGTAAAGAAGTCGCTGTAGAGATGCGACGTTATGATATTTTCTGCCGTGGAGCCTTGAATCTGGCTATGGAAAGCGCTGGCTCTGTTGTTTTACGGTGTACTTAATGTGCCGGACTTTAGTATTGAGGTTGTGAAATTCAGGACTCGACTCTAGAGGAGAACCATATATTACCGAATTCGACGAGTTTTTTTAGTTTTATTATTTTCAAAATCTAGTGCAATGACGACTGAATATATATGCTCCAGAATGCAAAAAGAAATGTTTGTTTGCATGGTTAAGGTAGATAAAATGCGCAGTTTGCACCTGCTTTATTTATGCACCTGTTATATTAATGCGATAGACTACTAGTAATATTTAGGTTGCAACTCGTGTTTTTCGCTTGTTGATGAAAATTGCCGTTGTTAATGAGATTGTAGACAACGTTTTAAGCTATCCACGGACTTAATATGATGTGCATTATGCTTATTCAATTATCGGCGTCCTATATTCTTCAGTAGTGTATATGATTATGGAAGTCCCTTATTGTTTCCAAACCCAGTCTGGAGAATTTCCTCTCCATCTGTTGGAAAGGAATTATTTCATAAAGTGATGAGAGTTTATGTGTAATATCACTCAAGTAATGTAATATACTGTTTTTAGTTTTAAAAGTTTCAGTCATACGAGCATTCAACACTTAAAACACTAATGTTTATTTTAATCCAAGCATGTCATACCTTGGTCTTTTTAAAATCAAATACTGTAAGAATATACATACGTACATCATTGTACTGTGTAAGACTATTGAAACGGTCATGGATATCGAAAGTGTGCGGATTTGCAGGGTATCAGAAATAATATGTTAGCGTCGATACAATAAACTGAAGCTAATTTACAATCATAGGAGACCTCGCAGTTAATAAAACTGTTATTTCACCACGCAATCAAATGGTTAAACGTTTTTCTAACAAAGATATTGTTTGTTTTAGTACTGGGTAATGCAATCCTATAAAGTAATATTTCACTCCACAGCTTTCTCTATGTATTTTAGTCTGTTTCTTCCTCCAAACATCTGTGTGGGTAATTGCAAGACTTGAATTTGCAGAGTTTGGAACATTTCTCCTGGGATTGTGCCAAACGCCACTGGAGTCATTAGCTGGCACACAAGCAGAAGAGGTTGACCTCTAGGCCAAGCAATGTTGATAATATTACCTTATTGGATTAGATGCCTTCCCCTGCAATGGAGGCACAGAGGCCTCCGGTTTCTGGGATGCCAGTTCTACTCTTCTGTCTTTTTTGACAGCATCTTTGGATGGAAACTGAAGTGAAAAGCCATGGTGGATGACTGATTCAGCCGAGTTTATAGATCTTTAAAGTCATTGATTATTTTTTTCGCTGCAATGGCAAGGAGTTGAATGGAAGAGCTGCTAGTGTGAAAGACTTGGGATTTCTTTTTTTTTTTGGGGGTGGGGGGGTGGGGGTACTCGGTCAAATACTGTGGAATAAAGACTGCCAATGGAGGGAAATAATCAGATTTTAAGGGAGATGGAATCAGGAGGAGAGACAACCTCACATCAGCACCAAAGGAGAAAACAAATAACACATGGATTAGAGGACCAGAAGAGGGTAAGTGGTACATTATCTCTGTTTTATATTGCTTCTTTTTCCTCAGATAAATTGATTCTTAGGAAATATTATTATTGCTGTGGCATTGGAACAAAAGCTTGAAGCCCCAGACTGACTGAGATGAGGAAGATGGTGATTTGAGATTTCCATAACTTGTTCAAGTTTTTTCCCCACAAACTGTAAGATTTTCAGATTTGTGGTTGTTAAGTCGTGTACAGAAGCTGCATACATGTTGTGCTGAGTGAATTATCATAGTCTTTGTCTGTTGATGCGAGTTAGGATTTGGTTGAGCAGTTTGTCTGGTGCATTAAGGGAATATTTAAGAAAATTCTGTTAATAAATAAATTCAAATACTTGTGACTGACCTTAGGTGTCAGAATTTGTATGCGCAAAATCCACATTTGAAGATAATCAAATTAACACGAAAGTGACTTTTCTTGTCCAGAGGATTGTTTTCTGGCTAAAGTGTTTTTTAAACGGTCACCTTGAACAGGGATAAGGCATGCATGCATTAAGAGAGAACGGGCATTGTGTTGGTAACAATGACATTAATATGCATTGGGTCAGGGAAGGGGGCTGGCTGTGTGTATATGTGTGTGGATTTGGGGGTGTTAGGGTTGCGGGGAAAATGAATGGCTGTTGTGGGGCACCCATCACCCATCTGTTCTGGCTTATGACCAGAGAGTGCACCGATATGGTGGAAGGCACCACAGCGACAGGCAGCTGGCAGCTGGGACAGCGTCAATCGGTCACGCTTTGATGGAGCTGTCTCTAAGTTGAGCGCTGCAGCCGTCACAGAGATTTTGAATTATTGTCTAATATATGTATAGTGGATTTTAATGACTCCTCAGGCACAAGGTGACCAGATGTCACTTTTATGTGCGTAAACTAAATCTTAATGTTTAACTGATCACATTTTCTCAAGCTATATTCCTGTGTTGCATACATTGGATTGATACCTTGCCTCCCGACGACATTTTATTCCCTCTTTATTTTAGGTAAATATCGATTAAACGGAAAAATGATGACCATATTCAGGTAGCTTAAGTGATCCATGCCTGTCTACTTTCGTAAGTGTGATGCAAAACCTCAAAGCGGGCCAATGATATTCACCGGATAATGGCTCTGTAAGCATGTTTCATGTGTCTGAGGCTTTTATAAGTCACAAAGAAGTTTGAGGCCTGTCTTGGAATCAGACATGAGATCATTTTAATGTTCTGCAATTTTTTATGTTAAGAGGTCTGTCTTCATTAATTATTGATATAATTAGGTGCACTAGGTTGATCATCTGGGAGTTTCATAGCATGGATGTTAATTAATGTAACAAAAATCCCAGCTGCTAACCCTCTCCTAGACTGGTGAGTTCTATGCTACGAGTGCTTATGGCTCCTTAAAACAATGTGAGACTTTCTATGTGTATGTTTATTACGAGTTGAGAATTCACCCAATATAAAATATAGCTATATAGAAGTTTTCATTATGTACCATCAGAGTCTGTCACTTAAGTTGGTGGTGTTACTGCAAGTTGCTCCAGCAGACATTAAGCAGTGCAGACAAATCTCTTGTTTTTGCCCAGTGTCCTCTCACTGGGATCCAAAATATTTCCTTAAAGAGGGAGATGAATGTCTTTTGGTGACCTCATCTTGTTCTCTTTTCCCTTCCTCATTCATTTTTGTTAAATTTCTCACAAATGCACTACACTGTCTGTACGTCTGACAGCAAGGACTGAAATGGCTCTGATTGGCTGGGAGAGCACAGAGACTCTGCACTGTCCAAGAGGCAAAACACTGGAAATCCTCATGCTGTGCCAGGGCTTTGGCCCAAGGCACAGGCTATTGAATGGTATTGTGTGCTACTGCACTTGATCTATCTCTTCAGTTTAATTTGTTTCAGTTTCGTTTATTCAAGCTACTTTTTAAGGTATAATGTTATATTTGTGCTGTAATATCTCATTTTGTACAGAAAGAAAGAAATTTTTTGCCCACACTTTATGCACTTTTCTGTGTGTGATGGGAGTGGGGTTAATCGAATATTATTCAAATATTAACTGGCAAAATCTGATAAGTAATTCGGCCCGAGATGCCCATCCCTCATTGTAATGAAACAGCAAAATGCTTATGTCTCACACTGCAGGTGTCTGTTTTTGAAAGACCAACCTGTATTGAGAACGTGGCAGGTTGGCTTTGGACATGGAGGTTAGCAGGACCTAGGCTGGGATTCTAGTTGGCCCCAGCACCATCTGTCAGTCCCCTTTCCCTGAGGTGGGAGGGAAGGTTCAGAGGCGGTGGAGATGCTAGGCTGGGAGGCCATAGGCAGGCCATTGAAGAGGACACATGGGCCTCTTCTATCCCCTAGAGTCACCTCAACGTCCCATATGCCTGTTATGGTACTCTAAACAGAGTCACTGTTTGTTGGAGGAAATCTGTAGTATCTCTTTATTTATCTATATCGATTGACAACAGTTGCCTAACTACAGAACTCTACAGAACTTCTGGCTGAATATAATTCATGCGTGAATGTGATTGTAAGCAGTGTAATATAATGTGCAGTTGTGGTCTGGGAATAGAGTGCGGGCATTAGTTCACATATGAATGGACTTGGTCTTGTCATGTACTCGGGTTCATTTTCACTTATTTTTGACTTGACTCAAACGCTCATGACTTGAAAAATAGCGTACGTCAACAATGTGTATGCAGCTTTATCCCCTCTAACTTCTTACATTAGTTTCAATGTTTTTTGAACTTTCTGCATGCACACACTCATGTCCCTCATCATGTCTGCCAAGTCAGGGATTAGACGGTTTGAGTACATATACCATAAGGAGTTTCTGTGCAAGACATCCAGTAAAAAGAAGCACAATGTGGAATGCAAATATTGCAAAGCATCCATAACTGATGTAGATGGCATGAGTTCCAGTTAGAGGTGGGCAATCTGATGATCTCCGATGGCCAGTAGTAACGTATCACTACCAGATCTGTACCATACATCCTGACCCATTATGCCTGCCATGCCGATGGCTCAAATTGAATTGTTTTTCAAAAATAATACATAAGAGACCCTGTGATATAGATGTATTTTATAATTTGGCCAATTAGCACCACCATCTAGTACAAGTCATTCTGTATGTTTGTGAACCCAAATCCAATCAGCATGGACCCAAGGTGTAACTACCCAATCCGTACCTCCTGCCTGAGCTATATGTCGCACATCTGCGCATGCTAGCATTTTCAAGCATGCAAGCCCCACATTTTCTGGCACTACCCAATCTGTTCATCCTGCTATTTTACGGCAAACCATATTGTTCATTTATGGCAAATTACAGTGGTCATTTTATTATTTAGTGAGAATTGGTGTTAATGATTCTGCTGACTGAAAAAAAAATCAATTTTCTTTGCTTGTCATTTTAAGTGTTTACTACGGTCATCTATTTTTAGTTGTTGGATCAATAATAATCATTATCTGAAATATTAGTTCATGTTTCCATCAGTTGAAATTGCTGCTATCCAGCGGCATGGAAATTTGATATATTTATAGCTTTGGTTCACTCAACTGAAGTATGAAATTTAGCATTTTTTTGTAGCCATATTTATATAATTCATATCAGTGTGGTCACAAAAGAATTGACACAATAAATACATACATTTCCATAGTTGTCTGTCCAGCTGGCATAATCTAATGCAGAGTAATAGTAGCAGCTGCCAGGTACATACTGTCGATCTCCCCATCGTGACTGGGGTACCTAATGAGACCCATAAACATACACTCAGACACCAGTTCAGGTGCTATGCTGAAATTTTATTAAACAGACAGAGAACACATCCATCCATCAAACCGCTTATCCTACTGGGTCGCAGGGGGTCCAGAGCCTATCCTTGAAGCAAAGGGCACAAGGCAGGGAACAACCCAGGATGGGGGGGCAGCCCATCTCAGGGCACACTCACACATGCACTCCTACGGGCAATTTATGGAGTCCAATTAGCCTCAGCATGTCTTTGGACTGTGGGGGGAAACCGGAATACCCGGAGGCAACCCCACGACGACATGGGGAGAACATGCAAACTCCACATACATGTGACCCAGGCGGAGACTCGAACCCAGGTCCCAGAGGTGTGAGGCAACAGTGCTAACTACTGCACCACCATGCCACCCCACAGAGAACACAAAGAATCTAAAATCAGAATATCTGGCTGAATATCCCATTCCGGGCTGGTGGAGATCACTCACAAGCAGTCCGGAAACAAACCTGATGTCATGAAAAGAAATAGTAAAGGATCTGGTTAGGTTGTGACAATATAGTGAAATAAAGTGTTGCAAATTGGGCACCATTGTAAAATATGGCATACAGTGTAATGCTGTGCATTCTCAGACATGTGGGACACAAATTGGGCAGGTGGTATGAACCATACATGCAAGTTGATCCCCACAAGACTCAAACAATACTAACATAAATGTTTTCTGTTTACCTTTTTGTGATTTATGCATTAATATATTATATTTTATTCCATACTCGATTGAGAAAATAATAAAATATGAGTAAGTACCTTTTTATTTGGTGAGTATATAATTCAAAATGTAATAAGATATAGGCCTTTTCATGTAGTCATTTTATATAAGCTATTTATTTATTGAATTTACAGAACATGTGCTATATCATGATATATATATCGTTATCTGGACATGAAATGACCTATATTAGGATATGAGATTTTGGTGGTATCGCATAGTCCCAGGGTGTGATAGCCCTTTCTCTGTGGCAAGGAGTCCCACTCCTGCTAGCCTTCTTGTTCCTTTCATACTTCATTTATGAAACCGGAGCCTTCTGGCTGCATGGAAACACTTTGTAGTGTTACTTTCCAATATAAAGTTGCAAGATCTACTACCATATTAGTTTGTGATAATTGTGCAGTGTTTGTTTTGTGCAGTTTTTTTTGTATTATATCTGACACCCACCCTTTTTTATAAGCTATCATAACCATTTTAATGAGATCAGTAGGGTTGAAATAACATGGAACTTGACTTGTTTTCTTTACTTCAGGGCTCCAGTTTTGCTTTAAATTCCCTAAGGATTCCCTTTAAACAGATTAGGAACATGAAAAAGATGACAAATTGGATGGACTGTAAACTGACATCTAATTTTAATAAATAAATTGGTATCACTTTACTTGACTGGGCCCAAACACTTAGTGATTACTCAGTGACCCCTGAAGTACCAATCATGAACAAATATATTTGCTACTTGAGATAAAAGATGCGTCCATGTGTTGTGGATTTTGAAGTTGTGTAGCCTTTTGAATGTGGGAAAAGGGTGAATGGGTGGCCCCTTCACCAAATGAGCAGGTAGGCTGCCATTTGTGAAGAGGACGTGATATGACTGGAGCCGCGTCATCTCGTCTCTCTATGTACCTGTACAGTATATAGCAGAGATGACAATAAAGTTTACTTTGACTTTGACTTGGACATGTGTACCCATTCAGTGAGTGAAATGGGCAGAAATGCTTTAAACAGCTGGAAAATCACAAGCATGCTGCAGGATAGGGAAATAAATACTGTGCAGCTGATGTTTTGTAAAAATACTTGTATTGAATTTAATTAAGAAGTTTTAAGGAACTAGATTAGTAACTTCTCAGTACAATTTCATGCAGGCAATATGGGATATTGCTATAAACACACACCATCTGTAAATTGTATCTACAGACATGTGCACTGGATTCAGCAGGTCATCTGTCACAATGAACAACCTGCATGTTGAATACATTTGCACAGGGCTGAAATGCAGTCCAAATGGAACTATTGGAAGTACAAATGTCTCTTCTTATTTTAGGTTAGATTACGACTTGGATTTGGTTCCATTCAGTTTATGAACTGAGTGCGTAACGTTCCACGCTTCCAGATTCTAGCTTGTCCTTTTCCAGTTCACCTATGCAATAGTGATGGAGCTCAGGGTAAGGTGCTTTCTGTGGACCTGTCAGTGCATGGTTTTAATTATTTCCATTAGCCTGGTTTCATCATCTCTCTTATAACAGCTCCCTCATATCCATTGCACAAATAATCAATACAGCCTTTCACTCCTCATTGATCCCAGCAGGGTCCACAGCCACTGTTCCACTGTTCCACTGTTGCTTTGAGGCATGTTCCCCAGCATCTCCCCACACCTGTGCTTTTCCTCCTACACTGGAGTTCATCTTAACATCTAAGCAACAGCCAGTTCCCCCACTCATTTATAGTACTACTTCAGCGCAATGGTTTGTGCTGTGTTCTTCTCATGTGAAACCTATTGATCTTATATTTGGATAATAATCCCAAGTTCCCTGGTTCTAACAACCTACTACCTCTATGATTCATAAACAAAACACTTTGGAGGGCAATCTGGACTGTTGATTGCCATTTTGATGGACATTTCTGTACTGCAAGCAATTGGTCATCCAATGAAATGTTAAATGGCACTTTTATGAAATTACATTAGAGCTGGGAGATATCTAAAGTATGGAATATTTAAAAAATATTGCTAAATGATAATAAAATCAAGTCATTCAAACTCCGAACTCGAACTTATAGTGCTTGTTGCCTAACAACTAAGCCTGCCAAGCGGGGGCTGGGGAGTTCCCCATGATAAATGATAAGATAAAGGGTAAGAAATATATGAAAATATAGGATATATCATGTATTTTCGTGGATCAGTACGGGACACAGCATTTCATTTTTCAGTACAGGATGGTCTATATACAACAGATCTTAAGCACATTGTTATGCAGAGCTCATGAAAAAAAGGTGATATTGTATTGTTTTGACATAAGTAATATTGAAAAGAAACAATCATTTAAATTGTTTTTTTTTTTAAAAAAAAAAAACAAAAAAAAACAAGGTTTGTTTCCTATGACATAATCAAATGTTTTAGCGAAATTTAACTCTCCACTACACTCGGTGAATTTCATCACCAAGATTTCAAAATACCAGAACTGTATTGAAAAATAAACCTTTTGCTGAAAATACCTTATACCATGATATAATGGGCATAGACTATGAAGGTATGCAAAAGCCTGATCTCAACCCAGCTCACAGTTAAGGTCCTTGAGGTGTGAGAATTGCATGTCTCACAATATCGCACATCGGCTAACCTTACTTAGTATGTTTTGTATTGTTACAGTGCACTGTCTTGTTTATTCTCTGTAATCTATGCAGAAGGCATTTGGGTAAGAATTTTATTGTACTTTGTATATATGACACTATATTCTTAGTTCAAATTGAATTGAGAAGCAGGAGAATCTTAAACTGCATTAAATTTTGAAGATGCTGCACACAGAGGCACACAATAATGTTTGGAATATTTTTTCTCTTGCCTCTGAAAATATTCCATTTTGAATATCTTCTAGCCACTCATTCTAAAAATAATCAGATACCACTGGAATATCAACTGTACCATATATAAACACACAGTCCTGTTACAAAAGTCGGCGATACTGCCCCCAAGATTTTTGGTGGTACTGCATCTCACGTATGCGAAGCATTAATTCCTTGCATAGCTGCACAAACATGTTGTGAGCCTTGAGTAAAAATGCGTTCTAAGCCTACTTCCCTGACCAAAGCGATAATCGCCAATTTGTCACTGTAACACCAGGATACTTATGTAATATCACTGATTACTGATGCTATCATCATATCATCCAACCCTACACTACACTGCATTTCTTTGTTGTGGGCTGATAAAAAAAAAAAAACATCAGTTCATCATCATTAGAAGACGGTCTTTTGTTTAAACCCTGCCCATTGTTAGGAGAGTGCTTGTGTAAGCACAAAACCGGAAGGTTGTTTTGACTGACATTGAAAGACAGCCATGTAATCTTAGCCCCTAAAAGCTCTCCAGTTTGTTGAGTAGCAGGGCAAGGAAAGCAGGGTTTTGACAGTGCTCTGTAATGCGATACGGCTGGCTAGAGGCACAGATGTGAGCTGTTGTACCAATGGCTTGAAATCAGTGCTCAAATAAGCGCTGTCTGGCTGTGTTGCAGTTACTTTGTCACTGCAAGCATTCAAATCCACTGGTGCACAGATATGGTGGTAGCCCATGTACTTGTAGTAGCGCCAGGTTTAAGAGATCTCAGACTTAAAACATCATCTGCTCATAGGGTGGGATTGGGAAGGCCAAGTCAGCCCTCCATGATTGTGAAACTGTTACCATGGAGAAGAAAAAGAGCATGGTGTTAGTAGCTCAGTATCCTGTGTTCTATTGATTGCAGCTGCTGAGACTGTGGTTCTCCTGCTGAAATTACATGGGGGCCTAATGGTCACTGGTCACTACATTGATTCAGAATTTAAAATGGTACCAATGGCTTGCTTACCATTTAAGGCAATAAATGATAATTAACTGCATAGAAAGCATAGTGAACAGTGAAAAAACCAAAAACAAAAATGAAGCAGAACTTAAGTGTCATGTACATTTTGCCTTCGCATTTTGGCTTTGTGAAACCCAAGCATGACAGCTGAAATACTTCCATTAACAGGTCCCAGAAATCATATTAATGACAAAATGCCCACTGGGGTGTAAATCATTGGCCCCAGTGTGATTTGATTCGATTGCGATTATTGAGGGAACAATTTGAATTCGATGCACTGGAAATCTTGACTGCGATGGGTTGCACCCCATCCTGGGTTGTTACATGCCTTGTGCCTGTAGCCTCTGGGATAGGCTCCAGAACACCTGTGACCCTGAATAGGGCAACGAAATGGATGGATGGATGGTTGGATGGAAATCTTGAATTTATATCGCAATCTTAATCAATTAATCAATTATTTTGATGACCTAAATTATTTATTTTTTACTTCACTGAAAATAAATACACACATATTGCCATGGGCACTTTATACACTATTAACAAAGAAACATGATTTATTTGACATTTGCACAAGTACAAACGTTGTAATGCTTCACCTTGCTGATCCCATCTTGCTCTCCGTAGCTTGGTGGATCAAAGTGCAGGGTCAGATAATATGCAGCACCCTGGAGTTGGGGGAGGGGAGGTTAAGGGCCTTGCTCAAGGACCCATGGACATGTGACTGTTCTGCTAAGGCTTTAACTGGCAATCTTCTGATCACAGGCACAGAGACATAGCCCACTGAGTCACTCACCACCCCCACCTTTATCTGTATTAATGGAATACAGGTAAAGTAGAATCTCAGAACATTATCTTTATTGTTATCAAACAGGATGAACCAGCCAGTGTAACACTGTCAAATGGCCAACTACTGACCTGTACAGAAAAAACACAAACACATTAAATGAAATGCAACCTGACTGGGAGTTGCTGGTGGTGGAGCTTGCTGCTACAAATTAGTGGAATGATGTTACATCATTTTTAATTCTGTGGAAAATGAAAGATTGATCTGCAGGCCAGATTTAATAATGAATCAAAAACATGTTCTATGCTGGTACATTGAGACTAGGGCTGTGTGATATGACTGAAATGTAATATCCTATATATAAGTATTCTCAGATCCTGATAATGATATATTTCACAGCTGCACCTTGTATTTATGGATTTTTTTCTACAGATCAGTTGTGATAGAAATTGGATAAAAATCTGCAAATGAAAAAGAGCAGGGTCACATAGGTAACGTGATTCACAAATAGACAGGAAGTAGGGCTGCATGTTATATCGTTTCAGCATCGTCGTCGTGATGTACGCACGTGCTATAGTCACGTGGCAGGACGTGCGATGTCAAGTAACGCAAATTAAATTAAGCGGCGCGGACAGCGCTTTTGGTGTTTTTGCTAAACTAACAAATGTCACAAAAGTCTGTCTAATATAACTCAGGTCAATTTATGGATATGGAGCCGTCATGCAGCTTTGCACTTGTAGCTAGCTAACAAACATGTCGATCACAGAACGTACCACCAATCACAAAAATTCTTGATCAACTTGCTCCCTCTAGTCCTTATTTCACTACAGCATAAAAATGAGTGAGGAACAGGGTAAAAACACTGCGAAAAAACAAGATTTTGTTGAAAAAAGAAATGCAGCGTCAGCTGTGCGGAATTATTTCGGCTACAGAAAGTATGACGTAACCAAAAACAGGTCATTTGTCGACAGTGCCTTGCAGTTGTTGCCACAAAACGGGGAAACACTGCTAATTTGTTTAACCATTTAAATCGGCACTACAAAGCCCTGTATGCAAAGCAAAATCCGATTGCTGTCCAAAGCAAAAAACTATTTCAGAAGCCTTTGCCAGTGTTGCGCAATAAGGGAAAGATTCCAAGCGACAGAAATAAATAATCGATATGATAACCTTCTTGCAAAAGACATGGTACCAGTTAACACAGTCATCAAAGAGGGTTTTAAGAACATGATCCGGTTGCTTGACAAGCGGTGTATAATACCGTCAAGGACCTATTTTTCAGAAATTGCCATTCTGGAGCTGTACAAGAAATGCAAGGCAGAAATTGAAAGAACTTTGAGTGGTACAATATTATGCAGCTACAATGAATTTGTGGTCCAGCCAGACAATAGAGCCCTACGTAAGCCTGATTGTCCACTTTATTAATGATGACTTTGACTAATTAGACGACTTGAACTAATTCGATTTTTTTATCCTAATATCGCAATATATATCGCAAAAAAGAATTAATATTGCAATGTGATTTTTTTCCCAATATCATGCAGCCCTAACGGGAAGTGATCCACAAATATGCAAAACCATTTTCATGTGTAAAAATCGCTCCTTGGCATCTTACTTATCATTTTAAAAGAGATGAGGGATATTATTAGCCAAACTTGAATCCTTATCTGCTGGCGTGGTACCTTCTGATTGGAAGCGTTCTAATATAACACCTATATTCAAAAAATTGGATAGAAGTAATCAATCAAACTATAGGACAATTAGTTTAACTTGCATAAATGGAAAAGTAATGGAAGATATATTGGAAGCGAAAATTGTAGATTACCTGGATTCAAATAACATTCTGATGGATAGCCAACATGAATTTAGGAGAGGTAAATCTTGTTTAGCTAATCTACTTGAGTTCTTTGAGGAAGCTACTAGAGAAATTGATCTAAAAGGCCTACGATGTGATCTACTTAGATTTCCAGAAGGCCTTTGATGTTGTCCCTCACAAATGGCTCCTACATAAGCTCAAAGCAGCAGGGATTTTAGGAACTATAGCTGCTTGGATTGAAAACTGGTTAACAGATAGGGAACAGCAGGTAGGTATTAGAGGAACAATGTTACAGTGGGCCTGTGTTCATAGTGGACCACTAAATTTTAGGACCATTGTTATTCCTAATTTACATTAATGAAATTGACACCAATATGTACAGTAAACTGGTTAAATTTGATGACACTATGATGGGCGGTGTTTCAGATACTGATCAAGTGGCACAGAGGCTACAGCAGGATCTTGATTTAGTTAGTGACAGCTGAAAACTGGCAGATGAAATGTAATTTTGACAAATGTAAGGTAATCCATGCAGGGAGCAGAAATATAAAATACAGATATTTTATGGGTTCCACTGAAATAAAGGTGGCTGATTATGAGACAGACTTTGGTGTGTATGTTGAAGCTTCCATATCCCACTCTGGCCAGTGTGGGGAATCTTTTGAAAAGGCCAATAGGATGTTAGGTTACATCTCCAGGTGTATGAAGTTTAAGTCAAGGGAGGTGATGCTAAGATTATACAAATCCCCCCCACCCTAGAATACTGTATTGTGTGCAGGTTTGGTCACCTTACCTTATAAAGGACATTGCTGCCTTAGAAAGGGTTCAATGTAGGGCTGCAAGAATGATTGCTGGTCTTAGAGGAATGTCTTATGAGGAGAGGTTAGCTGAGCTGAATCTATTCAGCCTTGAGCAAAGGAGACTAAGGGGGGACGTGATCCAGGTATATAAGATCCTAACAGATCTGGATGCTGTTCAACCAAATAGTTACTTCAAAATTTGTTCAAATACAAGAACTTGTGGCCATAGGTGGAAATTAGCGGAAGAACATTTTAAACTGGATTTCAGAAAACACTTCTTTACACATTGTGTAGTTAGAGTATGGAATAGTCTTCCTGTTAGTGTAGTGCAAGCTAAAACCCTGGGTTCCTTTAAATCAGAACTAGATAAGATTTCAACAACTCTGAGCTATTAACTAAGTTCTCCCCAAACAAGTTTGATGGGCCGAATGGTCTCTAGTTTGTAAGTTTCTTATGCTGTTATGTTCTAAGAGGTCTGGGTGGGAAAATATATTTTGAAATAGTTTTGAGTTCTTTCACAAGTGTTTTGCAAGAATAATAGTAATAATAATAATAATAATAATAATAATAATAATAATAATAATAATAATAACTGTACTGTGTCCGTTTAACCTTGCTGTGAGGGCTTCCTGATCGACTAAATCCAAAAGGGAGAGTTGTAGCTGACACATACTCGGCTTATGTTCCACTCAAAAAATAAATAAATAAATACATTTTAAGTTTTTAAATGTTTATTAAACCATGAACATAGTTTAAAATGTCCATAATTTTACTATATTACTAAATTTCCTTTACCTAAATACAGTCCGAAAAACCTTGAGCTTCCACTGTTCATTCCAAGCCAATGTCCCAAACTCCCGTCCTATACACCCCATAACGTAGTGACTATATCATGTTCTTAAAGTGACAGGCTTCCATTAGACACACTATTAAACAAAAATGAAAGTACTGCAAGCTGTTGTGAGTTGTTTTACAGTGACTGGAGTGCCAATCCTGACAATAAACCCCAGATTTTTTTTTCCCTGCAAGTTAGAGGACCGCTTACAGGGCCAGATGCGATGTAACGTCATACCCAGGACTGAAAAACCACAAAACAAATGGTAGAGCATAATATGAAAAGGCAGACATTTTTTATTCCATCGTCTGATATATATATTCGCATATCACACAGCCCTAATTGAGACCTCATTTAAGTGGCGAATAAGCTGATGAAATGTCATGTCCTCCACTCTGGAACGTGGCTAATTGTCAAATGCAGTAATCTCCATTATTTTGTCTTTAGTTCTGGTGCTACTAAATTTGAATATTGATAAAATGGAAATAGTAGCCAAGACACATAGGACCAAAGCCAATATTTTGATTTTTAACAAATAACGGGCTATACCCATATGTTAACCTATATGTGCATCTCTAAGGATAACATTTTTTTTTACTTACTCAGTGTCTTAACCACTGCTACCAAGTCTAGCAAAAAAGAAAGACTTTTTTATGCTACAAATGAGAAGTTTTTTCAATAAACATCATAGCACAGATATTTTCTTAACCATTATAGAGAGCATTACGCTCTGCAAAAGATGGCTAGTATCGTAGTGCAACAGATAATCACTATGGTACTTCCGTTATGAATAATAATGAATCTTCCCCGGCCTTCCTATGTTTAGGAAATATGCATGCCTGCATTGTGTTCTTCGTTTACCTGCAGCACGTGAACAAGAGAGCACGTGATTAGGGATGTACTGTTCTCGATACTAGTCCACTAACATGTTCATCTCCTCATACTCATCCTTGTGACAATGTGCTAATGCCTATAACCAATTCCACGTAATGATGTATCAGTGATATCATTAAAGACCAAATTAAATGAGATATCTGCCATGTGGAAATACAGTAAAACCTCAGATTGCGAGCATAATTCGTTCCGGAACCATGCTCGTAATCCAAACCACTCGTATATCAAAGTGAATTTTTCCATTAGAAATAATGGAAACTCAGATGATTCGTTTCACAACCCAAAAATATTCATTTAAAAATGATTAATACAAAATAAAAAGTAAACATACATAAAACAAATTAACCTGCACTTTACCTTTGAAAACAATTGTGGATGATGTGAGGGAGACGGGAGAGAGGAGAAGAGGAGGGTTATTTTGTTGGACGACTTTCACTATAACTAACGGAATCAGTGCTATCTGTTGGCTCACTGGAATCTTTTTCTTTTCGTGTGACTTTAACAAGGAACCTATCCAATGACAGCTGCTTTTGCTTCCTTTTCGATTTTGTGGAAATGTGGACATTGCATTGTCATTAAACAGATTCATCGCTCGCACTGCTATGCCGTTATTCGGGTGGTGCTTATCTACTAAATTTTGACTATACGAGTGAGGCACACCGACTGAGACTGTACATGGGAGTGGATTAACCACAATCCCACAGCGAGAGAGAGTAGAACCATTGGCTCAATTATGATCATGTGACTCTCGGAAGACAAAGTGTGTACGTAATACTCTTATTGCAAGACCTCGCTCGTTTATCAAGTTCAAATTTATTTAAAAATTTTGCTCGTCTTGCAAAACACTCGCAAACCAAGTTACTCACAATCCAAGGTGTTACTGTATGTCAAAGTTAACAATAAAATCCAAGGCACAGTGGACTACAAACTACTCTACTAACACAAGTAATCTTCTTAAACATCTAAAATCTAAAAATAAGAAAGAATACGATGAAATTGCCACCAGCAGCAATTTGTGCATCAAACACTAACACAGAAAGAGAAAATGTCAATCAATAAACCTTGTACATTGAAAACAGAAGCTCTTCCCAGTATTGATGAGGCACAATGTCGGAATGGTGGCACATTGCAAGTGTAATAGTCTGAGGTATGCTATATAAAATGTTTGTGAAGCACTGCTTCAGAGATTTCAGAGTGACATGTTTTAAAATCATAATTAACGTGCCGATCCATCGATTTTCACAGAGTCCAAAAAAGGATGATCTGCACTGCTATGATCAGCCCTCTCCTCCCACCCCCAAGGTGCCAAGTCTTAAAGCCAGCTATTGTGTGGATTGTCTGTATATTGTATTTTTCAGGCTTTGATATTTTTTTTTGCTAACAAATTACATGCCCCACTTTGTGCTGCGAATGTCAATGTTATTGTTTGACCCAATTTTTTTAAATTAACGTTAGTTTTCAGACATTGCACAGCCCGAATCGGTATTGGTAAATGCCAGAAAGTGAGCAATCAGTATCTCAGTGAGTTAGTTAGTTAGTTAATTAATTAATTAATTAATTAATTAATTAATTAATTGGGCTGGTGAAACTTTAATGAATGCAAGGGATAGCTGGGGTACCTCTTAGGAATGGCCAGCCCACAATATATCAATGAACAAAGAAGAAATTCTTGTTAGTTTTTTCTTTTGTTGCTTTTAATTTTCATATGTTGTAAATTGTGGGGTTTTTTGAGCAAATATCCACTTACCACCCAGATTAATACCTTTAAGCATTTTCTTTGATTGCCTACGAATATTGCACAGTATCGTGTAATAGAAATGGCATTTCTCCACAGGGTGAAACATGAATCTTCACTGTCGGGCCCTGTGCTTTTGCTGGGTGATTGTGCTCTCCCCAGCTTCAAAACCATTGGCTTTAATATTGAAAAATAACATTATATGAGAGAATGGAAAGCTATCTGCTGTAACTGACAAATTAGCTAGACACAGAGTAGCTTTTTATTAGACTTTTTTTGACAGGTTTGAGCATATATCAGCTTCGGTGGCATGTTTTCGCATTGTTTACCTGTCAGTTGAGAAACTAACTCTGACTTTATGTCAGAGGTTGGGAGGGAACATGGCTGGAGGTTGTCTTAGGCAAAAGAATCAGATGACTGGGTTTATCTGGATGATTTATACGGCTTGCCCCTCAATTTCTATGATTTGTAGATATTGGTGTGTTCTGTTTTTTGTGTTTTTTTTCGCTCCAGTAACCTGAGCGTCAGTGTTGACACCAATCCCAAGTCTCTTAATCTTCACTTATTCAGTTCCCTGTTCTGCTCAAACATATCAGTCTAGAGATTTCTTATTTTGCTGTTTTTATTTGTAAACCCAATGATTTTTTTTAATTATTATTTTTACATTAGTGCCATATTCACCCCACGCATACCCATTCCTGAACATAACTGCTAATTACTGCTCTTCTTGAAGCCTGTGTGCGATATTAGTTTGGTGTCAAACAAATATCAGAAGTTTGGTACCCAACCCTAGCACTAGAGAGTGATAACAAAGAGAAGAACAGCTCAAACAATTGATATTTTCAGCATGATAAAATTATTTAGCCAGTTTTCCCCTAACTTTGCTAGTACAGTCTATAGTTGCAGCTCTGGACCTTTTCATATTTTGAGACAAATCACAGAAAAATTGAAGCAATGGTGCTTAGCGACAGCAAAGACAAGGAAGAGATGATTAGAGACTTATCTTGGGAAGCAGGATCAATCTATTTGTTAATATTTACTCTATTTACCGTATTTGATCTTTGGTGGATCTTATTATCACGTCATTATATGTATGAAAATCTATACCTAAAAATGTACACGTGATCAGGTCCAAAACTGTAACTGCAAGACAAAGTGCAGCCAACAGTGAAAAATGGATCCTGCAGTCGCCATCTTATGAACACAGCTGCCATCTAAATTTACTCTGTGGATCTTCACAAACTTCCCAGAAATATTGTGTAGGTCAGTGATTCTAAAACTGTAGGGTGCCAAGATGATTTTCTGAATGTTGTATAATAAGTTAAATTGAATTTCAGTCGCTAACCTTCCCGTTTGGCAAATTTTATCCCTATCAGCAAAATCTGTCGTGGGGCACTCAGCAAAATATGTTGTGGGAGAATTCAATTGTGTCATTTAACTTTTTTGGAGATGCAGGGAGAATGAGGGAAGCTTATAATAATATTATATTCTTTAGACTGTGGTATTTTCATTTAGTGAAATTTATCACAGAAAGTGCTCCAGAGTGACTTGGACACTCAAACCCCAAGCTTTACTCATCTTTGTGTGTGTGTATCTGCATATATGTGAAAAATGAGAGCAATTAACTATGTTTAACCATTCACTCCCATTATATTTGAGAGAGGCCGGACATTTGTACAACTGATATCTCAAAAACTAGGCAACTTCCAGCAGAACAACCTAGATGGATAGATGGCAATAAAAGCCCTCTAAAACATGGCTTTTTCTATTTTTGGGGTGAACTGCCCCGTTAAATCTGACAAGTTATCCGGCTGAGCAAGACATTCTACTTTGTGATACAGGCCCCAGGAGATCCTGACTTCCTGACTCTGTAACGCCAAATGTAAAGTTTGATTCAGTGGGCATGATGGTTGGGGTTTTCATCATTTGGTTTAGGCCCCTTATTTTTTAATTCACCACCTTACTGAAATATTTCAAACAGCTTTGTATCAGCAGTATGGGTAAGACCCTTTACTACTCTATTATGATTGTGCTCATGATGTTTCAGCCTAATTCTCAAGAGATGATCGAGCAACGAAAAATATGTATACTGGGTTGACAGCAATGAAAATCAAGCTTCTTATACATTTGTATAACACAGACACCTCAATAATGCAGCAACTAATCCAATCTTCCATAACATTGCCTAAACAATAGCATGCAGCATGCTCTGCTACGCCAGTCAGTCTTGCTGTATGTTTGTTGGGCATACGTTATCCGTTCTTAAAAGACTAATATATGATTAGTTGGAATTGAGTTTGTTTCTGTGATGTATGCTACTAAGCAATGTTCCTTGTCGACAACTTATCAAAGTTTCTTATTTTGTTTTTATCGTTTAAATTATATGACAGTAAATCGACGTGTTGTTTATATCATCCAGCCCTGCCTGTGGCTGTCACTCTTCACATCATGGTGATGGGTGGAGGGTCGCCAAAGAGGAACTACAGAGGATGGGACCGGGGAGAATTCCTTGTTAATCTTTTACAAAGAATGAAGGGTTAACACCCACAGATCTGGGTATGCCTAACTCCTAACGCCTACTCACTTCCACACAGACACTGTAACCAGACTCTGTCCAAATTAAGGTTTCTGCATCTTTGGCAGGGGAAGTAGAAGAACTATAAACAGTGAATTCAGTCCATATTGTATTTGCATTTTTCGCAGTTCCCTGTCCACTTTCAGGCCACAAGTTGTAAACCTGCCTTTGCATCAAGGCCTCATATAAATGAGATCTTATTTGGTGTTGGTGCGGGTGGTGTGGGGGGGGGGGGGGTGGTTAGACAGTGTTATTTAGCAGAATTATACAATATACATATAGAGTATATAGCCGAGGCAAGAAAAAACTAACTAGCTAGGTGATTGTAATGGGAGAGGCCATGAGAAATGAATTTTTGGTTAGCTGGCTGGGAATTGTCACATTTCTAGGAATTATTGCATCAGCTCTCCCAACCCAAAGGTAAGTAAAGCATGGTGTGTTTTCAGTAACCAGACGTGTTTACAGCCATCTGTTGCATCATTTCTCATATGGACTTAAATCTGTCAGTATTTTTTAACCCCTGCTTTAAGATGGGTTTCAGAGATACTTATCAGAAGTGTGAATGTTGTTATACCAAAAGCATTCGCAAACACAAAAGGATATACATTGGAGCGGTGGAGCAGGCTTGAAGTCTTTCTATGAAATTAAATTACCTGCTCACCTTGAGCTGAAGCATGGTGTAAATCCATATGAAATCTGTAAAATGGAAAGTGGAGATTGCCTTGCCATGGATAAATTTCTGGGGTAACACTTTACTTGAGAGAGAACATCCATCCATTTTCCAAACCGTTTATCCTTCTGGGTCGCGGGGGGTCTGGAGCCTATCCCGGAAGCTATGAGCACAAGGCAGGGAACAACCCAGGATGGGGGGCCAGCCCATCATAGGGCACACTCACGCGGGCAATTTAGTAACTCTAATTAGCCTCAGCATGTCTTTGGACTGTGGGGGGAAACCGGAGTACCTGGAGGAAACCGCATGACAACATGGGGAGAACATGCAAACTCCACACACATGTGACCCAGGCAGAGACTCGAACCCGGGTCCCAGAGGCAACAGTATTAACCACTGATCCACCATGCTGCCTGTGAGGGAACACATAATATAGTATTATACTATTACTTATGTATTAATTAACCAGAAACTAAGTGTTAGTTACAAACTGATGTCATGTTTATTCATCATCTTTTTTTTGCAAGCAGTTACTATATTTGTTGCCATATCTGTTAATTCTGTAAACCTTTATGAGCTACAGAAGGAACGGCTAATGAACTACTAAGGAACCGCTGAAGGAACAAGTAACGAATAACACAAGTGAAATACTGATCATGTTTTCTCATCATTAATGAATTGTGATGCATCTCAACTATATTTGTTCATGATTTGTTCATAATTTGTACTTCTGTAGTAACCGAGTTATTACCAAGTATTTGTTCCTCATCAAGTAAAGTGTTACCGTTTGCTGCGTTCTTCCAGGAAAATCTGACCACTCTTATCTGTGTAGCTTATAAAGGGGTTGGGTAGTTGGGCTCAAATGGCTGTGAGTGTTTGGATGGAAAAAATTATATAACTCTGCGTGTGTTAAGAGCCAGATCAGAAGGAATTGTGTTACATTCAGGTGCAACTGAAGGTCATCCATTGTGTTCTTTGGACAGAAGCCCGTACCCTCTATGGTTCTAGCACTACCCCTTGCTTTTTTTCTCTCCTGAATTTAGCATTCATGATCCCTAATTACTCTAAGCACTCTGAAGGTGTGTGGGTGTGTTAGCCTGTAAGAGAAATGGAGACTTGATGTAGCTTTCTCTAATGGGCAACTACATTGTGCAAGTTTTACATTTTTTGCAATAATTATACGGCTGCTTCATACCTGCTTTGGACAAGAAGGATGTTTTTTAGCTTTGCTGAGGAAAATATTGGAAACCCAGTATTATGGTGTTTGGTTTGGCATTGCACCTTATTGAATGCCAGCATGTATCTGTCTAACACTGGGGTGAGCAATCATATCCACAAAGGGTCGCTGTGTATGCAGGTTTCTGGGATATCCTTTAGGTCGGCTGTTCGAACCCAGGTGTGAGGACTCTTCAGTCAATCAGTACTCTAATTAGTAATCTAATTAGGGAGCTGCAGCGAAAACCCGCAAACACAGCGGCCCTTTGTGTGTAAGATTTCCCACCCCTGGTCTAATGTGAGTATTTTGTTCCGTTGGGCTGCATTTGCTCTTCGTTACATCTCCTAACAGTAAAGCTAGATGTTCTGTTTTAGTTATAATTCAGGCCTCCCCTTAAGCACCTGTCAAGGAACGGAAACTTTGTTTTGGAACCCATGAAGCGTGATGAAAGAAACTGAGTGTCTTCTTTAAGCAATGAACAGGTACAAGGTGATGATGATGATGATGATGATGATGTTCACAAACCAGTCCAGTCTGTCTTAAGGTGAACACCTAGATACTAATAAGTCTCCATAACTCCGCCTTTTTCTTACATTCCCCAGGTGCATGCATCCACAAAATTGATCAAGATCAATAAATAAGTGCTGTGCCTGTTAATGACTCCAGCTGTGCCCGGTAGTATTTGCTAGCTAGCCCTAGCTTCATGTAGGTGTTCCTTCTCCTGCCTTCCCTATCACTGAAGGTAGTCCCTGCAGGCTATCTGTGGTATTGGGGGTTGGGGAATAAGACATTGGGAAGGTGGGAATAAATGTGTATGTAATATTGCTCGGGGAGCAGCGTGTGGCTCTGTGGGCGAAGCCTGTGTGCCTGTAATCAGAAGGTCACAGGTTCAAAGCCAGCCTCAGACTGCGGGTCCTTGAGCAAGGCCCTTAACCCCCAGCTCCCTGGGCGCTGTTACGGGTGGAAGCCCTTCGCAGACAGCTTACTCTATGAAAAAAGAGCAAGTTGTGGGAGGCGTAAAGACAATTTCCCTACGGGGATCAATAAAGTATCGATTATTATTGTACATTTCTTAAGAACTGGGCTTCTGCTTTGAATTTGTTTATGATTTGTACTCTTCAAAGTTTAACCTTTTGGAGAAATCTTACAAAAAACATTAGCCATGGAATTACTATAATGGCTAATCTTCCACTGGCATAGGAACCGAGGCTTACCTGAGCTCTACTGCGAAAAGAGACTAGTTACAGCACTGCAGAAGGGTTGACTTGGCAAAGGCATTGTGGGGCTTGGTGTAAAACCAAAGAGATGCTTTTTCACATGGTGTACATCATGATTTACTATGTGCTAATTTCAGCTAGCAAGTCTGTGAGAATCACCATCTTAGACTATGTCCGCACAAATACTGCTCCGTGACAAAGGAAAATGACGTAGCTGTAAGAGTGGTTGTTAATGTTTATATTTCCGACATTTTTCATTTGCACAATTAAACAAAACTTTTTAGAATATCATTTTAAAAGGTTTCATTTGTTTGTTGTAGCTCAAGCACAATGTGTCATTTGCACGGTTTTGTCCAACTAAAATTTTTTATAATTTTTAGAATTATAGAGTATATATTTGAATAATTTATTTTGACATTGATTAGTTCCGTTTTTATAAACAATTGCTTGTTGATTAATCTTACAACCAAATCACTGATATTTCAGTACAAATCAAATGGTTTGATCATGCTTTCAGCGCCGCCAATAAGCAGTGTCATGTCATTGCGGGTACAGCTTGGATAATTTACAATGGAAGACCATCAGTTTGCGGGATGGCTCAGGTTTGGCTCAGTACTGGCACTGGAAAAGTGCCATAAGTGTAAAGTGGGCAATTAACACTTTCTTGGAGCACAGATAATGACATTAGGATGCGGTTTCTGAGAGAGCAAAATGATGTGCTAGGTGTTAGCAATAGATGTGACGTGATATTCTGGAGGCATATGGGAGTTGCGATTTTTTCAGTAAATATGACTTCATGTGAAGTCTCCCATAAGGTTTGTTTGAACTGCAAGCCAAAGTTTTTAATCTGTGTTCAAGAGTAAACAACTTTACAGTGACTGATATCTATGCCTGCAAATGAACTATTTTATATGATAATTTAATGCACTAATGCAGGGGTTTCAAATTCAGTTACTGAAAGAGCCGTATTAAAGACCACCAACAAATGTGCAGGTCGACTAAGGCTTTCTTATTTAATTAATAACAGTATGACCCATATTTTGCATTTTTTTTGGTTGAAATCTATATGTAAATAACATTTACAAATGTGATCTTCATAGTAAACATTGTTCCTGAAAATTCCCTTTTTAAATGGGCCTAATACTGAACAGTCAGTACACACAGTCATGCACACAAGAAAATCGAATTATTGTGTTAATCAGACTAAATCAGACTAAATTTTAAAGTACATGTAAACATGTATGTATCACTGAATTCATACTATATAATGCGATTGGGAGTCGATTTACTCCTGCATGCCCCCCCACTCCCCGGGCTTTGACCCAGAAGTAACAGAAGAAGCCAGTACAAAGAAAAGGCTTGGAGCAGAGGTTGCATTGTTGGCGCACTATAGGGCGGTGTTGTCTGCCTTCGAATGACACCATAGCCACCAGAAATAGTGGGGGTCTCATTTGTTAAAAAAAAAGTACAACATACTAAATGTACGGTGCTGTAAAGCTGTCCGATTCACTGCTCAACTAAAAGGAACTTTTCCACCACACCAGGTACCATACTTTTGGCACTTCAAGAAGTATCAAAACAACATAAATGTTCTGCAACTGGGCAAATATATTAGAAGTAACACACGTGACTAACATAATTACAGTAACCTACTTTTTAATATTAATACTTCAGAATCAATTTTTAACTCTCGTGGTGATATGACACTCACCACCTCAAATAATAACAATTTGTAGCTGAAATGATTTTGCCCTGCCCCTAATATACACCCCATGTTCATAAACCATCTAGTTTCAATGTGTAGCTTTTCTTTTCGCCTATGCTGTTGTTATGAGATTTGTGTTTTTCCTGAAGCTTGAAGATGCAAATGGAGAGCTTTCTGGGAAGGTTTTAATGTTGTTGATGCTGGCCTGGATGAGGGTTTATCGTTTCCCCACACTCACATGCTTCTCCACTACCTGTCAGCCATCAGCAGCTAATGGTCTGGCAATGGGAGATGTGCCAGAGTAGGACTCATCTGTCCCATTGGGCTCCACCCAGCCCTTTAATGGGGGGATGAGTATCAGTGTGTGTTATTTATTACTGGTGATCTGCTGCTGGGTGAACAATCACATGGAAGGGGCATTAATAAGTAATTGTCTCCATCTGAGCACAGCTGGGAATTTGTCAGACAGTGACTCTTTTGTGGCATCAGGCATATGATGGGGTTGGCATGATAGGTGGCACAAAGAGGCACTAGGAGATGGAAAGGTTCAGTAAGGAAAGTATTACAGTCACTCTTTCCTTTTGGCAATTTCTACAAAGTTCATTCAGGACACAATCTCTAGTTATCCTCATGTTGGTCCTTCTCAGATAAAGCACCTCACTTGTGTTGATCTCAGCAGAACATTTTGCCAACTCTGCTGTGTGAGATGTCAGCATGTCTAAATTTATGATCTCTAACACTGGAGGAAAGCAATATTTCTCATTTTATTTAAAGGACCATACTTGGAGAAAGTATTTAATCCCTTGTTAAATATTCAGTGTCTTTACAACCAACCCTTTGCAGTGGTTGCTTTGGTTCTTCAAGGTCAGTCCATCCTGAACACTGTCAATATAATGGTCACACGATCCTAAACAGTGTGGTTTTCATGTCTGTCTCCCTCTTAACTGTATCGATTGTCCAAAGCCAGAAAGTGGCAGCTAGCTCATCAAATATTAAAGACACAGCAAATAGTCTGTCTTGGCCTTTATGATGATGTATTGACACGCATCTTTTCAGATGAGTGGGCTACAAGCACACATATATTGCAACGATAGGTACGGTAGGAAGTTACCTAGTAAGCAAACAGCACACCCTCTGTAGCTGTCCTCCTTAAAGACTGCTTGCGGCTCTTTGGTTTGTGCATTATTATGGGGAAATTCTGCCCAGTGCAGTTCAGTGTCTGAATTGTAATTCCAACCAGGACCAAGGTCCTTGTGAGTTTCCTGGCAATAAAGCATTTGGCATTGAGTCTCCCCATTATTAAATGGAAAATATAATGTGTTTGTTAATACTGAAGCTAGTGTTCCATGCTGAAGAATCCCATTAAGTTGCTTTTTCGTAGTCCACCAGAAACACGTTTCCATTGTTCTGCTATCAAGGTTCTCTTTTCATTTACAGACTCGGTTTCATAGTGTAGCGATGGAAGGAGGCGTACTCCCCAGGGACACACACCCGGGAAGCAGGGAATAATGGCGTTCTTTGTGGAGGTTGCTGGTTAATAGTAGGACTGTCTGCCTTGGCCCGCACAATGCTTGTGGAGCCTCACATAAGGGCACAATGTGGGCTTACTTTGGGCACATATTGCTGTCCAAAAAGGGAAACGTGGAGACTTCAGCGAATGGAAGAAACATGCTTTATTTGTTGCAGTGGCATTCTCTGGCTTCTCTACATGCAAAGACTCAATGAATTGTCAGAACTGTGAACACATTTATTTCTGGCTTGTTTTTAAATGAAAGTCTCTGACAAGTATCTTATTGTTACTGTAGTGTCTGGTTATTTGCAGACCAGTTTTTTTTCTGTACAAATTATGTCATTGCATTAGTCCAGTGTTTAATAATTGAAATTCTGGGCAATCTATCATTTCTTTTTTTCTGGTTTGTAATATTTCCTTTTGGCATGAAAACTGTTGTTTTCAATGAAGATGCAATAGGAAATATCTCAGGAATTTAACTCACCAATAGAAAGTCCATTTTGAATGACAGACCCAACTTGATAACCCTTTTCATATCTTTAATTTAGAATCTTACCCTTTTGGGCATTAATATTAATAAAAAAATAAAAAGGCTAAGCCTTTAGCGGGTTACAGAAGGCCCTATATGTCAGTAGATGTGAACGTCGACATCTTGCCTTGATTCTAATGAGATCTGTGATTTGAACAATCTGGCGTGTGAAGTTTGGGGTCCTGTCCCTCTTGGGTGTTTCCCCACAATCCCCAACCCCCTTGCCCCCCTGCTACATGCCTAGCTTTATCTCAGCGTGCAGGACTGGCCTATTATCACCCCCTGCCCCCAACACTCCTCTTGTTATGCAAATTGTGGAGTCTGTTCTTCTTGCTGCAACCCCTCTGCAGATTAGAGGTGAGAAATGCAGCTCACTGACCAGCTGCTTGGGGTTTATGGAAGGCATTTCTGAGTGTGTGCATGTTGTGTTTATGGCAGGCTTGTTTTTCTCTGAAGACATTGATATATGTGTATGTATGTATGTGTGTGTGTGTGTGTGTGTGTGTGTGTGTGTGTGTGTGTGTGTGTTTATATTTTGAGGCAATAGTAGAGATGCACAACAATAAAAGATACTAGTACCAGAGTTACTCAACATGTGTATTAAGGGTGTAATGGTACACAAAAATCACGGTTTGGTACGTATCTCGGTTTTGAAGTCACGGTTCGGTTTCTTTATTTCTTTAAACAGTGGTTTAGTGATCAAACTATAACTGTCTTTCTTAAATGGTTTCTCTCAATACTACTGCAACCTATTTTTCAGCAATACCAGGGAAACATAATTTAGTACAAAACAATAAACAAGTAAAATAATGTTGCTAGTCCATTAAAACTCATTCCCTTCTACTCTTTCGGTTTGCATTGTCAGCCATTGCATAAAACACCATTATGCTGTAGCACATTCTCGCGATGATAGGCTTTTTTGATATGTGGATCCACATATGCGAATCTCTAACGCCTAATTCACATATAGTGCAACTACTGACAATTACAGATATTTTCAATTCATGGGAAAAGGTGACGAGATGTAGTATTTCAACTAGTAAGTTAAAAGTTCCAAGGCAAATACATAGTCTATGGTTTACACAAATAAATGGAAAATCATTAAATCCCACTCATGGGTTTGGTCATTTCTCAAGTTTACACATTTTTTCCCCATCAAGTTTTGTTTCATAAATCCACAGTTTTGCATAAAAGTTGTGTGTGCACATTTTGGGCATTTTTTTTGTACGTACGCAACTTTGATAAATGAAGCTACTGGTTTATTTTTCCGCGTTCCTGGGCTGTCTCAATCAGGAGCTTTTGTAGTTCCTGGCCACTTTTATGTGTTGCTTTCCTACCACACAATAAGAACTGTAACCTTTATGCTAAAAAGCACGAGAGATGCAAATAGCTTGTAAGTTAAACTGTACATCTAATCTCATAAGCAAAGAAACTACACCAGCAACCCAAAATAATGGAGGATGAAAAAGTAATTTTGTTATTTTTTGAGGGGGAATTGGGGGCTCAGTCACATGATCCAAAAAATGGGACAAATCATGTCCCTTGTTGCATTTTATTTTATGATTCGGGATGATCCCATAACATACAGGATTTACAAATGTACATTTCCGCGTTCCACTATAAAAACCGTCAGGAAAGGCAGAGAACATTTACGTTGAATTGTGGAGATGGAATTTTCAGAAACAGAAACACGAAGACGCTAGCAAAAATATTTATGCATTAATGCATGTATAGTAATGTAATTGAAATACATATGTTTTTTTCCTCCATTACCTCTATTTATTTTCCCTACACTTCTGTGTATCTTTCAAGTTGGAGTCCATGATTGCGGTTAACCGATCTACAAAGTTTATCACTACCGGCCCTGTAGTGGCTGAAGGAAAAATACAGATCCCAGAGTAGGAACTAAGGAGTAGGGTTCAGGAACTACTTCCCAGAAACTACAACTGAGCTGAATTCCTGCAGTGGGAACGCGAATCAAGTTTCTGAGGTGGGAAAGGGCCTGATATATTTGAACAGGAAGATGACACGTATGAGAAATTTGTCGCATCCTCTTTTGTGTCAGGTTTTTTTTCCCTTGAAAGTGATGATAATTGCTGTCTGATTGCAGCTGGTCTATGCAGCTGTTCCACTGCACTGGAGCAGTATCTTCATCTGAGTTTCAGTCACCCGGCTGCCGCTGAACCGTTGAGCACCTTATTGTGGCCCTGCACTGAATATCAAACAGATTAACCTACAGTACACAATGGGACAAGCACTCTTGGCTGTGCTTCAGAGGGCGTTGGATCAGCTGTTCTCTGGATGGCACCGTTGTGATCCTGAAGGGAGACATTAATCTGCTGTATCACTGTTACAGTCATTATCAAGGAGGAAGACAGCACTTGATGGCATAAACTGAGTTCTCTAAAACTGGAAGAATAAAGTGTTAGTATCTCTTTTTTGGTGAATTTCATTGAGATGAAATGCATCCATTAAGAGGAAGTCTTGTGAATAATGCATCGTGATTCCTTTGGCAGTGTCTTCTTCTTGTTAGTGACTGCAGAGTGTGTTTATTACTGCAGATGAGGCACCAGGGTCATTTCAGGTCAGCTTTTCTGGTTCATTTTCTCACATAAGCATACACACAATGTTTCAGGTCTTGTTTATGGTTTTTGCACAAGTCTTCTGAATTTTGAACTATCCTAATTTTCCTGTTTTTATGGCAATTACCCTGAATTCTGTCTTCCCTTTCCTTGTTGGCCTCAATGCCTTTTCGGATTAACAGGCATCTCCTATATATATGATTCCTAATTTTCTGTTTGGCATTAAAAAAAAATCACCCTTATGGCCTATTTATGTAATGCTCCAGCAAAGAAATCTTACTACTGAGTAGTAAGTACTCAGGAGTAAGAGATATGGGTTCCATGATTTAAAAACTGGAGACACGGTCGTCGTTCCGCTAACATTAAGACCTCAACTTTGGTTTAATTAGGTCTGTAAGTAGGGGTAGGTGATCTGACGATTTGATATTGTGATCGATCTCGAAGATGTCCACAATATACTTTTCATGCAACTCATAGAGATCATGATGTTTTGTGTCCTCCTACAAAATACATCCATGCTTCACATAAAACTATGATGGCCAGTAATAACATGTGCTCATGTTTACAAATACGTCACACATGAAGGAGACCCTGTGATAGAGACACATGATATAATTTGGCCAGTCATCACAACCATTTAGCTAGAAATCATTCTGTTGATTTGTGAACATAGCACGGGTCCAAGGTGTAAGACGCATTGTGATCTGATCAATGAAACTACCTATGGGGATGGTCTGGGATGCATTGGACCAAATATCATTTTTAGTGTAAACACACACTGTCACTAGCAGATCTGTACCAGCTGGAATTGTACCTCGAATTTACTATCGCGCAAGTGTGCAACGGGCAAACCATAATGTCTATATTTTCAACAAACTGCAGTGGTCTCCTTTATGTTTAGTAAAATAATGTTTCTACTGACTGAAAAAAAACAGTTTTCTTTGCTTGCCATTTTATGTGTATGGTCATCCATTTCTAGTTTTTTGATTACCTAAATATCCCACATCTGTAATATTAGTTTTTATTTCCATTAGTTGTAATTACTGCCCTACAGTGTCATGGTATTTCGGTATACTTCTAGCTTTGGTTCATTCTGAACTGAAGGGGAATACACCTAACAAGACCCACAGATATACACTCAGACGCAAGTATAGGTAATATGCAGAAGTTTATTAAACAGATAGGAACACAAGGAATCCAAAATCAGAATATTTGGCTCAATATCCCATTCTGAGTTGATGGAGATCACTCACAAGCAGTCTACAAAATGAACCTGATGTAGTGAAAAGGATCAGTTTGGGTCATGAAAATACCATGAAATGAAATGAGACACCATCGCAAAATATGCCATAAAGTGCAAAGTTGCGCATATGGAGAGGTGTGAGGTCCAAATCAGACATGCACAGTCAGATATTTCATAAGGCAAAGGTATCTGTAAACTTTGTTGGGCCATGGTTTGCACTTCCGGACAAATCTATTCAACCACCTTAAAAGGAGGCATCCGACTTCGATATTTAAAATAAAGTTTAACTCAGGATTTAATTACCATTTTGAAAACAATGTCTTTAACGCAATATCCTGTTTTTAATGGTGGTGACAGATAAGTCCTTAGGCTCATTTGAGTCTGGATATTCTTGACAGTATCAAAATACATGTTTGAAGTGTGTTATCCCACTGCAGCTGGTGTCAAATGAGAGTCTTGCCCCAGTGGCTTATTTGAGCTGTCTGCTGTAGCAATGGATTTTTTTACAGTGAGAACTACTTTTACAAAGAACTATTGTGGGAAACTATCGTACATGTCACTGACCAGAGGCAGGGGGAAGTCTCTTTGGTATACTTTGCTGATCGGGGAGATCGGAAATTGTGTTACGATTGACTAGAAATGTCTTTGCAATGGACCGGTTGGCAACTACTGCTATACTGGCTGTCATTCACTCATCTAGAGGAGCTGGCTGCCAACTCAAAAAGTGTAATTAGCCATTGGCGCATGAAAAGAACACTTGACTGTGCCTTAGGTTTGGCCTTTTGCCAATTTTTGGATTATATTTTTCTCAGAATACTTCCATATAGTCATTTGGTCACCTCTAGTAACCTCAAATTCAATGTATTCCATGGACTCCTCTCATTACATATTATTCTGACCCTTGTCTACTGCAGCTTTACTTTGCTGTTAAGACAATAACTCAAAAATAGTTTTATGGATCTTTTTTTAAACTTTACGGAGTCATCCTAAGGGTGCATTTTTGGTAGATCACCTGCAGAACTGGCCACTCCCATCTGTGCTCTTTTTATTGTGCTCTCACGTTAATTTGCTCTGCTTCGTAAATCTGGCCCTTGGGCTTTTGAACTCAGTAACTCTAAAAATATTTTACTGTAGTTTTTTTCAAACTTTGCATTGTAGGAGTGACAACCTGGAAGTGATGAAATTTTGAGACAGGTCACCCCAAAACTGAAGCAGCACCACACTGTAATATAAAAAATACAGGGTAGTTTCAGATTTTTTGACAGATATTTTTCAACCTTTCCAGGTTGAAGCATTGTCTAAGCAAATTCTGAAAAAAAGCACACCAAAATTGAAGCGGCGCTGCATAGTGATAGTTAAGAATTCAGACGCTTGATCTCGTCAGCGGGGCGGCTTGGTGGTGCAGTGGTTAGCACTGTTGCCTCACACCTCTGGGACCCGGTTTCGAGTCTCTGCCTGGGTCACGTGTGTGGAGTTTGCATGTTCTTCCCATGTCGTCGTGGGGTTTTCTCCGGGTACTCCGGTTTCCCCCCACAGCCCAAAAACATGCTGAGGCTAATTGGAGTTACTAAATTGCCCGTAGGTGTGCATGTGTGAGTGAATGGTATGTGACAACCCATCCAGGGTTGTTCCCTGCTTCATGCCCATTGCTTCCGGGATAGGCTCTGGACCCCCCGCGACCCAGTAAGGATAAGTGGTTTGGAAAATGGATGGATGGATCTTGTCAGCATGTAGGGGTGTGACAATGCACCTTATCGGGTAATCATTTATTAATGTTAATGCAAGAGGGGATTACAGGCATGATCTCAATTTTGTTTTGAGTGCAGAATACTGAAAAAAATACAAAAAAAAAGGTTTGAAAACAGCTTTTTTTGGGTAAATGTCTAAAACGAATAAATGTAAAATTATGTTAAGAACATAAGAAATTTACAAACGAGAGGAGGTCATTCAGCCCATCAAGCTTGTTTGGGGAGAGCTTAACTAATAGCTCAGAGTTGTTCAAATCATATCTAGCTCTGATTTAAAGGAACCCAGGATTTTAGCTTGCGCTACACTAGCAGGAAGACTATTCCATACTGTAACTACACGCTGTGTAAAGAAGTGCTTCCACAAATTCATTTTAAAATGTTCTCCCGCTAATTCTAGTATTTAAACTAAATTTGAAATTCCATTTGGCTGAACAGCGTCCCGACCAGTTAGAATCTTATATGTGACCCGTGCTGGCAGAATGAGTCGGAATGAGGAATTTTTCAAAATGGAGTTGTTATTTTTGGATTTTCCTTTTTAAAACCTTCAAAATGATGTATGGTTTGTTGGAATCGGACAAAAAATGACCGAGTTACATCCTTTAGAAGTTGTTTACATCAACAGGGCTTTATAAAATTGAGTTCTATTGGTTCAGAGTGATGTCATTGGAAATTCTATGCAAATTTTTAGAAAGTAGGCGAGCCTTGCTTCATGGTTATACCAAACAATCGGTGGGGGGATTCCCAGTCATGCCGCGAGTGAGTGGAGAAAAACACGGATTTTCTAACAAAATTTAAGATAAAGATAAAGATAGACAAAGCCCGTACAAAACATTCAAATTATGATGGTTCAAGGTATTTATTTGCTATTTTGATTATTGGGATCGATAGATGATGACTTAATGGACTAATTTTTGGGAAAATCTCAATTTCGACAACAATTAACTTTTGACTCTAGCTCATAATTAGTCTGTGTGCATTCTGACTCATTTTGCCAGCACGGGTCACATATACCTGGATCATGTCCCCCCTTAGTCTCCTTTGCTCGAGGCTAAACAGATTTAGCTCAGCTAACCTCTCCTCATAAGACATTTCTCTAAGACCAGGAATCATTCTTGTAGCCCTACGTTGCATAAGACTTGAGTAACGAAGGACTCGATGACAGGCGTGGTGGTGAAACAAAGGGGGGTTTATTGAACTGAGAATGGAAACAAACAGGGCTGCGAGGAATCACAAATGGGAAGACTGGCAACCAGGAAGGGCACAGGCAACAGGAAGGTTCAATGTCAATGACTGGACTAGGGATGATGAGACAATGAGACAAACAGGTACTTAAGTTCAAAGACTAACAAGGGGCTAATGAGAGGCAGTTGGGAGTGATCTACACATGAGGGCTAGTTAACGAGAAGCAAGACAAGAGGGTTACACGAGTAACAGGAGTGGCTCCTTGATCTCCCACCCCCCCAACATAGAAACAGACAGCAAATTTTATCGCTAATATTTAAAAATTCCAGAATGTAGCTGTTTTTTAAAATGCTGTATACCTTGGGCCCAGCGATGGGCTGGCCCCCCATCCTGGATTGTTCCCTGCCTCCTGTCCATAGCTTCCGGGATAGGCTCCAGACCCCCTGCGACCCAGAAGGATAAGCGGTTTGTAAAATGGATGGATGGCTGTATACCTTGCTATAATGTCTGGACAGCATGAAAATTTGGATGTGTGGGTAACTCTGACCCTCCTCATACAGATGCTCACCATAACTGCAACAACAACAACGGCTATTCCTTCTGTACTTTCATCTTTGACCGCTGATCTATGAAAGTCAGCGCTGCCATCTACTGGAAATACCTAATCAATTATCTTGCACGTGTGTGGTCAATGCACACAAATGTGCATGGTTTTCATTCTGGCTACACGTGCACCAACTGCAACAGTCCACAGCTGTCTGCAACCTACCCCTGATGACAAAATTTACATCACTTCCCCTTTTTCACAACCGAATGTGGAAAAGTGAAGTATCAATTGGCCTTAATCGTGAATTGAGCGCTGTGTGTGTCAGCACGCCGTCTGTTCAGATATCCACTGGCCAGTATCCTAACTCAGTTGTTGTCTAGCACTGGTTGGTGGCAGAGCTGCATTCATTGTTTGTGTACTGTACTATAGCATTTGCTATTTGTGCTGTGGTTTTAGCATTCTATAGATACAGTTCTGTAATCTAGGCAGGATCTAGTTCCAGAGAAAAACTGTAAAATTCTGCAAAAATATACATCTGCAGGCTGACCCAGCAGATGGGATGATTACTTGACCAGGTATTTTCTCCAGCACACCAGAATTCTGGCCACCTTCCTCTGCTATTTTTGCCAAGTGTCTATCTGGACCCATTCCTGACCAAATGATTTGTCCATGTGTAATTATATGACCTGTCAGCTCAAACTGTCATACAGAGAGATTATTGTGTGTGTGTGTGTGTGTGTGTGTGTGTGTGTGTGTGTGTGTGTGTGTGTGTGTAATTGCATGTTTTTCATAGTCCTGTGTAATTTTTTTCTCTGCTAAATGAGAACAGTAATAATTACAATTTAAATGCATTTAATTTATAATCTATCAGTATTGCAGGTTTAGTGGTTTTCTTAGGGTGTGTACCCCAATAGTGAATACATTTATATTATTATATTTTATATAAGATCACATATTGTAAAGTTTTCAGTTTACATTGGGTGAAGACATGTATCCCGATAACCAAGGTGATTAAAAACACCTTTTTACTGACTGAATACATAAATGGATCAAATCAAACCTCATCCTTATCCTACAGTGTGGGCCTTGCCCATAGGGGCTGGCAGAAGAAGATGCCGATGACACAGGTGGTGCCTGGATTAAAGGATCAGCCCTGTATGTCAGACACCACCGGATTATTTCTCTAACATGCCACATTGTCTTTGACCTGCTGGTGAGACAGCGTCTTGCATGGGAGCCGCTCCCATTCATGAAAACCTGCTTGAAATGTCCTGTTGGATTACCGCACAAAGGAATGGAGCACAGGAGATTCCTGCTGCTCTCTGTTGCTCTCCTCTAACGAGACCTTTTAATTAAGCATGCGGGAGCTTTTTTCCTTTTTCTGTATTGGGTATTTTGTGGCCTGTGGGAGGTGGGACTTCTAATTGCTGAGCTGGTGTAGCCTTTCCCGTCGGGTTGGCCCCCCCTCCCTGTGTGATATAATCAGTGTGCGGATGGTGCCCTGTTGTGGTAAAGCTCAACACGGCGGTGGTGGGAAGTGGGGGGGAAGCTTCAGATGGGCTTGGTGCTGCACACCCTTGTTGCATGTTTTAGCTTCAAACAAATGTTACAGTGGATGGATGGATCCATAAACAAACAACATCAATAACAATATATTTTTACGAATGCATAATAATTGTATTCTGTGATTAATCTGTAATTAATTGCACCTAACGTTAGAACTTATAATTGTAGCCATGACACATTGTTTTTGTTTGAAGACAGACTCAAATCATACAACTTCGTTGTCTCAAATGGCAATTTGGCCTCTGAGGTAGTTTTTCAGTTTTGTTATATTTCCATTTATTTCTGTAATAAACGAAAGTATTTCATCCCATCCAGGGCAAGAGATGATCAAAACAAAACTAATGAAATATTGAGAAAAAGGTACATCCATCTTATGATACAAATTGATTGTTTATTGAGGGTTATATGCAACAAAGTGATTTGAAAATGTTTTACCTAATTCTGTGTTGTCTGGGCTGTGTGTAAGAACTGGCCATAGCTGGTGATTATGATGACAGGTGAGCACCTGGACCAGCTAGAGTTATCATTGTATTATGCTAACAACCCTGCAAAAATGAATAGGGCTCTGAGCTTGTAACCACCCCTTCTGAGGAAACGTAAAATTGAACGTCACTCATACTACGTATACAATTTTAGCTGGATGAAGCTTCAATGTACTGTTTACAAAATCATATTATAGAATCATATTATCTTGACCACAGCTGTGCAGACATGATCCCTGGTGGTTTTGTACGGTATGAAGTGTACAGCCAGTCCCTCTTCATTGGCCCTGAAGGCTATGACCCTTGTGTTGACGTTAGCATTACTGGCTCATGTTCTGCTGTTCAGTCAGACTGCAACATTCATGCAACTGAATTCTGTCCATTTGCCAGTGAGAGGAGGCATAGTAAAGACAATCTAACCACTAATTTCTGGCTTAAAATGCAGCTGGTTTTCTGTGGACTACAAATGCAGATCAGTTGATAATGTTGAGTCTGCAAAACAAGTGGAGGACAGTGTTGAGTTTTATTGTGGTTTTAAATTTTTCAAATGAACATTTCTCAAAAAATAACTTGTAGTAAGAGAATTAAATTGGTTTCTTTTATTTATCTAAATCAAAATTTTAATAAGCAGGGCCAGTGACAGGATATCATACTATTAATATGTTATCATTATTAAACTGTCTTCACTGATTTGAAGTACTAAATTATAGGAAGGGCATGTTTAAGAATATTACTAGATATTTTCAGGTGACACAACCTGCTCTTGAAGACATATTACCAACAAATATTCCCGTGTATGATGGTGGTGTTCTTGTGGTATATGTAGGAGATGATGGAGGGGGGGGGGGGATTCTGACAAGGACAAAGTGATGCTGTGAAGGTGATTTTATAATCTTATTTAGTGCCCTGGAAGTTGAATGGTGCCAAAACAAAGATCATTCAATGGGAAAAAATGTATGAAATGCTTGAGTGATAAAAGAAGCTGGTATCAAAAGAAACAAAATAACATCCAGACCTTGACTTAGGGTTGGCTGCACTCTGTTCATGGTGTGGAGATACAGGCCACGTCTAAATCCAAGTGAGCTCCCTGAAAAAACTGAGCCTTCAAATAGGAAAAAATGTCTTGCATGACAATAAACTATATACCTATATTCCATCCATCCTTTTTCCAGATTGCTTATGCTTCTGGGTTGTAGGGGGTCTGCAGCCTATCCTGGAAACTATGTGCACAAGGTGGGGAACAATTCATTTTATAACAGTTCATTTAGAACATTTTATGATTCACTCACAGATGCACATCTATGGGCAATTTAGTAACTCTAATTAGCCTCAGCATGTCTTTGGACTGTGGGGGAAACCGGAGTACCCGGAGGAAACCCCACGATGACATGGGGAGAACATGCAAACTCCACACACATGTAACCCAGGTGGAGACTGGTGTGAGGCTACAGTGCTAACCAATGCTGTAAGATAATTTGGTTGTGTTTTGTAGCTGTTTCTTTTCCCTGCATTCAAGAGTTTGGGGTGTCATACCTATAATAAAACCTGTTAACTGTAAAACCATGAAAAATTTTGTGCTCATCCTAGGTACATGGATATACAATTTAAATGAAGCTGTCACCATTGATTAAATCAATAATTGAGTAATCTACTGATTAATGTGATGATTCTTCAGGCAATCGTTTACATATAATATACCATTAGATGGGGCCATTAGCTCTGTTGTCTCCCACCTCAGGGACCAGGGTTTGACCCTCCACCATGAGGGGAAACCAGAGAACTTCTCACAGTAGCACAGAGAGAACATGCAAACTCCAAACATATAGAGCCCTGGCAGACACTTGAACCCAGGTCTGAGAGGTGTGAAGTAACAGTGCTAACCACTGCACCACTGTACAAAGGTGTGCTTTGCAATACTGACAGACAACTGCATTTTCATCCACTTTTAATGTGACTTGCGTTCACACAAATGATGCTTTTGCTCTGTATGCACATTCTTCCTTCCGCGACATTGCCAAGTAATCGAGAATGAATATTTTAATTGATGCTATAGTATTTAATAATTTAGTAATTGAGTTTATTTGAGTAATCATGACAGCTCTATGATTAAATTCATTGGTGTAGACATCTGCTCTGTTACAATTCTGATGTCACTGTATTCAGATTTTGTAAAGCCCCACCCATTCTGTTGCTGATGTGGCGTTGTGTGCTGCTTCGGTTTCATATACGCTGTTGGCTATACAAAACCTGTGTTGATCCTGACCCTGGGTCATGTTCCCTGTGTTGGTGTTGGATTGCAGCAATTCTTTATAGATTCCCAGTCCATTCAAGTCTGGAGATGCCGCATTGAGAACAGAGATTGGGCTCTTTTTTTCCCAGCCTTAGCAACGATTGTATTAAACCAGCCATCTGTGGAGTCATAATATAAGGCTGTTTAGATAGAGCAATGGATTCTACTATTCAGTCATCCTGAAGCCTTAGACTGCGCTGACCTTCTGCATTTCACTGACCCTTCCACTCTAGGGAGGAAATTGGTGCCATGCACACAGAGTAATAAATAGGATAACATCAGCGGAAAATATGGTTGAATCCTGCATTGTCTCTTATGTTTAGCGCCTCAAACATTTTTGTAAAATGAGTTGGGTACAATGTTGTGAGTAATATGTTTAGAATAGAATAGAATAGAATAGAATAGAATAGAATAGAATAGAATAGAATAGAATAATTAAACTGGTACTGGAACAGAAATGTTACAAGAATGTCTGGCTTGGAAGCCCATTACAGTCCTCTCTAATTAGGTGCACTGGCTCTGCCGTGGTTTAATGTTGAATGTGAATGCGTAGCTTCCTCTGAACTGTCCTCCAAACAAGGGTATGCCTGTGCAGCCTATGGTGCATTGGAAGATCAACCAATTTTGTCATGCAGCTTGAATATGAGGTGACTGATGATTTCACAGAGAATTATGGGAAAGGATAATTCTTCTTCATATGAAGGCCAGGTCTGTATTTGCACTTCCCACTGTAAATGAAGTATGGCTTCATTTTATGATTCCTATTTGGTGTAATAAATTGGAAATAGCACAGACCCCTGTAAAGTACTTGTAAATCACATGCATCCATCGTTTTGCAGTGCACAATAAAAAATGAAATGGAGCACTAAAAGCAGTTGTGAGTATGCCCCATCTCTGCGTCTCTAGCATGCTTTCGTCTTTTCTACTGTGAAGATGGTAATATTCAATATGCTCAGTTTGAGGATGAAGGGTATATTGAACCACGCTTCTGCATAGCACCTTTTCCCCTGTTCTGTGGACCGTAATTGAATTAGCAGTTAATTTTGTATGAGGAACAAGAGAGGAAAAATGAGAAAAAGGAGAAAACGCTGAATTTAATACAACAGCCCGCTCTGCTGTAACACTTGGATATCTATCTTCCCCACACTGACAATAACTGAAATTAATCCATATCTGTGAACGTCACCAGATGCAAGTGTCTCGCATTTTTATACTTGTACACTGTCAGTGTCATGTTGCTGCATGAGAAATTAATTAGTTCTTGATGAAGTCTCTTGCTTCATAGTCGTGTAATTGCTATTCCACATAGAACACAAAGGTTCCTGATAAAATTATTAGTAAGCAGTAATTTAGACTCTAATTATGCCTCTTTGGGGGCATGTGGCTTGAAGCCATATCAGAAGTTGAAAATATGGCAGCGATCATCAGATTAGCTGCTGCTGAATTTCAAAGGGGGGGGGGGGGGGTTTACATAGCGGCATCTTTAGTGGCTGCAAAAGCGTTTGCTATTAAACATAACATTCAAAAATGATTCATTGTCGTTGTCAGGGGAAGGAGTAGACAAGGCACTAATTATTATTTGCATTCTTTTGGAAATGCGTGTGGAGATATTAAGGAGAGCAAAGTACACATTAATTTGAATGCAGAAAGCAAGTACCCTTGAGAGAATTCTTCTCCCCCAGCAGTTGAAACAGCGTCATGTGCAGCGTTTTGATGAGTGCAACCCACTTGTTATTCAAAGGCTTGCTGGCGAAGACACAGATCTCCGATAGAGCTGCTGATGGTTTTCCAGAGTTTGCGCGTAAATGGATAATCTCTGGACAGAAGGGCAGCACTGATGGTGCTGATGAGTGAAAGGGAGGGAGATGATGTGGTTCCTCTTTGGCTTCCCAGTTTGCATGTATATGAGTTCCTATACGCAACTATATATAAATATGGTTTGAGATCATTGTTTCCAGTTGGATATGCCCAGTTGGATATGTAATATTAGCTGCAACTATACTGAAATGAGAGATACACTGATCTGATATTCGGATCGGTATCGCGTCAGACCTATTAGACGGATTGGGTGTCGGCCATATGTGACCGATTCACGTCCGATACTTGTGAAAAGATCCTGTTCTGCTTGCTGTGACGTCACGCGCATACCTTTGCAGTACAAAGAACATAAGAACTTTGGATAAGAGGGTGACGATGTGGAAATATTTTACGCTTTTACCATGACCTAGGAGAACAGCAATTTGCAGTCCTTGTAAAAACAACGTTTTGAGAGGTAGAAGTAGCATTTAGTGGAAAATCCCTCTAAACAAAGCGCACACAATTGTGTGAAACAACGCGAGTAATATGAAAAAGCAATAGATGATTTGGGAGTCGCTAGCTTGGCCTGCTTTGCGCACGCGCTGCTATCGCAGGGGCCTGCTATCGTGACACTGTTGCCCATGGGACATTTTAAGCATTCGTCGGCGTACGCTAGCTACTAAGATATTCAAACTGAACAGCAAATGCCTCAGAAACGCAAGATACACAAGCGAGATGGAACAGTAGGTTATGTGTTTCAAATAGCTTAATTAAAGATTTTTTGGTATGCATTTTTATTCATTTTTACCAATTAATTAATGATATACAATATCTAAATATTTATATTATATTAAATTATTTAAGTAAAATGGGCTACTTGTATCGGGATCTGAATCAGCATCGGCAGTTGTCATATCAGTCAGTAAGACAGTGGTTTCAGATCCGTTTGCACTTCTGTTCTGAAGTGAGCATCTTCTGTTCTGCTTAGTTGTGAAATTTTGAGCGTGGTAAAGTTGGTTTTATATTCAATATTGGCTTGATATTCAGAATTATCCAACCATGAGTTTACAGTAATTCAATACGTTTTTTTTTAAAATTACTGTAAACCAGAGAAACTAATTTCTCTCACTTCAAAGGTTGTAGTGGTTGCCAGAGGTGATCACTGACTTACTACAAGTGGAATTTCTCAGAAATATCCAACCATGAGTTTACAGTAATTCAATACGTTTTTTTGGAAAATGACTGTAAACCACACAAATGGATTTCTCCCACTTCAAAGGTTGTAGTACTTGCCAGAGGTGATCACTGATTTACTACAGGTGGAATTTCATGGAAGTATCCAACCATGAGTTTACAGTAATTCCAGAACTCCAGACCCTGTGTCCTGGCTCCAGTTCCCATCCTAACTCCAGACCCCATGTCCGCTGCAGTCTCTGTGGTTCCTGTTCCCGAGGAGTTCCCCAATCACCTGACTACCACTCCTTCCCCCTCATTAGAGGTGGAGGAGGAACTTGAGTGGGACCCCTCGGGAATCACCCTGACTCCAGTACCTGTGAACCCCTCCAAGTGACGCCCCGACCGCCACTCCGTTTTGAAAGTTCCTGGCCAGGAACCCATCTCTCTGTCTCTCGCAGAGAGAAAGGCCACTTATGCGAGTCAAGTCCCACCCAGACTGCCGGCAGGTGTGCCTTCAGTCCCCATTGCTTCTGCCCAGCAATCGCTGATGGATCCCCAATCTCCTGCTTGGCTGTCGCTGCGGTCCCCCGGCTCCTGCTCGGTGGTCACCTGTGGTCTCCCCTGGAGTGACTCATTCGGGGTATACGTCCCCTACATGGTTTCCCCATGTTCCTTCCTCGTCCACTTGGTTTTCCCCTGTTCCTGTCTGGTTCTTGTCCCCCTTTGGTCAGTGTGCCCTCTGGTGCTGTTCCTTTGTTGCCCCCTTCCTTGCTTTCTTTGGGTCTCCTGTTCCCGTCCTTGGTGTCCCTGTTTGTGTCTACGTTTTTTCAGTTGGTGTCCTACTTGTTGGTGTCCTGCTTGTTCTTGGTGCCTGTACAGTTTCTATTTGCTTGTTAATGTGTTTTGGCTTTTGTTTCCCCCAGACTCTGTTGTTCTCAAAGTTCTGTCGAGTCCCCTGTTTGGTCCCTTCGGTCCCTTTAGGGCAGTGGTTCTCAAACTCGGTCCTCAGTCCCCGCTGCCCTGCTTGTTTTCCAGCTATCCCTGCCCTACACACTGCTGATTACCTGGATCAGGTGTGTTCAGTCAATCAGAAGCTGAAAGACAGCTGAGACTTGTGTGTGGGGCAGGGATAGCAGGAAAACAAGCAGGGCAGTGGGGCCCGAGGACCGACTTTGAGAACCACTGCTTTAGGGGAACATGTAGTAAGTCAGTGATCTCCTCTCGCAACCACTACAACCTTTGAAGTGGGAGAAATTCGGTTGTGTGGTTTACAGTAATTTTCCCAAAAAAGTACTGAATTACTGTAAGCTCATGGTTGGATATTTCTGTGAAATTCCACCTGTAGTAAGTCAGGGAGCACCTCTGGCAGCTACTACAACTTTCGAAGTGCAACAAATTGGTTTAATATCAATGTGAATTATTGCAGCTTCACAGATTTTTGTGTTAGAAGATCATCCGTATTTTCTCCTGAAACAGAAAGTGTTACTTTAGTGGTATTTGGCGGCGTCGTTTCAAAGATATAGTGGAGGCAAATCCGAATATCAAACAAATATCGACTATAAAACCAACTTTACCACACTGAAACTTTGTAAGAATACAATAATCCCGCAAATTTTTATTTTGTCTTGTGGCTGAAACGCAAATTTGAATCTGCTTTAAATGCGTTCCCAGAGTGATAGCGAGGGCCGCAACGATTCCGTTTTTTTTTCCAAACTGAGTAGGAGAACTGATGCTCACTTTCAGATAATCACTCATACTGGTACCAGTTAGTATCTTATACTAATATCCCCCCACACAAGCACACATTTACGTGGCACTAAGTGAGGCATTTAATTTTTATAGCATGAAAAAAAATATACGTGTAATCTGCTAAACAGTCGGCGTTAAACCTTGCCAGTTGTTGTAGGGTGCTGATTAGCAATGCTGATTCTCATTTTTTTGTCTGTGTAAAATTGTTTAAAACATGTCGGAGGCAGACTAAAATCATCTAAAGCAGTGGTTCACAAAACTGGTACACCGCTTACCACCTCAGAGAATACAGGCGTCCCCCTCTGTATGAAAGTAGAGCATTCCTGTGAAACTCTTTGTACGTCTAAATGGTGGAAAGCGAAGAAGCAATTACCATTCTTTTATGTGGCAAAAAATGTTCAGCTTTCAAAACCCAAAAATGTAACCTAAAAACCATATGAAATAACACACAAAACCTAAAATAACACTGACATATAGTAAAAGCAGAAATGATTTGATAAATATACAGCCTATATAAATGTATCAGTTCAGTTTCACTTAACAGAATCAATAGTCATGCGTTGATTAATGACAGGTATACAATCTGAGAAATGCATCGTTAGGCGATTTTGCAGTAGTGATCATAGAGTGTACTTACACAGATCCAGATGGAATACCCTAATACACACCTAGGCTATATGGTATAGCCTAAATAATGATAAACAGTACACTATAGTAAATACATAAACCAGTAATATAATTATTTACTACCATTATCAAGTACTATGTAATGCAGATAATTGTATGTGCTATAGTTTTGTACAACTGGCAGCACAGTAGGTTTGTTGACACCAGTGTCATCACAAACATATGAGGACTGCATTTCGCTGTAACGTTGTGGGGAATACGATGTTGCTAAGCGATATGAATTTTTCAGCTCCATTATAATCTTATGAGACCAAAACGTTGCCATAAGGTGCATGACTATGTCGATAATTGTCTTGCTGATAAACACATGCTAAACACTATTTTTGCTTTTCTCCTTTTTTTGTAAAAAAATCTTCTGATTTCTTTCAATTAGAAAAGAAAACTTGAGTAAGGCGAGTGATAGAAAAAGACAGGCAGATTGGTGTAGCATTGGCAGTATTGTGGACACTGTACCATTCTGTCATGGTAATGAGAGAACTGACCCGGAAGACAAAGTCAGTCTACGTTCCTACCCTCACCTATGGTCATGAGCTTTGGGTTGAGGAATTGAGTTTCCTTTGCAGGGTGTCTGGGCTCAGCTTTAGAGAGGGTGAGCAGCTCAGTCATTCGGGAGAAGGTCAAAGTAGAGCCACTGCTCCACTACATCGAAAGAGCCAGTTGAGGTTTTTTGGACATCTATGTAGGACACCTCCAGGAGACCTCCCTGGGGAGGTGTTTCGGATATGTCCAAAGGGGGGGGAGACCCTGGGGCAGACCCTAGGGCAGACCTGGGACACATTGGAGAGATTATATCTCTCAGCTGGCCTGGGAACACCTTGGTATTCCCCTGGTGGAGCTAGAGGAGGTGGCTGGTGAAAAGGCGGTCTGGGCATCTCTGCTCAGACTGCTGGCCCCATGACCTGAACCCAGATAAGCGGTAGATGATGGATGGATGGATGGATATATATATAGTGTTATGTTATGTTATGTTGTATTAGATTATTTAAACAATTACTTGATGAATCATCAGATTAATCAGAAGATTACTTGTTTATTGAGATAATGAATAGTGACAGCCCTATTTAAGTAAACTTGTCAAGTATTTTGTATTTATGTGTATTTATATATTTAAGGTCTTAGGTTATATACTTAACACAACAAACCTACATCACCTGGATATGTTGGTGCTAACCCTTCTGCCAGAGCATGCATGTGGATCTCCTCTGAATGCAGAAAAATCTAATTTATCTTTTAGCACATATTTTTAAGTTTTTTAAAAACATGGCATGTGAGTTTTAGACTTGCCCATTTTTATGTTCAATTTTTTTTTTTTGTGTGTTTTTTTGTGCTTTGAAAGAGACAGATTGGTTTTGTTTTTAAGGACCTACACCGCTACGTTCCGCAAACAAAAAGATTTTAGTATACAAGTTTTTGGTCTTTTCTTTAGTGGTTTTCGCAATTTGTTTCCAATGATTCTGCATTTGTCAGGTGTGATCCATTTAAAGCTTTTTAAATATATTTCCAGAAGGAAACCCACCATATAGTATTTCATATCTCATTCCTGTCAAAATCGACTCAAATTGAGTCAGGTTAAATCAAAGCGTTAGCCTGTGAATCAGAATCAAATCGAATCAGAGCATCTGTGCCAGTACCCCAGCCTACTTAGTGATGAAGATATGCAGGAGGGACGTTCTGTAGCTGTTACTGTAATATAATCTGAATCTATAGTTTATGTCCTCCCTGTTGTTTCACCTTGTTATTTCACTTTTTTACTTTGGACTGTAACTTGCTCACCCTTTTTCTTTTGTTTTCCCTTAATCAGGTAGAAATCAACTACTAACTTACTTATAGTAATTTTATGTTAACTATTGGCATTTTTTGTTATTTCTACCTGGAAAAATCCTTTTATCCTCTTTTATGGTGTTGAACTTGAAGAATAATTTTAACAGTGCTGCCAGATTTGTTTGAGAATGTAGTAATGTATTTGTATTTGAGTTCAACATAGTTGCAGTGTATTTTAAACAAAGTATAATGTGTTTTAATATGCAATTAATCATGCAGTTTATACAATTAATCATAATTACAAAATTTTTTCACTGACAGCCCTAAAAAACTCAAATTATCCGTTGCAACTCAGCCTTAGAAAAGTGTCAGTGTGGTCAACTCCATGATGATGGGAATATGAGCCTTTCCAAGCGGGAAGGCTACAGCGTGAGGTGGATGGCGGGTGTCTGACCTTTACCTAAGCTGAAGTGATATCTTGCTGTTACTATTTCCTGGTGAGTTTTCGGAGGTGGATTAATTATAGTAAAAGGGTATTGGTCCCTTTGAGGTTGCTCCTTTCTGGGCAGATGCAGGCATGATTTCATCCCAATATGCTGCACATTGCTGGTCCTTTGACCAAGTTATATTTAACCAAAAAAGCTGAAACGTTAACCATTGTTTACTGCTCTGGTTTAGTTAAGATGGGACACATGACTAGTACAGAAGCTCAGTTGGCATATGAAACACATACATGCTCTAATGGTTTTGTGTGAAACAGAGATGCAATGATATCAGTTTTCCAGGCCGATATGGATATTAAAAATTTGTGCTGGTTCCGATACCAATAAGGTAATTTCCCCTTTATCAACTATTAAGCATTAAATTAGATATTTATATCAATACATTTCAGTTAACATGGTAAAGCATCTGCATTTAGTGTACTACTGGCATTGTTGGAATGTGCTAAGAACAGGAAAATAAAATGGTCATGTTACTCAAACAAAAGCTACTTTGGTACGCTACAGGAAGAAATCCAAAGTCAAAATAATGTTTTATTCAGTAACAACTTTAAGAAAAAATGAGTAGAAATATTTCTTAATGTGCAAATTGCACAATCTGTTGCCATATCAAGTATAATAAATTTTGTTCAATCCAAGTTGAATTGAAGACATCTAGTTTGTATACATTTTACTGTGTTCAGAGAAATATCAGCACTAGCCTTACATACATTGCAGTCTGCAATTTGTCTTTTTTCTTCCTTCATGCCTTCAATGGAATGTACAACGTTTGTGTGGGTTAGCAGAAGAAGATCCTCTTAAATGAGAAAATTGGCCAATAACAGGCACCTCTAACCTAAACCCACAGCAGTCTGCCAACGTGAATGATAACATACAAAGTCTGTTCACTACCAATTTCTAAGCACACAGTACTGTATACTCTGCATGTCAAATTACCAGGGTGGGGGGGATCTTACAAATTATAGTTCTTCAAGATGGCAATTTTAATATCAGTGTGAGAGTTAAAAAAATGACTTCTAAACATTAGTTTAAACATGGGTAACTGAAATGATGTTGTTCACATTTGGTACTGCTAATATGTTTGCCTAGTAGCACACAGCCTGATTTTGTTAAAGGGGCAATTTGCCCTAAAACTGAAAAAAAGATATACTCGTATTTTAGAGGGGCATTAGTGCTATCTGTCCGTCTAGGTTGTTCTGCTGAGAGTCGCCTAGTTTTCAAGATATTGGCCATAGAAATGTGACTCTTCTCAGATATAATGGGAGTGAATGGCATTCTTTCTGTGGTGATTAAATTGCCAGAGAAATACATTTGAAAAATTCAACTGTAATATCTGCAGGAACCATAACCCCTTTACTCAAGATAATCCATTTGTAGTAAGCGGTTTAATCTAGGAACAATTTTCTTCTACTGATCTCCACATACCGATTATATAATGCTCAGAAGATATGAGTATCAGCACCCCAGAGATACCTTCTGCGCAGTGATGCGATTGGTGTGTGGAGTTTAGGCAGGGTTACCTTCTCTGGAGGATGCTATTTAGGATTATATCTCAAACACATCATTCACATAATGTAATCTGCTGGTAAGTAGCTTGGATTCAAATTCTGATTTTATATCTCAGAAGTCAAAATACTGACTAATCTTAGAATTTCGGCTCTATAAGTTAGAATTAAAAAGTCTGACTTCTCAGGTATTAAGATAGAATTTGAGAAGTCAGAATTTCGACAATTAAGAATTCTTAAATAAGACAAATAAGAATTCTTAAATAAAAAGTCCGAATTTCTGTTTAATAAATCAGAATTCTGTAATAAATGTGTGTTTGTTTTCTCCTCCTGATGGCGGAAATGGGCTTCCATAGGCTATTGTATTTCCACAAAGTGGTATTTTATACTTTCATTATTATTTGCTGTGTATTTTACAGTACTGTACATAATGTCTTGCCTCTTCCCCATAACTATCGAGATACTCCCAAACTGAATTTGTCCCAATGGGGACGCAAGTTGACTGTTTAGTGAAATAAGCTGTCTTGAAGTGTTCTCTGTGTTCTGTATTTCACTCTAAAGGAATACCTTGAAAAAATGTGCCTGGTATCTCCTTCTGTTCCTCTCTGCTGCCATGCGATGGCGTTATCAGAGGTGATCGTGACGATTCTGTGTACTGTTGACTGCTGCCAAATGTTGTCAAGGGGAATTCCACAATGCCGGAACTTTTTCCTGGAACCTGGGTCTTTTGTCGTGTTCTCACCACAGGGGTTCAGCCTGTAGTTCCTTGTAGGCAGTCCCAGAACACTTTTTTAGTACCTACTCCTGACTAGGTACTTTTTGTTTGAACATGAACTACTGGGGAAGTGCTTACAGCGATAGCTTGCTGATTAGTTGACCACAAGCACAGGTGCTAACTTGGAAGTTACATGGTGCAGAAAAAGAGATGTAATAGAGCAAAAATTGTGCAGATTGAATAATTTTTGTACCCCAATTACATTTAATGCATCACTTAATACTGTTTTTGCTTGTGTCTCTGTATTTTTTCAGTGGAAAATTAGATAGTTAACCAATATATTTTGTCTAACATTGCTGCTGCCTGTGGTGAAACTGGCCAGCACTTATTAGTGGAATAACGTTACATTGTTTTTTATTCTGTGGAAAACCAAAAATGGATCTGCTGGTCAGATTTAATAAGAATCATGTCGCAAGTCCTATAAATAAAACATAAATAAAAGGCTGTGTCCTTTTTGATCAATGTCAATCCCCCCAGTAACTAACAAATAACCAACAAAACCATTCATTTATCCTCCATCTTTTTGGTGAGGAGGTGTAGTTTTGTATGAAATTATGTGTGAAGTTTAACCTATGACCTTTTTGCCTCTTCCGTGCTTATTTAGCATAAAGATCCCAGTTCCTGTTGTGAGTGGTCAGGACCTACAGAAGTTCCAGGGCAAGACAGCCCAGAGACTTCAAAACCGTACCCAGGTTCCAGAACTTCAGTGAGAAAGTGCCTAATGTGACAGGTCCCTTTCACTCTCATTATTTTTGGGCTAAAGCTTCAGTTTGTGGCTGCCCATGTGATCATACAGAAGAGAAGTTTTTACCTCCCCATAGACTCAAGCCAAGGAGTGTTAATTGGGAATTGGGACCTCCTCCTTTCTTGCTTTTGACAAAGTTTGCTATGCACCAGACTTCAAAGGTGAATTCCTGGAGGAAGCAGAGCATTTCTTAAGGCATTTGTGAGTAGTGCTTTGAAGGTTTTGTGCTCTGTTATTAGCCGGGGTCCCCTCCCTGCTATGGCGCCTTATTCCTTAGATGAGACAGAGCAGCCAATATCTTTGTGTATGGAGTTTCCAACTTTCTGGAAATGGCGAGATTCTACACCAGATAATGGTGTCTCCTCTCTGTAGCTTAGGTTGAAGTCTTTTTTTGTTTTCCCCTTCTTTGTTATCCTTTTATTTTTGATCATTTTACCCACAGAGGCACTATGCAAAAAGTGCCCTGATCTCCCAGGAATTACTGGGCTGACAGACTGGCACTTTACACTGTAGTCAAGTGCAAATATCAAAGTAATGTATGAAGTGTGTAGTACTGTGAACATACCAGTGGATACAGTGCACACAGCTTGACTTCTCAGCAGAGGAGCTGAAATTTTTTGCCTGTTTTAATCTCAAAGTTAAAACATTGTATTAACATTTGTGCTTTCTTTACTATACGTGTGTGGTGAAATGCATGTCAATGCCCATTAAGCTGTGTCCCTGTTACAGAGGTTATTTTCCAAGTGCATTTGATTTACTGCCAGTTTAATGCTGAAATGCATCCTGCAAAGATTTTTAAAGTTCAGTGTGGACCGATAAATTAATGTTCTCATTAAATGCCCGCGAGTCTGTCCCTATCAGAGCATGCTTTGTCAGGGGACGCAGAATGTGCTGTCGCACAACTTGACATCGAAGAGGGAGTGTTCTGCTCTTCCCCAAATGGCAGCAAAGAAAAGGCTTGGCGTTCAGTATCTCCCAGAATGCATTAACAATGTAGAGTGCTCTCAGGCACTCTAGAAATATATTTAATTTCCCGAATAAGAAATCAAGGCAGGATTCACAGTAGTTTTGACTTTATCATTGGGTTGCAAATTGCATTGTTTTGTAAAACCAAACATGAGGTTCGGTATCCTTCTTCTCAAGGTTCAGTATTTTCAAATTATTGGTTTTAAACACTGGGGTTTTCATGATATAATGTGTTGGCTTGCTCTGGGTAGTGGTGTGTATTAATCAAACACTACCCCTACAGTTATCTTAAACAAAGGTCAAAATTTATTGTATGTATTATGTCCATATTAAGTCATGTGTATTACCAGTTGCAGTACGACCATAGCCATCCTTGAAATTAAATAGTATACAGTTTACGGTCCTGGAAAATGTTGCATTGCCTGTCACTTTTGACATGCCAAGCCCCTTGGTGTGTTTTCTTGATGCAAGTATTGTGTAGATGTCAGTGTGACTCTGATGTGTGGTTCACAGATACAGAAGAGTGTGTGGGGGGTGTCCCGAGAAGCCAAATGCATGTGGGCTTCATCTTTAGTGTGCACAGCTATGAGCACTACTTGCCTGCCACATAATTAAATGCTGCTTCTCCTTTCCTGTTAGCATGTGGCTGTTCCACTGCCAGCCTATAGATCTAATGGATTGTGCAATGCATGTTGGTTTGATAACGGGACCTTTAATGCAGCAGCTAATGAAGGCCACCGTGGTGATAAAACACTCCTCATCCCTCTGTTCATATTGTGCTGATAACATATCCTTAGAGGTCAGGGAAACAACGCCCAGGCTTTTTAATTGAGCCATTACATGTCTGGAGGAGTCGCCATAGTAACCACCATTGTTCCTATAGACTCCGACTGTCTGATTTGGTTTTGTTTCACTAAAGCATCATACAGTACATGTGCTCCGAATAAACATTGTAATACAAAAAGTCACCTTATCAGAATTTTTAAAAATGCAGTGGTACCTCAGTACTTGTCACGAACGGAATGGGTCGCTGGGCGATCGGGTGGTCGCACGGGTCGGAGAGCGAGCGAAAGCAGGCAAAACAGGCAGGATACAGGGCAAACGGGGATTTAATGGGGAGATTCGGGACAAGGAACATTCGACGCCAACTAACATCAGGAAACATCAATGACAGACAAGGGAAACAGGTAAGACCAGGACTTAAATAGGACGGGACTAATCAAAGTAAGTGTACAAAGCTGGAGACGATCAGGGAAGCACACGTGGGTAATCAGGGGGAGTGGCACACACGAGGAGCAGACGAGCCAGGCATGACAGTACTCATTACAACTTGAATTTCTTAAAAGTCGAACCAACCAGTTAAAAAAAATGACTTGGAACTCGATCTGAATCTCAGAAGTCTAACCATGAACGCCGACCTGAGATAACTTGTACGCGCGGGGAAATGAGTCACGCGGCACGTCTCTCAGCGGAAACAAAGGGTAACGCTTCAGTCTTAGCCTCGCATTCGCTGTGATAGCATTGTTTGTTGGTGATAGTGCTTTTTTTTATTGAAAATATCAGGTAATACACTGTACTTTATATAATTTTGGTAGCCATTGCTCACCAAAAAGTTACGCAATAGTTGTACACATTTTTTTTTTACTTTACACATTGTTGGGATACATTTACTTTCTTACTTTACAAAAGTTTTGATAAATGTGCTTAGATGTGTTTTGTATACGCTCTTCTTGTTTTATCCTGTTCATTTTGTGTTTAAATGCTAAAAAAAAACATATTTAGGTGTAATTTCTTGGGGCCAGGAACCAATTAATTGGTTTTCCATTATTTCTGATGGGGAAATTTCGATCAGAACTCAAACTTTTTAGGATTTGAACCCGAGTTCCAAACGGATTCAGTTCAAGTTCTGAGGTACCACTATATATATACTGTATTTAAAATTTTGCATGTACATGTTATGCATCGTCTGCGGTGGGCTGGCCCCCCATCCTGGGTTGTTCCCTGCTTCGTGCCCATTGCTTCCGAGATAGGCTCCCGACCCAGTAGGATAAGCGGTTTGGAAAATGGATGGATGGATGGATGTTATGCATCGTTAGAGACAACTTCATGGTTTAGACATCTGAAGTATGTTCATTATCCATCTACATTCAACACTAACTAAAGATACTACTTCTGATTGGATCTGTTTTAAATTTATCTCTTCCTAACATTTGTCTTTTTTTGTTTTTGTATATTTTGTCAGAATTTTTGGCATCATAAATTTAATTTTAATTTTTTCGTAATGTTTTTGTCAATTAAAAATCTTTGTGATTTTAGTATTTGTCAACACTAAACCCAAGCATAGTAACATCTTTACTATTTTTTTATTTAAACAGCTATTTTTTTATTGATTATTATCGATGTTATCTATTAGCTATTGCAGTCCTAAGGTGTATGTATCTTTTATATCATCCAGTCCTACTGTGAACCAACCTCAGGATGCATGAAGTATGAAAGTCATTGTTATTCAAGTTAGCCCCATCCCAAATGAAAATTTGTTGTGCGGATTGCACTGGGATTGTTTATAGAACAGTCATACAAGCCATAGCTGTAAAACACCAGCGTGTGATGGATGTCACGATTAGCTAGAGAAGCTGGTGTACCAGCCAATTACTTAACCTGAATTAGCTCTCACACACTCCAGGACATCAGTGGTTGCAGTGTGTAACTCGGGCTATCTGTCTGTCTCATTATGACCCCCCCCAGTGAGGTGTCTTAATATTGATAAAACCCTACTGGAGATAAATACTGTTTCAAAGGTGTGTTGCCTTTACAGAGCACCTACTTAGAAAGGTTGGAACGAGTTCCCATCTGCCCTGTCTGTGGGAGGCTGAAGGAACACTATTATAATTGGGCCATTTTGGTGGGGACAGCTTGGATATAATACTTAAGCTCTGAAGTGGACCACGGTGTAAAGGATGCCCCTTCAATTTCCCCTTCCCTCAATATATCTGGCAAGCGCAGTCTCGGTTCCTTGCACCAGAGCGCAACACTGCTATGAATTATTGAAACTGAACTTGCATTGAGGTCTCCACACATCTTTGAGTGAATGTCTCGTTCAGTTGTTGAGGTCTCTTGGTATGGGCAGCTTTCATGAGATAGAGGCTGACTGACAGTGGCCTACAGATTGCATCTTACCAGTCCTGTTCTTCATCCTCCTGACAGTGTTACATGCTATTTTCTGTATTAACTGGTGATATTTCTTTGTTCCCCTCATTGTTCATGCTTTTTGTTGTGGATTAACTTTTATGGAGATAGATTCATGTCTAATTGTACATAAAAAAATTAATTGCAAATCCGAAATCATATTTGTATATCTGTAACTTGACCTGAAGGCACAGAGGTAAACTTCTACTGTGACATTTATAACAACAAATTCACACATTCAGTTCAGATTTTTCTGTCAAAACCCACTGGCCACTGGCAACATAACTTTCCCCACGGAACTAGTGATTCATAAATGTAGTGCTGAAGTTATAAATATACAAACTGATTTGTAATCGCAACCTGAACATCATTCATAAATTAGAATTCATAAATGTAAAATGATTGAAGAAACCTAGGCAGTAGGCACAGGCACACATTTTTCAACTCTAAATATGGATTTGCGTTTCATAAAATGACAATATCATTGTGACATTTAAATACAATTACTTTAGACATAAATCTGTCTCCATACCTTTTTCTGTATGATGTATCATTGTCATTTTCTGAAAAGGCACTGATCAGATTGTACGTTTAAATCTGCTTCAGTTTTTTTTCCCTACTGGGACAAAGAGAAGAGGATGTAAGGATGACAGGTATAAAAATGAACAGTGTGTGTTCTGGAATGCAGTATCTCACAAAAGTGAGTACACCCCTCACATTCTTGTAAATATTTTATTATACCCTTTCATGGGACAACACTGAAGATATGACACTTTGACACAATGTAAAGTAGTCAGTGTACAGCTTGTATAACAGTGTAAATTTGCTGTCCCCTCAAAATAACTAAATACACAGCCATTAATGTGTACACCACTGGCAACAAAAGTGAGTACACCATTTTCCCTCCCCGGTGTCATGTGACTCATTAGTGTTACAAGGTCTCCGGTGTGAATGGGGAGCCGGTGTGTTAAACTTGGTGTTATCGCTCTCACACTCTCATACTGGTCACTGGAAGTTCAGCATGGCACCTTATGGCAAATGACTGTCTGAGGATATGAAAAAAAGAATAAAGATGGCCTAGACTGTAAGAAGACTGCCAACACCCTGAAACTGAGCTGCAGCTCGGTGGCCAAGACCATACAGCGGTTTAACAGGACAGGTTCCACTCAGAACAGGCCTCGCCGTGGTCGACCAAAGAAGCCGGTGCACGTGCTCAGCGTCACATCCAGAGGGTGTCGTTTGAAAATAGACATACGAGTGCTGCCAGCATTGCCTGCAGAAGTTAAAGGGGTGAGGGGTCAGCCTGCCAGTGCTCAGACCACACGCCGCACAGTGCATCAAATTGGTCTGCATGGCTGTCGTCCCAGAAGGAAGCCTCTGCTAAAGATGATGCACAAGAAGCCCGCAAACAGTTTGCTGAAGACAAGCAGACTAAGGACATGGATTACTGGAACCATGTGCTGTGGTCTGATGAGACCAAGATAAACGTATTTGGTTCAGATGGTGTCAAGCGTGTGTGGTGGTAACCAGGTGAGGAGTCAAGCATGGTGGTGGGAGTGTCATGGTTTGGGGCTGCATGAGTGCTGCCGGCACTGGGGAGCTGCAGTTCATTGAGGGAACCATGAATGCCAACACGTACTGTGACATACTGAAGCAGAGCATGATCCCCTCCCTTTGGAAATTGGGCCGCAGGGCAGTATTCCAACATGATAACGACCCCAAACACACCTCCAGGATGACCACTGCCTTGCTAAAGAACCTGAGGGTAAAGGTGCTGGACTGGTAAAGCATGTCTCCAGACCTACACCCTATTGAGCATGTGTGGGGCTTCCTCAAATGGATGGTGACGGAGTGCGAGGTCTCTAACATCCATCAGGTCCGTGATGTCATCATGGAGGAGTGGAAGAGGATTCCAGTGGCAACCTGTGAAGCTCCAGTGAAGTCCATGCCTAAGACAATTAAGGCAGTGCTGGAAAATAATGGTGGCCACAAAAAATATTAACACTTTGGGCACAATTTGGATATTTTCACTTAGAGGTGTCCTCACTTTTGTTGCCATCAGTTTACACATTAATGCCTGTGTATTTAGTTATTTTGAGGGGACAGCAAATTTACACTGTTATACAAGCTGTACACTGACTACTTTATATTGTATCAAAGTGTCATATCTTCAGTGTTGTCCCATGAACAGATATAATAAAATGTTTACAAGAATGTGAGGGGTGTACTCACTTTTGTGAGATAGTGTGTATGTTTCCATGTCCCTCTCTCACCTCTCTTCTTGTCTTTGGTAACATGCTTTCTTGATATCACATGAGTCGCCTGGCATTTTAACATCTGTAGGTTAGTTTAGTTGGTTGATCCAGTCATGAAATATGGAAAATATGGCTTGAGGTTCATGCAGCGTAATGCACTGGTGTTGCCCTCCTTGTTTCTCCCTTATGCATCGTTATGGCGACTAGAGGTTCGCCCAGAGAAGCTCATTTGTATATTTACACTAGAAATTGGTTTTGCCCTTATTGATTTGGTTCCTGGCTAGCTATTCGAATTCTCTCTTCTCCCATTCTAGGGCAGATGCTAGGGCATATATGCAGAGGAAGCGTGTTTATGAGGAAAGATGTCGAGTACAGCCTCAGTGCTTTGCACCGGAAATGGAGCCACTGGCCGCCTACCTCTGCAGAATTAATCACTTGCCCTATAATATTCTTTCACCACCTTGTTTATGGGGGGTCTGCCTGTTCCCACTGACACCCCATAAGCTTCCAAGATATATTAATTAGCACCTGATGCACTTTATTAATAAATCATGTTTTAATTAACACAATTAACACAAATGAGATCTGATCCTTCACCTCTCACAGGTATGGTGCTGATACCTAAGGCAGTTCCTTATAACTCCCTGCCATGTGCATGACTGGCCAGAGTGAGTCAAGCCAATTATATACATTTGGTCATAAGAGGTTTTACCCTGGTCTGAGCCAAACCAACCAGCACCACTGCTTAAGGTCTTGCCTTAAATGTGGTGCCTTCATATGCTGTTTCAAATCAGTGATGAGAATCGTAGAGAGTTGCTAACCTGAGAGCATTGGAGCCACATCTTGCATGTTGGTGGAATGATATGGAGGCTGTGTGCATGAGTCTGTCAAGGTGGGCTTGTAATATGGGGGCTGTCAAGAAGACAAGATTTATTACACCCTGGTGATTTATCTCCATGTGGGTGCTGCCCCCTCTGTACTTCCTCTGTGTCTTTGGTGATGGGTTGGTTGCCTCTGATCCTCTGACTGGCTCATGTTGCCCCCTTGGGAAACAAAGCTTGTGTTGAACATTAGAAACAGTGCACAATTTGTCCCATCGAAAGCAATTTGCCAAGAGAGAATTCTGCACCCTCCTTAGTCCCCTTGTCCTCGGCACTCTCTTGCAACTCTAGAGAGACATGGTGGGTCCCAGTGAAATGTTTGGTGGTTTTAGAGCTTTCCAGAGTGATCGAGGCTATGCTGAAGACCCTGCTTCTCTAATGAAATATTGTCCAGGCACTCCCTGGAGACACTACAGTCAGTGACCGAGAGTAAAACAAAGGAGGGGACTTGAGTAGTCACAAACTGAAATAACACATTATTGTACTGTTCGGGATATTAGAGATCACAGCTGCACCTTTATCTGTTTCTCAATTGTGTCTCAAACAGTCACTGCTTTGGAAAATGCCACCTTACACTAGGTTTTATGTCACCATTATGTACATGAACCATAAACCTCTTGCTGATAGTGCAATCTTTCTGTTCTACACAATGTATGGCTAAAGATAAAGTGCTGCTCTTTAACTCGCTTACTTTCCTAAAGCATTTTCTAAATCAATTAACTGGTTTGCCCGATTTCTAAGCACAAATGGGGGAGAGCAAAGGGATGCTACTGAAAATGATCAGTATGTGGTTGAGGCATAAAAAGCTGATACAATCGCTGACATTCATTCTGACCGCTTGCGCAGTGTGACTTTTAGGAACACTTTGTCTTAATAAATGTTTCTTCTCTCCAAATGAGCAGGGAGTAGATGTTTCTGCACGCAGTGTCCCTAGTTTCACTCTAAAGCAAGCAGAGGATGGACAGTCTTGAGAAAGAAGGTTCTTCCCAGGTTATCCTCAGTGTTTTTGGTGAACTGAATTCTCCCCGTGAAACACTGGAAGCATTCGGAAGTAAAAACAAGTTTCCCTGGCCTCTGTGCTTATGACAGCCTTGGAGAAAAAACACAAGCTAATTCAAGTTACTAAGGAGTCCATATCTTCCAGAAACAATGTTGTAAAGCCACTGCCTCCAACACCTTAATTCACCTCTGTCCCGTTGCCTTCCATATACTCTGGTTTGAGCAGCTGTCATACCCTCTAAGACAGTAGAAAAGTTTCTCCAGACCAGGAACTTGAACTTTTTGGTGACTTCTTCTCCCTTTCTTTTTTCCCCTCTCCTCAAAGGAATCTTTTGATTCTCAGATGACTGTGAATGATCTTTCTTGTGCACTGCTGGGAGAGTTGTAAGGGATGTCTGCCTCTAAGCTGCATGCTTAGCCCACTAAGCCAGGTAGTCGCCCAGGGAGCTGAAAGAACCACACTAGGGCAACACGAAACAGGATGGGCAGCAAGAACTGCTGATCAAATGGGGATAAGGCACACGGGACAGGGCCAAACGGGCATCGACCCTGACAGCGGGTCAGATTGGCTTCATGTGGGATTGGTTGATTATAGTTATTTTGCTTGTATGGTGAGGCAGTCTGCCTCTGTCCATTTGAATGTGCCCTTTTAAATGTATTTCCTCCATTCGGAAAACAAGTCAGGTGCTACCTTGTGCTCTCTGTTTAACAAAGAACACTGTTTGTACCACAGATGTCCTCCTCCCCCATGGAAAAAGCTAATTTGTCCTGCTTATTAATCTTATACTTGGTGATGTACAACATGGAGTTTCTACAAGGGTTAGCAATGACGTGACGAGACCAGACCAGACGAGATGATATTCTAGGATCTGGGACTAAGAACTGGACTGGCCATTATAAAGGGGTTGCCTGCTTGCTTTGTTCAAGCCAGCTCGCAGTCAAGGATGTTATTCAAGTGTCACACAGAGTAAAGATGGATGACGCCATTTATTAGGAGCGTATGTCATTAAGGGTCAGGAGCAGATAAGTCGTATACATTAATGCCGCCCACTTGTCATCAGGGTGCATTGTTTCAGGAAAAAGATGGACATGAGGTGGTGGCCACTGTGGCCCTTCTGTGAGATAAATAGCAGAAACAGCTAAAAAAATCAGTTAGCTTAAGAAACCACGTTTTGTGCGATTTCCTTATTGTAAAGGTCAATGGAAAGCAGAAGCAGTCATTTTTGGTTTTATTACATTCATCAGCGCACTTCTAGGCAGCAGAAAGAGAAGGTGCCCCCTGACCTCCCATCATCTGCCCATCAATTGGAGTGATAGACAAATGGTTCTCCTTACGAAATACCATATGCACTAAATCTGTGTGAATGCAGCTGAGAAGTACATTGCAGCAGGAGTTGTGTGTAGTCATCTTTGGGGCATAGTCATGAGGGACAGCCATATCTGTTTCTAGTGTTGCCAGTGTCTTCAGTTACAGTAGATGTAAAAGGTGCTTGGAGATGGGTGAAGATACAGGCTCCAGCCTCCTTGAAAGGGGAATAGGGTGATGTTTTATGTTTTTGGTTGTTTAAAAACAACAGAAGTACAGGATGGTTCAGCACCCTCCCTTTCTTGTCCCTCCATAAGAAGCCTTTGTGTGCACTGAGCTGCCCTTCCTCTTCCAGGATTTTTCTGTTGTTAATAATAGATGAAGCCCCTGCAGAAATGGGAAGACAGAGCAGGAACCCCTTTATGAAGTGTGGAAGTGCATGCAAAGTTGGGTGTGTATGGTGTCCTGAAACTGCGATGGGGTGAGAGGATGGATGCATGCATACCCAGTCATTATAGCTGGCCTGTGTGTGTTACACACATTAGAGGTTACACCAACTGGCAGGAAGATGCCCCCAAAGCGGCGAGCACAATGGAATTAAGGAATATGTGACCTTGACGAGCAGGGCTACACAAAGATGTGGAGTTACATAGGATGCATTATGGGGTGGAGGTCAGGCCTGGCCAGAGCCGCCCTACAGTGGCACAGTGAGCCTGTTAATAGACCACTACCTGTTTATTATCCAAGCACAAATAGGCCACCAGCTAACAGGTCATCAATGTCAGGGGCAGGAATACTGGGATCACTTGTCGGGTTTGCAGTGAGTTTCCACCGTGTTGGGTTCATGCTCTGTGGGGGAGGGTGGAAGGAACCAGGTGCCTTGGATTTCAAGGTGGGCTGTAATTGCCAGCATGATATCAGAAATTTGTAATGGGAGATGCTCTTGGGGAGAAGACCAGTGGTGCCTCTGTGCTGTTCAAAGCAAGTGCATCATACTTGTCGAGTCAGCTGAATATCCAGCAAGCAGGTGTGTTGGCCAATAAGTAAGACCTGTGTGCTTGTGTGTGCATTTGCCGATTTTCTGGAGGCATTTATGTGACAAGGGACCAAAGACGGTGTGAATTAACCGTAAAGAGAACAGCACGCTGGGATGTATATAAAAATGGGGGTATAAGCAGGTGAAAGAGGCAGTTATAATCAGCTGATGCCGCAGTATAATTGCCTGTTTTCATTTCTGTATCAGCAGGGAAAAGGAACCCCTGTGAAGTGTGACTCACCTCTAGAGCTCCCAGAGAAATGACTCCCCCCACCACTCACATACCTCTCTCTGGCCAGAAATCTGGTCTCTCAAGCTCTGTTTAAAAGCAGTATTTTTCAATTCAATAATAGCCTTGTTATGTCTAAACACATTGCTCCATCATATAAACATATGTATCAGCTGCCTGTCAGTGTCACTGCATTTTCACCTTACACTTATCAGGCTTACCTTACCTTGCCCAGCACAGCAATACACCAATGGCTAATGACCTTATTTCGCAGACCCCTTGGGGGGTAGACCTCTGGTCTGCCTTCCCTCAAGTGTCATGGCCTTGCCTGTCCTCTGCCCCCACCCCTTATTGTAGCTATCAGTTAGCTGATTTTAAACACCTGTCAGCCAGCTACCAGTCTGCCTGGAGAGCAGACTTGCCTTGTGCCCTTTGCTTGCGTCACCAGTTATCATGGGTCCCGCCAGTCGGGGAGTGGCTGCTGTTCATCAGTGTTCATCAGGTTAAGTGTGTCCAATTCTGTGCCAGGTCCTTAATAAGGGACACTCTGCAAAGGCACATAATGGTTTGTAGCTCCTCTCCTGCTCCCCCTTTTGTGAGGTTTCCAAGGCTACTCCATTTGCACAGCTTGCTACAGTGACTAAAACATGCTACCGTAGTTGTATATCTAGGTCATTTCATTAGTTTGCACCCCCTCCTCTCTCTCTTTTGCCCTATAGCTAAAAAAGTTTGAAAACCTGTAGGAGGTAGACTGAATTTGTGTACACTATATATATCAAGATTCAAGATGTTAAAAATGGTCCGATGGGCTGAAGGTTGGCTCCCTTGTACTCTGTTTCTGTGTACAGGATGGACAGGTGTCTTCTGAGGTTCAGGTAAGGCCTAGTATGGAGCCTTGATTACCTGCTAGTACTCTATGATTATGCTGCCTGTTACAGTTTCTTAATGATTTATTTGTGATTTGAGGATCCATCTTCATATGAATGACACAATGCCAGTGATACATTTTGTACCCTCAGTTTGTCCTTGCTGCCACCTTGTGGCAGCTAATTATGAAGAACCCTTATAGGAGTTGAGTAGAACAGGCTTAACAGACATCTTTTAATTGATTTTCTACATATTATTTTATAAATTGTTTTCTTCTATTTCAGCTTCACACAAGTTTAACATGAATCATAGTTCAACCCTTTGTTACTGTTAATGCAGTTGGTCTCTTCACAGTGTAAATAAGTAGACTCACTGACGCTAACATGCTTGATAAAAAAAGCAATTACAGCATTGTGAACCTGAAGGCTTTTCTGTGTTTGGTACAATGGTGACCCTGGGGACAATGAAAGCATGAAAGCAACTCTGGGATGGTGGACTTCTAATGCCTCCCATATGGGAAAATGCATCAAACTGACTAGGAGGAGTATTGTCTGACACAAAATGGAATGGTTCATAAAATGATACTGGCAGGGAGTAGTACTGTCTGGCACAAAATGGAACAGTCCATCGCATGGAACCGACTGGAAGGAGTAGTGTCAGACACAAAATGGAATGGTTCATTGCATGTAGTTGACTGGAATGGACCATCGCATGGAGCTGGTTGGGAGAAGTGTCTGACACTAAATGGCTAGATGATTTAGTGCAATGGTTCGTGGATGATTGTAATTAAGTAGTGATTTAATAGCTCTGTTCAGTGAAATTGTTATGCTTGTGTTTGGCAATAGGGGGCATCGTTTGACTAACTGACTTGTTGCTAGGCTTCTGGACAGAAGACAATAAGGAGCTTCTAGTACATTGCTATTGGACTGTCGGAATTCTAGCTGCACTTGCTTGTTCAGGGTGGATTTCCCTGGTGGATCTCCTCATAGCAAGGAGACCCTTGACTCTTAATCCATTTGTGGAGAAGACAATTCATGTGAAATTACATTATGCCTGCAAGTCCTTAGATGGAATTTAATCATATTAGGCATGCATGGGGAGCAAGTGGAAAATTAAATGTTTTAATTAAGAGGTTTTATCAATTCAGAGCTGGTGTATTCAATTTAATATTAAAACCGTTCTCTGTCCCTCCCACCCCCTCAATTTTTTAATCCTGTTTAGTCAAGTTTGATTTTACTGAGATGTCTTGATGTATTTTGTATCTTGTGCAGTAGCGTAAATTACGGATCAAAATATAAGCACATTATATCTTGAAAGTGCTTTGTCTAATTCCGGAGTGTTAATGCAAAGTCCAGAAAATTCCAAAAAAATAGTCCCCTACGATGTTGTTGACTTGGAGGCACACAGGACTGACTATCTGGGTGTTTTTGTTTTTGTTCCTGGTTTAAATGATCAAGAATTTTGAGTTGATAATTTAACTAGAGACCACATGTGTCTGTTAACCTGAAGCTATAGTAGACACCAAGATGGCTGAGACCAAACACTGTTGCGGTTACTCTGCTCAAACTGTACTTTTTCTTAATTTATTTAGTGTACATTACTTCCTTTGGTTCCTTATCCGTATGTCTAATCACATATGACCATAGCATGCTTTCAAACACCAGATCATAGTCTTCCTGCCTTTTTCCTGACATTTTGCTCAACTTTTCCACTTGGCCAAAGAAGATCCTCTAAGATGCAGACCAAAACAATAGCAGCAAATATCCAAGAAAACACAGGAAAAACATTTAGGGGAACATGCTCGGAACAAGTTACGAGAGAAAGCACACCATCCACCATTGGCCAGGATCCAGCTCACAAATGTCCTTATATCAGAATACCAACAAATCCAATTCCTGGCTACAAGAGAGGCATGCCACATGACGTGCTGAGCGATGTTGACTGGGACATGCTATGGTCGAGTTCTTACAACATCAATTTGTTTATGGAAGTGGTAGCGTGCTTCATTGCCAAACTAATAGATGATCATCCCTACAGTTACTGTCAAGATCTTCCAAAATCAGAAAGCCTTGGTAGGTAAAACTAGGCACTGGCGTGTGTTAGGTGCTGAATGCAAATTTCTATAATGAAGGGATCAAGACCGGAGACAACACTTAGTACAAAAGAAATTTGTACTGTTAGAAATTCACTGGCAAGTGGTGAAAACCACTAAGAGGTACAAGGACAGAGTATAAACTCATCTGTCACTGTACATGTTATCAGACACGTATGTCAGGGATGATTACAGACTATAGACGACAAACCCACACTTTGTCTGAGGTAGATCTCTCCCTGGTAAATGATCTAAACCAGTGGTTGTCAACCTTTTTCGCACTGCCACATGATTTTTACCATGCCAGCTCAGTCATGACCCTATGTCAAGTACAGGTTTAAATTAACACTATGATCAAGCACGCAATGCACTCTGCAGTTTATGCCAATCAATGCCTATTGCAAAAATCTGATTGGATGTACCAGTGAATTTTAAATTAAGTGACTATGGTTTGAGTTCTTGGAGTGTTCACTAGTTCAGTGCTAAGAATTTGCAGACCCAAGACCCCTTTATATAGGATTGGGGCTGGGAAATCAGATTGTGGATCAGCATAGGAGCTTGTTGGTTTTAAAGTGCTTACATTTCCAGCTCTGCCTCGTGACCCTTTCAGAATTTACTGTGACCCAAATTTGGGTCGGAACCCATGAGTTAAGAATTGCTGATCTGAAAAACTTTTACGCATGCTTTGAAGCTAACAGTGTTAATGTTATCACCGCTAATTAAATTAGAGTTACCATTAGTACACACATCTCTGTCTGTCTATCTGAGATGGACCGCCCACTAACAGTCTCAGAGCAAGGTGTGAGAAAAGCTTTGAAACGAATTAATTTGAGGAAGGCAGCAGGCCCTGATGGCATCTCAGAGCATGTCCTAAGGTCCTACGCCAACCTATTAACCCTGGTGTTCGCCTCTGTCTTCAATCAGTCCCTGGCATAGTCTGTCATCCCAACATGCCTCAAGCGATCCAAAACTGTGCCTGTACCTAAGATGAACATCCCAGTCTGCCTAAATGACTGTTCTATTGCAATGTCTTCTGTGGTGATGAAGTGCTTTGAGAAGATCATCAAAAACTGCATCTATTCATCTCTGCCCAGTTTTTTATGTGTTGGCCAGGTAAGACTTGTCAATATGAGATGTGAGCAAAGGTTATCCCATCATGTATGAACCAACAGAAGGGCTACTGTGACCACCATGCAAACCATGCCATTTTGGAGATGCTCTGTCGTCTGGCCATAACAATTTGGAATTTGTTGAAGTCACTCAGATCTTTATGCCTGCCAATATTTTGGCATTCAACTTGTCGACTATGAATGGTAGCTTACAATCTAATAATTGCCAGATCTTGACATGCATTGTTTATACTAGTTAGACTACATTATTTCAATTCAGTGCTAATAAAAGGGTTGTCAGATGATTCATTTTCTTAATGGCAATTAATTGCAGGCTGAATGACATAATTTATTGAGAATTAGCTCAATAGTGCTAGACTAACAGCCTTATTGTCTACAGGAAGGGGAGAGGGTTCTCATGGTTTAACCCTTATTTAACTCATCGTTATCAGTTTGTCCACCTGAACAATGAATCTTTCAAACCCACTATACTCAAATATGGTGTCCCACAGGGATCACTTCTGGGCTCGCTACTGTTCACTTTATATATGCTGCCACTTAGTAACATTATTAGAAATCATGGTGTTGGGTTTCATTGTTATGCTGATGATACACAGTTATATATATCTATTAAACCAGAAGATGCATCACGGCTCTCTGGGTTAGATGACTACTAGACATCTGGTGATGGATGGCAAAAATTGTCCTTATGTTGAATGCAGAAAAAACAGAAGTATACTGCTAGTTGGACCCAAGGCTGCTCAAAATAAGTTTGACTGCCTCAATCTTGGGGATCTTCCTACTCTCCTTAACACAGTGGTCAGAGATCTTGGTGTCCTGGTTGATTCAGATTTATGTTTTGATGCTCACATAAGAAGCATTACTAGAACTGCGTTCTACCATCTACGGAACATAGCCAAGCTTTGGAAAATACTTTCCTTTCATAATGGAGAAAAATTAATACATGCCTTTATAACATCCAGACTGTAATGCCCTCATTTCTGATTGCCTATCTGAATCCTTACATAAACTTCAGCTAATACAAAATGCAGCAGTTCTTACAAACACAAAAAAAATAATCATATTAGCTTTGTTCTATGCTCCCTTCACTGACATCCATTTAACATTGACTACAAAATACTGCTTTTAACTTATAAAGCAATGAATGGCCTTGCACCAGAATACCTTAGACATCTACTGGTCTCTTACAAGCCTCCTCACTTGCTTTGATCTCAGGGAGTTGGATAACTGTTAGTACCTAGAGTAGAAAGAACTAAGGCAGGAGCTTTCTGTTACAGAGCTCCTCAGCTGTGGAATAGTCTTCCAGCGAATGTGTGAGATTAAGGCTCACTCTCAATATTCACGTCTAGACTAAAACACACACTTGGTTAATCTAGTTTATAGGGACTCTAGTTCTAGCTCTAGCTAACTGCTCACTCCCAGTTAGACCTGTTAGCTAGCCAGATAACACCAGTTCGATGTAGAGCTGGGTGGGGATTGGTGCCATTGACTTTGGATGAACTGAAATGTCAGTGCTGTCACTCTATCTTCACACTCCCTTGTGGAATTGGAGTGCTAATGTGTCAGGGATCCCACTCATGCCTGCATTCCCACTTGCCTCTCCCTCCTACTTATGCTGCCATGGCCTTATCTGCAAGGGCTTACATACTGCACTCACCAAACTGTTTGCACTGCTTCTAGTCTCCCCTACTTTGGCTAATTGCACATTTTATTTCCCCTTCACGTGAAAAAACTGCTTACCTCAACTGGCAAAAAGCAATGAGTGATACATTTATGAAGCGATTTGAGTGTAAAGACTTGAGTATTCCACAAAACAAGAATTTCGCGAGATGAGAAACCTTGCTTTATGGAACAACTAGTTAGTAGCTAGTCCAGTTTACAACTTAAGTTAACAGATTGATATAAACAAAACAAAAGAAATTATTACATTATGTTTCGTAATCCCTTGCTCAAACAACAAAAAGCTGTCACATTTTTGTTGACAGTGCACCATTTAATAATGATTTCTTCAGCATTCAAAACAATTCAGAGGGCTTAAAGAAAATGTTAAGTTTCCCACTGGTAAATAGGACTGTGTAGTGGTGTAGTAGCACATGAACACATGACTGTGTTCATGTGCTCTCATCTCGTATTTATGACCTGAAGGCAGGGAAAATTGATAACATAACTTTTGGGAAACGTACCCCCGCTCTGCTTTAAAGTTTTTTAACTTTGCATTGCAACTTCTCTCCTTCCTTTTTTGAATGACTGGAACACTTGTAAGTTGCACATCATTTACGTGAAGTGTTTTTAGTGCAAAAATTAAAATCAGATATCTTATGTCAGATATCTTATTTTCAGCAAATACAATTCATTTTTAAGCTATTTTACGACACGTAATTGGCAAAACAGAAAGTTACATGAAATGATCATAAACATAGTGAAAAACACTACAAGAACAGCCTAGTTACCAAAAGTTTGCATATATTTATAGAGACAAGTTTTTACAGTGAGGATCAAAATTAGAAAAAAAGTGACATTTTGTATTTTACAAAATTGCTGCTTATCCGAATTCACAGTTATCCATGAATTGAACTGATGTGTTTTTATTTCCTCTTGCGGTGCCAGCTGACTGGATCTGGCTCTGAGATCACTGTCAGAAGTCTTCATTTTTGGGGACTGGAAACTCCCAGGCAGTGTAGAGAAAAGGCAAAAATGGAGACTCATGGCTGCGTTTTTTAAACGAAAACATAGCTGCATGGACGTAGCCTATGCTAAACAGAAAAAGAGACGACTTCTCCTGCATTTGGTAAATTGTGTCTTAAGTATTTTGTTTGGCTAGCTATCAGAAGCAATTATGCATGGATTTACCAGTTGTTTGAATTGGTGAGTTGTTCAAATGCAGTTGTTTATCATCAAGGTGGTTGTGTGAGGATGTAATTGTATTCTACCATGGTACTTTGCACCTTTGTACGAGTATAAGTGTTGGTACCCTATAGGCATGTGTATATCAGATACTTGCCTTAACACATAGGCTAAGCAAGATGTCTTCCCCCCCCCCCCCCAAAGTTTTTTTTTTTTACCGAGTAGGCAACACTAGCTGAAATCAGCTGAGTATTTTATTAACAACATATTTCTTTCTCAATGATACAATCCTTCTCCCAAAGACAATGTTATGTACTGTTATATCTCTGTGAACTTTCACATTTTATGTTTTATGGTTTGTTCTGTAGCATGTGTGAATTTTTATGTGGCTTTATCTGTTGGCCAGTAGGGGGAGACATACCGCTGGTCCTCTGTGTCCGTTATGATTTCCCTTTTCCTTTGGCTTTGAGTTATGCCTTGCCATTCGCTTTTGTGAATGAGCCACTGCTCTCTGTCCCTCTGAGTTACTATATTGGTGTTTGCTTTTTCTTTCCCTTTCACTGTTGCTAAATCCATGGGCTCAGAGTCACATTGTGTTGTCTGAGAGAATTCTAGCATTTATTCCGTGAGTGTAAACATAAACTCATGGTGCTTGTAAAGCTATGGAGGGTATGATACCCTAGTTCTCTTGGGCTTTGCATCCCTAAAGCCATGTGATAAGATCCCATACATTTCATGGTGTCCAAGGCCTACTCAAAGCCAAGATGTACTACTGCATTTAGTATGCAACATTGTGGTTTCAGGGCTTCTTAAATCAATTTTGTTACATAATTTGAATATGTAGCTGCTATAGCCTGCCTCTGGGAATTCAGACCCAAAGCATGCAGAACAGGCCCTCATTGCATGACCTCTGTTTCCATGTACTGCAGATTCTTCTTTGGTATGCTGCAGATGTATCTTTTTTGAGTTACGGTAAAATCTTGACTGGGATGACTGGAAGGTAGCTTACTGCGCTTGTTGCTGTATTTATCCCAGCTGCGACATTCTGTGCTAACCAAGATGAATGAATCAATTTCCCCTGTTTAATGGAGCTGAAACAATCAATATTCCAGCCCACTTTAAATAATGTTTTTACAGACTCTGCTTCCTGCCCAAAATATCAGAGGGTGTTTATTAGCAACTCCAGTTCTGCTTTGGTGTGGGATGAGGTTTGGGGGTGGTCCAGCAGACAGCATTTAATACTGGTGCTTTTTGGGCCAGAGCCCCCCATGAGACCTCCCACCTTTGAATCTGAAACTGATCTAGGACGTTCACTCATATTAACTTAACCCCTGCCATCCATAGAACTTGCTCTGATTTTGGATGTGGTGAGTGTTGCCTTGTGGTCACTGTTTGCCCCTTAGAACCTACCCCCACTGCCATTTTCATAAAGGCTGTTGCCTCTTGAGCATCTGAGCAATTCTTGAGTTTTGTTAAAGGGTAAAGTGGCAGCAAATTAAATAGTTGTGCCATGTTTATCTAATGAGTATCCAATGAATCTAGAATGCTTGGGGTGTTTTTTGCAGCATAGCCAGATCAGTTCATCTTGAAGTAATAGAGATCTACACACTTCCTGCTTTTTTGTTATAATGCCTTAATGGGACCTGCGGCCCAGAGCCTATGCTTGAGTGGATATGAAAGCCTGAGATATTAGATAGCTTCAAAGTCACCACAGTTTCCAGTCGCGTGATGAACGAAAGAACTTTAAACATTTGACTGACTTGTTTTCATTTAATCAAACACTTGGCCTCAGTACAGCCTCTACGTCTTAACAGACTGAAGGAAATTGTAGTTTTTTTTTTAAAAAAACCTTTGATGGTTTAAAGTATCTTTCCCACAGCTTAGAAACGAGGGCTTTAGGATTCCTAAATGAGTGCCGAGTTGGAAAAGGATAAATTTATCTTACACTTCAAATTTAAACAATTTCTAACCACAGAAATCACCAAATTTGACCATTTACAACTAGGGGGGAAAATAATTCTGCTTATAGAAAGCTAACCATTTTATGTTTATTTCAATATTCCTAGTTTCCATGAAGAAGTAAACAAAGTTACACTTTTGCTGTTTTTCAGAGGTGGTCCCATAGGCCATAATCTGCCCTGGAAGTGTGTTCCAGATTGTCTATATATAGGCCTGGAGAGCCTTGCTTGGGGCTTATTTAATTAATTAATTCATTCATTCATTCATTCATTCATTCATTAATTCATTCATTCATTCCATATAATTTCTTTTGGGCTTTTTGTACTTCTTGTCTGCTGGTGTCTCATTTCCATGTTTGTAGATTGGGTCCATTTAGTTAGTTTGGTGTAACTCTTGTTCTGTTCCTTTGTTTTACATGGCCTGATAATTTTGCAAATCAGAATGAGGTTTATTGGCCATGTAAGTTCCCACAAGGAATTCGTCTTAGCATGGTACTTTCAATGACAGAAAATCACCAGAGAACTGGAGATGCACTACACTGGCGTCGGTATTGGTTGATGTTCCAGCCTAGATCTTTTTACATTCGCCGTACTTAAACATCGCTAAATCTAAGGAATAAAAAAACTTTTATTATCCATCCATCCATTGTCCAAACCGCTTATCCTACTGGGTCGCGGGGGCCCGGAGCCTATCCCGGAAGCAATGGGCACGAGGCAGGGAACAACCCAGGATGGGGGGCCAGCCCATCGCAGGGCACACTCACACCATTCAACTTTTATTATTGATGATCCAAATATCAAACAAAGAATAATGTTTCATAATGACCGCTAGGCGATATAAATATGTTCTGTTTACATGTACCTGTATAGCAAAGCACCCACCTCTCAAAACAGTCTGATGTCACTGCCGTTACCTATATAAGCAGTTCTTTATCCACAAATAAACTATAAAAAACTAAGTAGAGCGAACTACATTTTTTACTTTGTGTCCATGGCATTCATTTCTGTTTACTAGTTGATTTCAACGTGCTGAACAACATATACAAATTCAAGGACTTCTCTGTTTGATAAGCCTGTAGGAACAAAACAAGCCCTCATGCAGACAAATCAGGTTTTTGATGAATGGCAAGTCTTTTTGCCTACTGATTGTCTAACATGAGTGACTGATTGATTCTGATTGACCCCTCGGACAGTCAATGACCGAGAGCAGTGGAAGAATCGGATTGCCTATAGAACAATGAATAAACCCATGTGCAACATGCGTCACCTCTGCCAAGGAATGTCCTTAAAGGAACAGGCATAAAGAGCACATTAACACCGCATGCGCGCACACACAGTGCATTATAGCGAAAGAAAAGAGAGCCAGAAATGGAAAAGAGAAGAAAAAAACATAGAAAGAAATACACACAAGATGAAACATTTATTTCCACTTGGAGTTAGAGTTTCCAAGATGGATTTTTTGAATAAGGTACTTAGGCATCATCTTAGAAAACATCTCCAAAAATTCATTTTTTGGACTATTACCACCAAAAATAACAAAGACTATCCCATTGGATACCTTGCTTTATAGCTGGATAAGGTTGAGGCTATGTAGCAGTAACGCTGGGTTTCCAGAATCATGATGCTGGTTCTCTTCTTAGCGGGATACATCACCATGATAACTAATGCTATATGCCAAACCTGCTCCGGAGCAGGTTATGTTTCAGGTTCACGGATCACTATCAGAAGTGGCTACATTACCTGACATGACAAAAGGTTTATCCCAAACTCTCCAGTCTCTCCTATGACTATGGTAATGTTGGCTGTATATTTGACATTCAGTCTTTTGGCTGTACCGTAATACCTTTCAACAAGCAAGTCAGACCTTTGATGTCCACAGACTGAGCTGCACACAGTATGTTTTGCATTTTAAGCCCCTCTGCTATGCATGCTAAATCTTAATATCTACAAAAAAACTGTTCTGTGCTGTAACAAGATGTTTGTTCAGCATTTTCAGTTCATAGCAACTCTTGCCATTCTTTTTCAAGGGCTCTAGAAACCGAGATTAGACTGAGCTTCAGCCAGTTACCGTATCAATGAAATCTCAGAACTAACCCTTCTTGATAGTGGTTTAGCTGAATGGGACTCAGGATTCAAAGGGCAGGACTGTGGAGGCATCACCAGAGTTCAGCAGTTTGATTTGACGTTATTGATACAGAAGTGGAACTTATTCTTTGGTTGGACATTGTATCATTTCCTGGCGAATATCTTCACGAATGGTACTATTTCATGGTTCAGTTTGTGATTCATTGAATAGCCTAATGTTCCCTTGAACAATGAAGTTTCATTTAGTTTGCAGTATTTACAGTATTTGAACACCCATTTCACCCTCTTATACGAAAGCTCTTTGCACAGCATTAACACACAGGTAGTGTCAGATTAGTTTATTCCAATTCAAAGCTTTATTTCCCTATGTCTTGGAACTTATTCGGACCTACCAATGTCCACTGTCAAGATCATACAAATGATATGCAGTGTTCAAGTGAAATGGTCAGGCTCTGTCCAGGACTCAGTTAATTATAGGGAATGTACATTGTGCAACAAAATTGTACAGGGTGCATAAATTCTTTATTTGTAGCTTAAATTGTGATTCCGATCCTTTTGTACAACACACTGTGCCAGAGGAAGAGCAAACCTTCCACCTTGCAGACCTGAAAGAGATGGTATAGTTCTCAGGGACATCAGTGCAAATAAGCATTGCTCATAGTAATCGCTCATAATGACCATGAAAAATTAAACAAAGACAAATTTACTACAGATTCATTCACGTGCCCATTATTGTATGCACATAAAAATAACAACTTCCCTGTTATTTCACAGCAGTTAAGAATCATCTATCTTTTGACAAGCACAAAATCCATTTTTAACTGGTATTAAAGCAGTTGAATTTCTAAATAAGTTTTTTTTTTTTTAAAAAAAAAGATAAATATGCTTCCAGACCTTATTTGAACACTTTTCAATCCTGAGTTGCTAAATCTCATACTTTGACCTACACATTGGACATTAGGAAACAGTTTATGATGAGCTCAGCGGTGTTTTCGTATTGGAAGGGTCAGCCAAACACCGTTAGAAGACAGTAAGCATGTGCTTATAGGCCTATTGAAATGCAAGATACTCATACATGAACTTACATCACTGCAGTCCTCCCTATATGTTCCCTAATTGAATAGACAGATATGGCTCCTCAACCTCTTCCTTTAATAAGTGCTTTAATTCATGCAATTGTTTCAGCACTGTCAGGCACAATCTAATGCATATTCCATGTGTAATATTACACTACAACTAGAATGTGCAATTTTGCTGTGCAGGCTATCTCTCCTTTGCTGCAGCTGCTGTGTTAACTTTACAATAAGTTCATACCCGGCATATACGGAATTTACTATTTCCTTTTCCAACTAGGTAAAGCACAGAGCTGTATACTTTTCATGGCAAAATCCTATTTTCCATTGATCAGCTGATGATGGCTTTTTGTTGTTCTGCAAGACCATGCTTCATTTATTATTAACATAGTCAGACTTGACTGAACTCAGTCCCCAAAGTTGTAATCATAGTTTCTGGAACCTGATTGTCATGCTTCCTTCATTTCAGGCTCATTGAAGTCAGAGTTCAAATTAAATCCTAACCCCATTTTCTGGAATACCCACCAAGCTATATGACCAGAATGTTAAAATACGGACATAGTCTGTATTAGCCCTGGGGTCTGTATCATTAAACAGGATTTCTTGCTTAACTGGATAACTTGTCTGATTTAAGGTAATCTGGGCTAAATGTAATTGAACAAATGTACGCAAAGTTCCTTTAAACTGGTTTACCTTAAATCCAACAAATTATCCGGCTAAGCAAGAAATCTGGCTTTGTGATACAAACCCAATAATTTGTTCAGCTTGTTGGTGAATGAGCAAACATTTGAGAGCCGGACTGCTGACAGCGAGTGTGAAAGCCCTTCCATCTCGACAAACGGGAACTCAGGCGTCTACTGGTCAGGTCAACTTGGTCAGTGAAAAATTCTTTCACAAAACAAGGGAAAAAATCCGAAGGAACAGATTCCTTGATGTTTTTTGAATGTGCCAAAACAGCGGAAAGGAGTGTTTCCTTTTCAGTCTATTGACAGGCTAGTTGGAGTCTGTGCTCCAATGTACTTGAAATACATACGGTTGCCATTTTCTTTTGGGCTCTGATGCAGTGTTTTATTTCAGTTTTACATAATGGAAACTCAGGGAGAGGTTGTTATTCAGTAGCGAACACAGTACTTCTTTTATGTTACTGCGATGTTAAGGAAACTGTGTTAGCTCTGAGATGTGTGGTTCCACGTTTCCAGCATTTTAGTGGAGGGTGGGTTTGTTTGCTTCAGTCAAAACTAGAATATTTCCAAAAGTGATTGGTAACTTGTACCTTCTTGAGCTTTCAGTCTTTAAATAGAAATTTTATAGAAATTTGGTTCCTTTTGTTCTGCATATTCACTTATGGTAGGTATCAGTTTTTTTACTTTCATCTTAACTGCTAATTATGCTATAATTGCATTGTCTTATAAGATACTAAAGAGTGCGAAATACTTCTAATTGCATCTTTTCAAGTACAACATATATATATATATATATATACAATTTCATATTAAATAATCAAATAATTATGCAATTTATAGAGAAGTTAAATTTTACTCTGCAGTTAGAGACTAAAATTAGCTGAACATAATTTTGGGTGGAATATTCTCTGCAAAGGTCCAGATAAATTTTGCACACTTTTTTTTTTTAAACAGTGGAACAAACCAGCTACACTCTGCTGCTAAAGAGCTGCAGCACATCTTGCAGTGTGCAGTGAACCACCCCCCCCAAGAATATTAACACCTGGAATTTTCAGGCTTTCTATGGGGCTCTTGGGAGCCTTTCTGCTGCACACGAGCACTGGCTCCACAAAGGGGGTAGAGGATCCCCATGGCCGTGCCAAGGGCCACCATCCTGGCCATTGCTTCAATTCCCTTGTTTGTTTGCCCTTAAAAATCAAACGTACCTCAAACAAAACAGCTGAGAAAAGATCACACAGAAAAGGTCATGTAGGACACTGCTTATATCTTGCATGGGTTGTATATTTAGTCTCAAGGTTTTTTTCAACAAGTTCTCATCTCTTTGGGTTCCTGCCTCCTAGGAAGGGCAGTATTTTGTGGCCTGTGTGTATCAGGTCTGCCTCCTCTGTCTGCACTGCTTGTGGTCTCCCTCGGCACTGCGCTGCTCTCTCTATACTCTGTCTATGGAGAGCACTGTAAACTGTACTACTCATAGCTGTCTACATGTCGTTTTTTGCCTTGCCAGATTTCAGCCTGTAGGATCTAAAATCTCAGCATGTGCTTTGATTGGCTTGCGATGCCAGAGCTAAGCGTTGTGTATATTTTGTCTTCTTGGTACTTGCATTGCCAAGAAAAGCACTGTTCTGTGTTTTAAAGGTTTATGTACATTGTGGGTTGATATTTCAACAAAAATTAATTTAAAGCTCCAGTGCGACATTTTGTATTTTAAGTTTGCTGCTGCTAAACTTTCCTGTGGAACATTGTCCAAAAAGGCATCCTGGGCAAATTCTCCTTGTTTTTATAGAGCCTCTTAAAATATCTGAGCATTAGGTATCAAGTGCAAGCCTTTTTACCAGACTTTTACTGGTATGACCTATAATTGGTTATTGTACTCCATGCCCATCCTGGTGTTCCTTCATACTGTGTGAACATGGCGGGTGTATCCATTTGAAGCAGTGCATAATCTTGCCCATGCGCTTACTAATTTTCTGCTGACTTCCTTTTTGCTGCTGCATGTGCTGGTAGGGCAGTGCTGTATGGGAGGGTGGCTCTGCTTTCTTCTGCCCTGTTACCCTCCTGCAGCTGCCCAAAAGCCTGTTTATGCTGGCTTTTATCAGGATTTACTGGCAGTGCCTTTGAAATGTGCCAGCCCAATACAGAAAGCAGCACTGGCCCCAGGGAGGGCAGCCCCGCAGCATGAGGGATGCGTGCCTGTGAGCTGAGCTGTTTGCATGGCCCCTCTGCATCTTGTGTGTCCAAACTGCCATTTGGCCTCTGAATGCTTTTAAGCTGTATCACATGCCAAAGTGTGCGATTTCCATTTTTGGCTGGATTGTTGTGAAGTTCTATTTTATTCATCAATGAATTGTGAGTTTTCAAAATTCTGCACCGTCGCTTATGTACATCCTTCTGTTTATCTCCTAGTTGGCCACAGAGCTGTTGAATGAAGGTGGATAAGGCTTCACTATGGACTGGCGTCATTTATTTCACTGTTTTGTCACTGAGACCTTTTTCAGCCTTTTTATTGCTGCCATGCTGTGACCCCTTTCTTGGGGTCAGCCCTAGCTTCAGTGCGGACCTTTGTTAGACATGCTCTGTCAGCCTGTTGTCCATCTCGCACGTGGACCCTTCCCCTGTGTCGCCGTTGCCCCTGTCCATGTGAGAGAGGATGTATTTTCATTAGACAGCTTTATGGATGTGGGAGAGATGGGAACCGGCTTGGGTCTGTGCTGCACCCAAAGCCCTGGGGGAAATCGTGCGAGGCACACATGGTTAGTGACTGCAGCACATGCATGTGGGCACTGGAAAGTCTGCCTGCAGCGTGGTGCTTGCCTTTTAATGTGGCTGCTGCACCGCCTCTCTCCCACTACCCAGCCATTTACTGGGCAAACGGTGCTAAATATAAAGGGAGGGATTTGCAGTTGCGTCACAGCTGTAAATAAATAAAGGTGGCCGTAGGTGGGTGTGTGTATGTTTCTTTTTTTATTTGCCCTCGTCATTGCCCTCGTCATATTTTTAGCTGTTGCAGATGTGTTCTGCTTGCTGCAATCTCCAGGCCAGGCTTTCTCAACCTTTCCATCCACACATGCTGACTATTCGTCACTTATCATGTCTGTAGCCCCGGGAGGGTGGGGGGTAGATTTCACCAAGCAGGGGGTCCCTTTATAGGGCTGGGTGATATGGCACATTTGTCACAGTAATTTTTTTTTTCATATGTCCTTATCAATAATCTTCACATAATACAAGGCATTATTTTACGTCAAAGCTGCAATTTCACTCCAATTCACATAGAATTCAGAACATGAAAAAGGCAACAAACTGAATAGATTAAGTCTACTTTTAATAATAACTCAAAAATATATTTTTTTTGTATGGTGTAACTCTAGAAAGTGCTGACAGTATGGTTTGTTGCTGGGTGTTTTCTTTTCTCTGACTGTCTCACTGCTCATTCCAGGGATGAGTTGTCATTGCTGGTAGAGTCAGCTCTCCTGTAATGAATATTAAAATGCTGTGTTTTTAACCAATATGGGATGCAAGTTCTCCTATATTAATATAGATTGAAAGTGTAAACCCTAATTGCTGGTGTGTGTGTGTGTCTGTAAGCACTTGTGTTCTGTAACTTCTATTGGATGGCAATGCTTCAAGTGATGAATTAAATTCGCCGAATTTTAGTTGGCACAAGTTTACAGTGCAGAGCAGCAGTCTGTCGTGTGTCGGGCATTAAAAGGCAAAAAAATAAAGCCACATCACCATCTTTCTGTCTTGTTTATCCACAGTATCTCCTTTTTAAAAGATGTGGCTACTGAGCCTGTTGCTTTCTTTACTGACAGAGAAGTTTCCCTATCCGTAAGAAGGGCTTATCCTGTCCGTGATATCGTGCTAGCTAACTTAGCCAAGCTCGCTGCATCTTTATTGGGTGTACTTTGTCAGTTCTTAAAAGACAGCCATATGATTTGTTGGTTCATTTCTGTGCCATGATTGGCTGGTGTATGCTATCAAGCAATGTTCCTTATTGACAGTTTATTGACGTTTCTCATATTCTTATTGTTTACATTTGATGTGAGGAGAATTTTATCTTTTATGTCACTCAACTCTGTCCTTTCAGTAAATTTCACAGACTATAGAATTGTCCAGGCGGAGATCGGGTTTGTCTGTGCGGCGGCCCAACACTGACGGAACTGCACATCCCTGCCACAGTTACAAGGCCCATTAGAGGCTGCATGCAAGTGAGAAACACCTTCTCCAGACCAAACTGTTTGCTGTGGGCCAGCCTTGAAGGGGAAATCGAGTAAAACCAACAGGCAGGTCTTTTCTGTAAATACAGATTAAACAATAAAAAATGTTCTCGGGTTGATTTCATAGATTTTATTTTTGAATTTGAGTTGATATTTTGGCCTTCAATGACAATTTGATTATTTAGTTGAGCAGCAACTAAACCCTCCCCTCCCCCCCCCCCAAAAAAAAAAAAACGTGGAGGAGGATGTAACTCCCCTCTTCTATGTAGTGTCTTCTGGCCTTTACTTGTTTAATTGCTAATTTAATTACACTGTTGCACAGAACTTAATTTTGCTTTGAAAACACTGAATGCCCAGCAACACTTACTCTTATTGTGAGAAAACTGTTGGTTGGCAAGTGAATGGTCAGAGCTGGCCAAATGGGCAGCTGTCCATGTCATAGGCCTTTTTGCTTTTGAGTTTGGGTGAGCGATATGGCCAAAATGTGATACTACAATATATTTGATTAGAATCATGAACCGCAATATTGATCACACTTGTTTGTTGACGGACCAACCAAATTGCAATATATGTACAGGGCTCCTGACAGACCATATAGTTGCATTTAGTTGCATCTTTCCGTCCATCCATCCGAGTACCAGGAGGGAGCAAGGATTGATGTGTATGGTTAGGTATTGAGAATCGGTGCTTCTGCTATGTCTGAGGCTAAAGGTCCCCTGCAGAGCGGGGAACTCAGCACAGCTACCCTCCATGCTGCCTGACAGTATTTTGGCTGGCAGCACTGCCATTCATCATGGGGGCAGGGGGATGAGGCAGAGTGAGCTGTGAACAGCCAGCAGGTACATAATGTTTCTGAGTCGTGGTCGCATCACAGAATTGAAGGCTGTCTGTTGCGTTTCAGTTGGGAGGCTGTACACTGTTTGTACCTTTGAGGGTTCAGTTACTCATCACTGCACCCTCAAGGGTCTGCCAGTTGTGTCATAGCTGAAGGTAAATGTACCTTTTACGGTACAGAAATGGACTCCAAGGAACGTTTTTGTACCATTGGAGGTATATAAGCTATTGATGTTTGTACCTTGGGGAACAAAATTGTACCAGGGCTATACCCTTTTTCTGGCTGTATGAACAGATAGCTTTTGTGAGGATATTGAGTTGCTTTCTATGCAGTTGTCAGGAAACGGAATAAATCTTTTAACACCTGGAGGGGGGCATGCAAAGGAAGAGCTTTTTATAATCATGCTGAGCCAATATGGTAGCAGTGTAGCAGAAGCTCACCCATCTTCCAGTAATGCTTAACCTAGCTGTGTGCTTTGCCCCCTTTCTGCATTAGAGCCAGCCGGATGGTGCTGTGTGCTTCTGGGAGCACCCCCCCCCCCCCTTCCCCCCCCCAGCAGCACGCTCAGAGCCACATGCTGACAAACCCCCACATTGCTTTCTGTTTCAGCAGATGTTCCACCTGCTTTCTAGCCTCAGCAGTCAGTACCCTGGAGCACCCCTCTACCCCCAAACAATGGCAAGCTGCCATAATGTTACTTTAGCAGCACTTCAGGCAATTTCACGTATATTATTATATTAATTATACATTATAAGATGTGTCCATTCTAGGCAGCTTGATGCTTTCTGGTGGGACCATTTCCCTGTGACTTATTTAAAGAAATTAGCTCGATTTCCATAAGAAGGTTACCGTAGCTGATTCAGTGCCAGCCTGCACACATGCCTGCATGTGCCACAATGTGCCCTGTCGGCTGGATGCTTCCAGATACTTCATTGGCACTCTGTGTTTTGTCAGGAGCAGGTGCCTCCTTATCACAGGCAGAGGGGGAGCAGCCACAGTGCCCAGCATGCCAGGAGATGGAACCGGAACTGTGCTGTGGCACCTTCCAGGCCTGCTGTGAGATACAGATGCAGTCATAGCTCTGTCTGAACTGGGCGGCTCCCACTAGCTGGGTCATTTTACGCTTCATTCCTCACATATGCACACGCAAGGATACAAACGCACACACATGCCCTGCATGCCGGTGTGGGTCAGGTGGCCACAACACAGGGCTTCAGGGCTTTCAGGGGAAATCAGAAATACATTATTTGCTTCGCTTAACTCCGAATAATTGTGGAATTCTGAATTTCAAAAGGTCAGTCCCAGATGTTTGCTCTCTTTCCAGCTGATGCCGAAACAATAAACAGTGTAGTAAAAGTGGTCTGTCGCAAAAACAGCGTGAAGTTAATTTAATCGATGTGCAAAGAAAGTTTTGACCCAAAAATCAACATCTTTCTGATGGCTTATAATAGGGAATAGCATATAATGAGAAATATATTTTCGTTACTCTCACAAAGGTTTAGTCATAAACACTGAGTTGATGATGTCATGCTGAAGTGGTAGTGAAGGTGTTTTGTGCTTGAGGGTGTCTTGTGTGAGCAGTTCTCCAATGAGATTCGATGTGTCCATCTGCCTTTGTCTGTAGGTATGTAATGATGACATTGGTTAAATCACGAATCGTTTAAAAATCAATATAAATGTATGACGATTTAAACTGGATGATGTGGAATGAATCGCTACTTTAGGAGTACGGTACTTCACGGTACCTTACTTAACAGAAAAACTGGTGTAATATTACATTTCACTTCACGATGTTAGTTTGACCTCAGATGTCACTGCGTATTCACATTGATGCCACACGCTACTTTTTGGTTTTGGACCGAACATGGTGAGCGAATCCAAGAGGGTCTAGCTGCAGACGCCTGTAGAGTGAAGCTCCACCCGAAATACGTCACCTCCACAGGAAACACGTGATCTTTAAGGACGTAAAGTGGAGCTCTGGTTAGGGTTAGGGTTTGGGTTGAGGTTAAGGTTAGGGTTTATTCGCTGTAGTACAGAGTTGAGATCACGTTTTTCCAGTGGACCCTTCTCATCGAACTTGAAATTGAGGACATGCCCCTGATCTTAAATCGGCGGTGTGGCACAGACACGACAAAAACTGCGTGCAAACATTGTAAAAGACTGATTACATACACAAATAGCACAATGAACATGCTTCAGCATGTCCACTGGCACTGCAGTGAGCTCAGTTCACCACTGCCAGAGAGAAGATTATTAAAAGGGCAAACCGCGCTAAAAAGCTGCACATGCACGCCTTAGTTTATTTGGTAATGCTTTACATTAAGTGCACCTTCATAATGCATTCATTATGCATATATAGAATATTCAGTGTACCTTCATAATGCATTCATAGAACATTCATAAGCAGCATGCAAGTACATCCTAACATCCCTTAACAGCTTTAATATGCATTAATAACAAACATTACATTATTATGCAATTATAATGTTTGTTATTATTATATAATGTTTGTTATTAATGTATATTACAGCTGTTAAGGAGTGTTAGGATGTAAAGGTATACATACATGATGTTTATGAATGATTTATGAATACTTAATGAATAAATTATGAAGGTGTACTGAACGTTTTATGAATGCAATATAAAAGCATTATGAAGGTGCAGTTAATATAAAGCGTTACTGGTTTTTGAAGATTTTTTTTTTCATTTACTTTGATTTTGGATTTTTTTTAACAGTATTTTATTCAATTTAAATTGCACTCTTAAGAAGAGGACACGTTTTGCTCAGTTTAAAAAGATAAGGAATATTTTTTATTAAATTTGTCTACAGCTCATTCTGTTAAAAAATTGCGATAAAATCGTATCATGAACTCCGAATCGTGAATCGTATCGAATCGTGAGTTCAGTGTATCCTTACATCCTTATCAATCTGGCAGGAAAAAAATGTCCCAGCTGTCCTGTATCCCAGGACAGGTTTCAGTCCTCTCATATCATCATGTGTGTGGATTCTCTTTGACTATTCTCTTAGGAAGCTTGGGGTACTGTTATGGTTTCTGGTTCAGTCACGAATGCCTTGGTTTTAATGTGAATTGTATGATCTTGCCTGAGTGTGACCAGCGTTTGTACAGCAGTGTGGTGTAAGTTGGCTTTGTTTCTCCCCAGGATGGTGTGTAGAGAGAGCAGCTGGCCTATACAGGAGTGTGTTGGGGAAGCATAACCCTTTCTCTGAGTTTTCTCACTAACAAGACAGACTTCTCAAACAATTTGAGTTTATTACTGTCAACAGCTATACTCACCAGAATCTGTTACAGCATTATTCCTTTATACACCTGGATGTTGTAGATGCAGTGCCTTTCCTTAGCGTATAGCAGCAGGCAACCTCTGCACAGCTTTGAGGTGCAGAATCACTCTCTGATGCCCCACACTGGACACAATGGAAAATGGCTAAAGAGTGTTAAAATATGGGGAAGAGTGCAGACTGGAAGTCTTATTCTGGAAGTTATTTTTTCATCCTTTTACCTGAAAAGAGATGCACTGTATCCTGGTGAGTCTGTCAGTCTGCAGGTTTGTTTTTCATTTTTTTTGCTGCTCTTGTATGACTCAGCTGTGTTGTGTTTGCCTGAATAGTGTCGTCCTGTCTGTGTTCTGACTATGAGCGTCCAGAGTGATTACCTCCCTGCAACACTGAGCAATGAAGACTTCACCCAGACAGTGCGTTATCACCAGGGCCTGGAGGCAATGATGGATGGAGGAATATTTAATGGGTTTTGAATGCTGACAAGTTTATTTAATATTGAGTAATAAAATTGGATTATAAATATGAATACAAACACTAAGAATAACTATGAAAGCCACAAAGCACATATTTGGTCGCCACGGTGTTGCTCTTTGCCATTATTGTGAATTCTTTGTACATTATTTTGAATTCTTCTTATCTTACTATACTTTATATTTCTCTGTCCCACTGCATAGAAATATTTCGTCCTGTTGCAATCTTTTAACAAGAGAAATAATCATGCAAACTATGCAATTTACCATATCAATGTTATTGTTGTACAGGCTGGCAGGCCAAAAACAGTGCATTGGCAGTAAGAAACAAAGAGGCTTGTTTAAGGGTGAAAAACACCCTTTCATTAAAGCCCTTAGAAAAAGTAAGAGAGACACTGAACAACCACTGACACATATACCAGGGAAATGCAGGGAGATCAGACAGTAAGGCACACAGAGTGGGTCGTTTACACAATGTCTAAAGATACGCGAGGATTGGACAGGGTTCACTTATGACAAGGATACACAGGGGACACACATAAGGACTATTTACAATACGCTTGGAGCATGTTGGGATATGTTAATTAGCTCCGCTGTGCGGAGCTGTCCCATCAGCACTACAATCATTGTTGTTGCATAATCATTATATATAGGTTACTATCATCATCATCATCATTACTATCCATCCAACCATTTTATGAAACTGCTTGTCCAATTCAGAGTCACCGGGGGTCCAGTGTCTATCCTGGAGCCTACAGACACTAGGCAGGGAACAACCCAGGATAGGGCACCAACCCATTACAGGACACACTCACACACCTTTCACACCCACTGGCAATTTGGCAGCTCCAATTAGCCCGAGCATGTTTTTGGACTGTAAGGGGAAACCGGAGTATCTAGGGGAAACCCCATGATGACATGGGGAGAACATGCACGTTCCACATACGTGGAGCCATAGCAGAGAAATGAACCGTGGCCAAATGTGTGAGACAACAGTGCTAACTACTGCACCACCATGCACTCTATCATTACTATCTGTTATTATAAACTACTATTTAAACAGTGAGGAAAAACACCAAGAACAAACCAAAAAAACACCAAGAACAAACCACTGAACTAAAAACTAACGGCATGCATATATTTTTTGCAAGCACAAAAAAACATAAGATGCTGTTTGCAAACATATTTCCCTCAGAGCACATAATGCTTGTCCTGTAGTTCACTCCTCTTTTGCATAAGTTGCATTGTTCTCTCTTTACCACTTTGCCTTTGATTGCCTGTGAGGGAGTGGATGCAGAGACCGTTGTTTTTGCCGCCCTCACTAGTCAAGCAGTACTGGAAACACAGGCAAAGAGAGATAAGGGCTTTCCCCAACTCACAGTATTTTCTTCTGCCTTCCATGACAGATTTAACTACCCCTAAATAAGAATGGCATTCTATGCTGAAATGTCAGCCATATTAACAAACAGTGCCTGGGGCCAGCATGTCGTTTTTCTCTTACACCCGTGAGCTGCGGTCACCTTATTAAGGCTGTTCTAACAACCTCTTCTTTAATATTTTTACAGTCTGGTACCATTTGAAGTTTCTGGTACCATTTGAAGCCTGCCACTCACATGAGCACTATCATGGGTGGTACTCATAACCAATATGTTCCTGTTCTTTTAAGATATATAGGAAACAACAGCTGTATCACAGGTAAAAGTGAATTTAGATGAGAACGCTGCTTTGCCTTTCACTGACAGTGGAGCACATGGTAGCTCAGGCTTGTTTTGGCAGCTCAAAATACGTGGAAAACATTGTTACAGGTTATGTTGTGACCACTGAGCCCTTGGGTTAAATCCACTACAGCGGTCATGGACTGCTTCTTTTTTCTTGATCAGTCAGCCAGCTTACCAGTGTGCCCTTGGACATTCCAGGCGTAACTGGATTGTGTGTTGAGACCCAGACATAATTACATTTTTTTCTGGATTTTTTATGCATGTCCTGCTGGAATAGACAGCAAACTGCAGGAACACAAAGACAACGTTGCTATTAAATAAACCAATTTGCTAAATATTTTAGATAATTTTAAATTATTGATAGCACTTAATATGTTTTTTTAGTAACTTAGTAACTCAGTTGCTACTCAAATACAAATCATGAAGAATTATAGTAGCTACTTGAGATAAAAGATGTGTTACGATTCATTTATGATGCGTAAATATGAGATCAATTGTAACAGGACACAATGGGAATAGAGACCCAAATGTGCCGCAACCAGGAAGCCAAACAGAGGATGGGAATCAAAGTCAGGGTTGAGAGCAGATACTGTAAAGCTGGGTAATCTGTCCAGGGGAGTGAAGGAACCGATATACACTCGTGATGATGCAGGGGAAGCAGGACCCTCAAGCACATCTAGATGGAGGTCTGGATCAGCAATTGCTTGGGTGACAGGATCTGGGAAAACAGAGGAAACACAAGCAAACAGGGAAGAACAGGCCAGCAAACCGCTCAGCAGTCTGGCATATCAAGACAAAACCCCTCAACAACTACACCCTTTACCTGGTTTTATACTACTGGCAATTAGAACTAAAATGAAGTTAGATCATGCTAGCAGGTGTGGTCATTGCAAACGATCCGGGTTTGTCTTCACATCAGCATTTCACCTTTTGTGATATTCATTTTTTGTTCCTTCAGTAGTTCACAAAGGTTTAACTACTAAAAATAATAAGTAATAAAGAACATAAGTTAGTTACCTTTGAAAGGAATCACTTGGTCATGGCTGGGGCTGTACAAACAAGGCAGCTGCTCTACCCCGATAAACCGGCAGCCATTCGGGACATCTGTCATTCTCCATGAATCTCTTGTTTCATGATTGTCAAAATTGCAATGTTGCTGAGAGCACAAAACCTCTTCAGGACATAATTGCAGGAAAAATCTGTCTTCCTGTGATGGAATCCTTCAGACTGAAGGCAGTTTCTCCTTTAGATCTGAAGACTGAAGAATTACTAACCTGAGGTAGGCACTGAACTCACTATGATTGATCTCTTGTAAGTCGCTGTCAGACCTCCTCTTCCCCTCCAGCTTTGTCATTTCTGTAATTATATCTTCCGCTGGCCTTGAAATAAACATCTGAAATGCAGATAAAGTATCATCTGTCCATGACTTACTCATCCATGTTGGGACTGGGGTGGTTTTCACTATAAACTCCCTATATTTAGCAGCTACAAGGACAAAAGATATTAAAAAGCTCTCCATTTTAAATGAAATTTTATAAGCAAGAATAGACAACACTTACAGTGTTTTTGCCTATCATGGCATCCAGAAAGCACTTGTGTTATTTTTCGTGCATAGTGCTCGCTGTGGTATGGTATTAACTTTGCGTAGTGTACAAACCACCTTTTTGTTTTGTGACAATTTGAACTACTCTCATAATTACGTAGTGATATTGAAGAAAAACTTTTCTTAAAATGAATTAAAGAGCTTTAGAAATCATAAAGGCATAAATTTCATAAAAATAATAAAAAAAAATACACATTGTCAGTGTCAACATCATTGTCTACATCAACTAATTGCAACAGCACTACTTTGGGGTCAGTTTTGACTACTCATTTACTGTAGTTGATCTTAGACTGCTTTAAGGCTATTTTTAGTGTAATACATTATTCTGTTGCCATGTAAGCCCAGTCAGGTTTGAAGTTGAAAATCTTTGAAAAGAAAACACACGTTTCTCTCTGTCAGGCCTGTACAAAAAAAAAAAATGTTTACATAGTATAGCACCTGTCAGAAAACAAAAGGGTGTGGTTTTTTTATGTAAATGCAAAACCTTACTACAGCTTCAGTTGAATCGGTAAGAGACAGAACAGGGCACTTCACAGACAGATAGGTGACTGATATACTCATGAATGACAATGTGGAGTGGGAGTCAACTGAAGAAGTGTTTCAGAAGAGGACAGTCTGGGTTTATTCTGTGTTGGTTGACGGTGCCGGTGTTTGTGCGTATTGGGCTTGTTGGGATCAGTGTTGTTATCGTAAATTAATTTGATTTTCTTGAGGAAAATTATACATTCAGATTACAAAAGCATGCTGAGGGTTCTTTGAAAATTTTATTTTAATAAATTTGGATCTTTCCAGTGGTGCAGTGGTTAGCACTGCTTCCTCCCAGTAAGCAGGTCCTGGGTTCAGTCCCAGGAACTTTCTGTGTGGAGTTCATACACTCTCCCCATGTTTGTGTAGGTTTCCACCAGGGCCTCCAGTTTCCTCCCACCATCCAAAAGCATGCAGGGCAGGTTAATTGGCAAGTCTAAATTGTGTGTGTGTGTGTGTGTGTGTGTGTGTGTGTTGGCAACTGCCCAGGGTTGGCTCCCTTCTGCACCCATTGTTCCCAGGATAGGCTCAGGTCCCCCCCCCCCCCCCCCCCCCACACACACAACCCCAGTTGGGATGAAGCAGTTACAGGGATGGATGGATCAATGGATCTATTCTGGACAAATCAGCACATTTTATGAAAGGTAGATAGAATTTTAGGGTGTTTTCATGGATCATGAACACAAACACTTCCTCTAAATGCAAAGAAAATCCATTGAAGTTAATGGATGTATCAGTTTGGCCTCAGAGGTAATGAAAGGTAGAAAATTTTATTTGAGCAGCAGACAACATCACATCAAACTATTTGGTGATTTGTTCAGCTTCTGCTTCTCCCATCTTCTGACATCATTATACTGCTTTCGGCACTGAGCGGATGATCTGGTGATGCCAGAAAAAAAGGACACACTCGCTGCTACCTCGTCCCACACCTGCTTCACTTCGAAAGGCTTCGGTGGAGCCGTGGTCCTCCTGTAGATGACGTCCTCATGCCTTTTCACCTGGCACTCGAGCATGTCCGATTCCTCGGCCGAAAACCGATCTTGTTTGCCGGCATTGCAATAGCAATCCGCCGTAGATCATGCCCCGCTGTCTTTTAAAGGTGATGCACCATTCCTGTTGGTTCATTGCATGTTATGTCCAAAACATACCTCTGAATAACTGAGAGTTAGGGCGACCTTTTTCCGCCTTGCGCTGGTGCAAAGTTTGTTCCGCTGTCAAAAATATCGAAATGGATTCGCACACGCCTATAAATGTTTAGCTGCGCTTTGCATTTTTCGCGTTGCGTTAGATCATTAAAATAGAGCCCGATATGTTTAGTCAAATTAACCCCAAAGTATATCTAATCGTTCACTAACTGCTATGTAAATCATTTTTTATTTGTCTCATTTAATTGTTTTAGGATTTTATTTTTCTTTCATGCTTATTTTTTCATGCTTTCAGGCATTTGGAGGTACCTGTTTTCCATGACAGTGATGATATGTTTATGATCCTACAGTCTTATGATAATGGTACACGGCCAAGGCTGCATAGGACACAGCAAAGAAGGGGACTTAGAGTGTGTAAGAGACGGGTGAGGGGAGGCTCATTAGGGTTTGGGGGGGGGGGGGGGCAGAGAAGGGAGCTCAGGGTGTTAGGAGAGAGGTGGCGTGAGCTCATAAGGTTCAGCCTCTCAGTTTGGGGAATGAGCTCAGCACCATGCAGTTTGATGCCCCACAGTCCCCTGGAACATGGGCTCCCTAATTCACATTACCAGTAACCTTAGGATACAGTACATATCACAAGACAAGGACATAATATAGTATGTTTCATGATGCAGGGTGATTTTTAATACTGACACACACACACATACACACACACACACACACACACACACACAGATATGTTGTCGAGGTACAGCTTGCTAAGGGACATTTAACCAAATACTAGATGGGGTGTATGTGTATATTTGTATATTTGAGCCTGTATGTATAATTTTGACCCAGAAAACTATGCAGAAAACCACACTCCCTTACAAGTCAGCTTCTTAAAACCAGAGCTCAGGTTCTGCCCCAACGACACACATTACTCAGGTTAATTTGCACTCAAGGGAGGCACCAGCAGGAGCAAAACTACTGTGTTCACTAAAACAGAATATGAGATGAAGAAGATCATTTATGGCATGCTTATATTGTAGAAGGAATTTCAGTGATCCATTGATCAGGCTGTGGATTTGCATTTTAATAAATGTATGTATTTTCTGCTATTTTACTAAATCTTGCCTTCCCTGTTCCGCCCTTTTCTTACTTCTTTATTGAAAATTTCCATTATCTTTGGTTACTGCTCTGGTTTAAAATTAGTTTTTTATAAGTGTAAACATTCCGCTTCCTTCATAGTTAAGAGGTAAAGCATGGTTTGGTGCTCTAATTATGGCCTGAAGCATGGTAATTTTTTCCTTGTTTCCTGAGGAGGGCTGCTTAACTGATGGCAAATGGATAAAGTGTCCTAATTATTACACATTAATTATGCAGTCTTTGTTAATGAAAGCCCTTACTGTATATGCTATCACAGATGCTATGGCTGGGGTTTGCACAGTAATTTTCTTTATCATCATCACAGATTTATGTGCACAGTTAAGGCCCAATTTGTTATTGAGGGCAGTAGAGTCATGTCACATTAGGGGGAGCTGGGATTGGTAGTCAGTCGGTCTTATACTGGTGGGGGCACTGAGCACAGAGGCTTGGGTACCTGTCCCATTTAGAGTACAAGTGAGGTCATCAGCTCTGATACCTTGCTGATAAAATATGTTTAAAAATAAGTAAGAAGCATCGCACTGGGAAGCATCACACAGCCCTCGCAACAGGTCTCACGTCAAAGGGAAGGGGGTTTGTCCTACGATGCCCCCTCCCCCCTGTTCCTCACTAATTGCTCATTTCAGCACAAAGCTGAGCTGTTCCTGGTGGCTCCAATAAGCCCTGATACAATCTGTACCAGCAATACTTAATGGCCTTTTTTTTTACATCTAATACTCTTATCAGTACCCATTGCATTAATTAAGACTCACATTTAGCAAAAAAAAAACAGTTTCCTGCAGTTGCTGCAGTCCCATTATCACTTGCCACAGGAGTAGAAAAATGCCCGTGGCAGCACAGGAAGTCACCGGATGACATCAGGCAAGATTAATTAATTGTGGTGTTTGTATACTGTGTTAAGGATCTATGCCTTCAATGGGCAGACAGCATTGATAAGTACGCTGATGCTAAATGAAAGCATTCTAATTGTTGATGAATGATGCTTCCTGCTTTTTGGTTCAATTAATTTACATTATGATCTATCCTCTTCTCATTTACAAATCAGTTTGTGCACATTTCGCTCCGTGCTGCTTTGCCTGTGACGTCTGAGAGGGCACATGGGGTTACATTCAGCACTGGCTGTCAGACGGCTTCATCTCTGTGTCTGCCTGTCTGTCACTAAATGCCATAACCAATCTCCCACGTGAACAGCCCCCCCACCCCAGCCACGTCGTGGGCCTGGGGCTGCTAATGGGAGCGCTCTCTTTGCTGGTTCCTTCTTCAATCAGTTCTTAATTTCTTTAAGTATCTGTTGACATTTCTTGATGAAGGTAAGGCTCGATTTTGCGTGCAGGCGTGGATGTAGTTGAATTTTATTGCAATTATCATGGGAGTTAAAAGTAAAACTTCACCTACATTTCTTTTTTTATTCCTTTTTTAATGATCAGGTAGGGCAGCAAGCCCAGCTTCGGCCCCGGTTTACTCTGGAGACAGCTGCTGCGCCCACTTTCTGGCCCTCACTACTGAGTTGCAGTGGACAAAAGTGTCTGCTAGATGAACCTGAGCTTGCACTCTGTTTCTTAGTAAAGGCTCCCTACCTCTGAGAATCTGCAGATGGTATATTGCTGTCCCACTGGTATGCAGTACTCTCTACTCAGAACTCAGGCCTGTGAAATAGGCCTTCCTAGATGGAGCAGTCTCCCCCATGGCCTTCTGCAGGTAAAGGGGAATCCCAAGCTGGGCATGTCTATGGCTTAAAAGAGGGGAATCCCAAGCTGGGCATGTCTATGGCTTAAAAGAGGGGAATCCTTGCCCCTCTGTGCTGAAAGCCCCCTGCGCAGATCAGATCAGATTTAGCTCAAGCCTACTGCTGCTTTACTTATCTTCCTGTAAAGAGGGTCTATTACTTTGCTGTGACTTTAAGTGAAGTAAAGTGCACATGGTTATGTATACAGACTGTTCCCGATTTACAACTGGGTTCCATTCTGAGAAATAGGTCATATGTTGAAATGGATGTATGCTGAAAACAGATAACGGCACTGACTTTTAGGTGTGAGAATGACGCGCGTCTGTGCCTAGGATGGTCGCGTTGCCATACAGTACAATACTTTCCCATGTGGTTAGCGTTCACTGCTGGGTATATGGTCGTCTGATTTTTTATTTTTTAAATGTTGGTCATTTGTGCGTGTTGTAAGTTGGGGACAGACTTTATCTTCTGTCTATGGGGTCCTAGTGATTCATTAGTCATGTTCAGGTGGCTTTTATACTGCTAGGCTGTGATATGCTGGGTTCCCGGGCCAGAGTGGGGTCTTCGAGCAAAGCACACTGAGTGTGGAGCAGACCAGTGTCACACTATAATGAACCCACCAGGCTGGGCTGTGACTGAAAGTTGGCTTCATTTGCTTTGCGACCTTGTGCCTGACTTAAAATAATTTGGCAGATGCCGCTGTAGATTCTCAGCAGCACACCTGCGCTTTGAAATGATATCAGAGAAATCGGTCCAGATTGCATTCACAAAGGCGTGAGTCTAATGTTGCTCAATCAGGATGAATGGCTTGGAAAAACTGTGTTGCTCTTGCCTCTCTGTCATACAGGGATACCGGGATGGAAAACACAACTCAGAGCTAATGAATGCGTGCCGGTTATAAATAGCTCCATAAGGAATGTGTCCACTTTAATATCCAAATGCAACGAATGCAGAGTTACTGTCATTCGAATTCAAAGGCAAACGAAAGCACAGTGACTTTGCCAAACGGGGTGGATTTGTGTGTGACATACACCATGGCAACGCTAGATAAAGACTCCTGTTGTCATGGGGACTTCTTTCTTTCTCTGTGGAGGATGGATGACATACTTAACATAAATATTTAGTAGATTGATCATTAAAAAACAACATTTGATATGCTGACATTCTTAAAATTTATTCACATCGAAAAGGCATAAAATTCTATTTCTACTCTGAATTACAGGATGTGGTTCCACTAGCTAATATAAGGTAAGGTTGAAGTGCAAAGTACTGTGATCTTGGCCTGCACATAGGTAAGCCTTCTTGGGGGTGGGTGGGAGCCAGTCACGGCCATGGCAGGTTAGCATGGGTGCCACACTGCAGGCGGCTGTCTGGAATATCGCAGCGCATTGCCAGGGAGGGTGACTGGGAATTTGGGACCCGTGGGAGCAGGGAAAGCATAACTGGACCACTGGTTGCTTGGGATGACACAGGGATTGCCTCTGCTTGTCTGTTCTGTCCTGTGGGCATCCACAGAGCTGTGTTCACTAGTGGCTGCTCTTAGATTGGCCTGTATGTAAGTTGGGCAAAAACAATGGCATATAGCCTGAGATTATTGCTGTGGGAGTCTTACTAAGAGCGACGCATGTCTGTGCCGTGTGCATCCGCTGCCACGATGCAATGAGCTGCTTTCTGATGTGTTGTGCAGGACAGGCGTGGAGACGGAGCACACTGCCTCAGTGTGAGCTGGGTGGGGGACACACCAATTGATGCACTTCTGCTCGGTGAAGCATGCATTGGTTAGCATTTCAATGGAATTACAGTAATTACAGTAATTGGTCTGATGGCAGGTTTTCCTCATGTCATCGTTTTTTCATGCACCCTAATCAGATTTATATGGGGACTTCTGTTAGTCTAGAATGCAGTAAACTGGATTAGTGCTGGAGCAAAAGCTAGGCAGCCTCTCATCTTTTCCTTCCTGGGATAAAATGTGCCATGGTGCCTAACGCTAAGTGACTGTCTTCAGGGACCCAGATGAGAGGCAGCCTGGCACTGCGTGTCCATCTGCCTATTAATCGCTGAGGTAACTGTCATGCCTCAAAGCAGAACATCAGCTCTTAATTTTCATCTATTTTCAGCTCTTTTACGTGTGTGTATTTCGGCTGGTTAAACACCATGAATGTTTAAAAGCCTTGTAATTGTTGCCAAGGATTATTGTTGGCACAATATGCCTGGGCGTCTTTCAGTGATGTATCTGGGAGGAGGGCCACCAGAGCCGGCACTGTGCTGCAGAACTGCCTGCAGGCCAGGCCCAGGGAGAGGCCCCTCCTCACTGCAGGGATCTATGTCCAGCCCCCCCCTTCCGTCTGCACGCCTCCCTCCCTCAGAAACTGCGGGCAGCTGGAGTAGCACAGTTTGTGGCTGCAGCCATGCTTCCTATCAGTCTCAACACTGCCAGAGATGGTGGACATGAACACATTATGGAGGGTGTAAGTTCCTCTGTGTGCGCACATCTGCCGCAGCTAGAACCGGACTGGCAAAATGGCCCGTCAGACCTGCGCAGAGACCCAGCAAAGAGGTGCATTAACGCTGCAACCCGGTAAAGCAGCCTGTCAGACCTGAGCAGAGACCCAGCCAAGAGGTGCATTAAACCTGCGACCTGGTAAAGCAGCCTGTCAGACCTGCGCAGAGACCCAGCAAAGAGGTGCATCAAACCTGCAACCCGGTAAAGCAGCCTGTCAGACTTGCGCAGAGACCCAGCAAAGAGGTGCATCAAACCTGCAACCCGGTAAAGCAGCCTGTCAGACTTGCGCAGAGACCCAGCAAAGAGGTGCATCAAACCTGCAACCCGGTAAAGCAGCCTGTCAGACTTGCGCAGAGACCCAGCAAAGAGGTGCATCAAACCTGCGACCCAGTAAAGCAGCCTGTCAGACTTGCGCAGAGACCCAGCAAAGAGGTGCATCAAACCTGCGACCCAGTAAAGCAGCCTGTCAGACTTGCGCAGAGACCCAGCAAAGAGGTGCATCAAACCTGCGACCTGGTAAAGCAGCCTGTCAGACTTGCGCAGAGACCCAGCAAAGAGGTGCATCAAACCTGCGACCTGGTAAAGCAGCCTGTCAGACCTGCGCAGTGACCCAGCAAAGCAGCATAATTAGACCTGAGACCCAGAAAAGCAACGTAATCAGACCTGCGACCCAGAAAAGCGGCATGTTAGACCTGCGAGGAGACTCAGCAAAGCAGCATGTCACACCTTGGTGGAGACCCAGCAAAACAGTGTAATCAGACCTGAGACCCAGAATATAACAGTATAATAAAACCTGCAGCCTAGCAAAGCGGCTGTCAACCCTGCACAGTCTGCACCCGGCTGTTAGACCTGCACAGAGACGCAGCAAAGCGGCATGTCAGAGCTGCACAGAGACCCACCAAAGCGGCATTTCAGAGCTGCACAGAGACCCAGCAAAGCAGCATGTCAGACCTGCACAGAGACCCAGCAAAGCGGCATGTCAGACCTGCACAGGGACCCAGCAAAGCGACATTTCAGAGCTGCACAGAGACCCAGCAAAGCGGCATGTCAGACCTGCACAGGGACCCAGCAAAGTAGCATGTCAGACCTGCACAGAGACCCAGCAAAGCGGCATGTCAGAGCTGCACAGAGACCCAGCAAAGCGGCATGTCAGACCTGCACAGAGACCCAGCAATGCAGAGTAATTGGACCTGAGGCCCAGAAAACAGCATGATTGACCTATGAGGAAACTCATTGAAGCAGCGTAATCAGACTTGAGAGCTAGTAAACCAGGGTGTCAGACCATCACTGGCAGCTCTGCTGTTGCTTTGGGGCACAGTGAAGTTACAGGACTTGAACACTGCGGTTTTCTTGCTCGTGGGGACAGAGTGGCCATCACTCAGCTGATCTACCTAATCTGCCATGTCCATGTAGGAGGAAAAGTAAGAGAAGGGGGGGCATTGTCTCCTTAGGCTCCTGTCCAAAGTCATTAATGTCCCCAAATAATATCAGTTGACTGGCTATTGTTGAAGGAGGAGAGTCCTAATCTGTGGTTGTTTCACATCCAAAGAGGCAGCAAGTTGCATTGATAGTTCCCTGTATTTGCTGCCGGGCTTCTTCTGAGCGGTAATGGGGGGCTGGGGAATAATGAACTGGGAAGGTGTGTATGGCAGATGAGGGAAGACCGCAGGGCCCCACCTCCTCTTCATGAGAGAAACACCCAGGGCCATTTTCAGTTGCTGGCTTGTGGCTCAGGTGGCAGCCTGAGAGAGCAGAGGGATTTTTCTGTAGCTGCCGCCTGCTTTAATTAGTGCGAGGTGGACAAGGGGGCGGGTGGACTGTTTGCACGTGCTTTCCTGACGGAGAGCCTCTCATGTGCATGTATGTGCACAGACCCACGCAACTCGCTCCTCCCCATCAGAGTGTTCCTGCCTATCAGGCGCTCTTCAGCTCTCTCTCTCGCTCGCTCACTCGTTCCACAGGCTGCCTGCCTGCCTCCCTCTCCGCCAGGCGTTTGAGAGAAAAACGGCAGAAGAAGATGCCGGCCATTCTGGTGGCCACCAAGATGAAGTCAGGGCTGCCCAAACCTGTGCACAGTGCTGTGCCCATCCCGCACCTTCCTGCCCGGCTTGCTGCCCCGCAGCCCTGCGCCCTCAAGCTGGCCGGTGTCAAGCCCACCTATTCCAGCCAGATCCCCCTGAAATCACCCCAGGGGCATGAGCGTGAGGGCGATGGGGCCCCAGGGAAGAGGAGTGCGACAGGAGGAGATACGCAGGTCAGAGATCAGTTTCAGTGTCATGCCAGTTTGCAGATGGATAGCTGTCTACCTCTGTCTTATGCTGCTTAACCCTGCAGCAGAAGATCTATAGCTCTATGCTGTTATGGTGCTGGACTCTATGCTGCTTTGCCTGTATAGAATAGAGATGTACCACTAAATCTATGTATGTATGTATGTATGTATGTATGTGAGTGTGTGTGTGTGTGTGTGTGTATATATATATATATATATATATATATATATATATATATGTGTGTGTGTGTGTGTATAGTATATATTATAAAACTGTATACTATTATCTATATACAGTACTGCTGTACCTCTGTATGCCATTCTATACCAGTGTACTTGTGTGTGGTATATAGCCATACCATGCTTCCTCTGAACGCGTGTTTTGGTTTGGTTTTCGGATGCACTGGAGCAGGGACACAGTGTGGCAGGTAGGCGCAGCTGCCCCTCGGAGTGCCGTGGTGTGAGGGAGTCTCCTTAAGGCACCTGCCGTATTTAGCGCTGGATCCCTTCCCAGAATGCCTGTATCACACGGCACAAATCCCTGCTTTTATAAGGCCACAGAGGGTGATAAAGTAGCTGGGGGTTTTAAAGGCGATCTAAGTGAGAAAGTCTCGCACTGCCCTGCCTTTGTCTGCGATTTCACTGTTTGCTACCGGCGATTTCAAATACAAGCATGTTGTCACAAGCAACCGCCAGACCCCTGTGCGTTTGTGTTACCAGCCTGTTTCTAAGGAGGCCGCACTTCTATTTAAAGAAGAGAGCTTTGAAAATACTCGCTCTCTAAACAAACTGACTCTCTCCTCCTGGAACGTGCCGCTGGCTCCGTGTCCATTAAATCTGTGTAAGAGGTCGCGTGGCTCTCAGATTAGAATGACTGTTCTGTCTCCTCCAGGGCTGTACAGCAATGCTTTTTAGACATGTAGCACACTAACAGCTAATGTTTGATTATTTGACTGCAGGTTGTCATTTGCGGAACGTGCACTGCAGGTTTGGACGGCTCTTGGGGATTTGGTGTGCCCGGTGACAGCCATGTGGGCCAAGGCTAAGTCAGGCTCCGCCATGCAACTCGCCATTGCACCGTTAAACTTGTGTGAGCCGCACAGTTTGACCGTGTGCGTCCTGCTCTTTGCAGAATCACTTCTTTGCTAGGCCGGCTCTCGCTGTATGCTTTGGGGCTGTATGTAGGATAGAATCCTGACATGTGAGCCATCCAGCCGGCCATCCGGCTCTGCTTAATAAGCGGCCTGTCGCAAATGAGACTCCTGTTAATACAAGAGGTGACACTGTAACATGACAGCGATCTGATTGGCCGCTCTGCTATGGGGTTGCATGATCACATCCTCAAAGCCCATACTAGAGTACCCATGACAGGAGCTGCGTGCGGCATGGAAGCTAATCGCTCTGCTCGTCAGTGCCTTCTGGCCCCACCCCCTGGCACCAGGGATGCTACCAGAGGGAATCTGCCTATGAATGAATGCAAAATTAAAAGTTAAAAATGACACATATACAGACACTACTCTATTTGCGAATGAGATACGTTCCGAACGGCTGTTTGTAACTTGACGTGTTCATAAGTCGTCATTGAACATCATTTTAAGGGTATACGCAAGTACATTGGGGAGCCCAGTGAACACAGTTTGAACTTACAGTCCTCTTCGTTCGTATGTCTGAAAGTTCATAAGTTGAAAGTTCGTAAGTAGAGGAGCGTCTGTATAACAATATATAAATGTGTACATTTCCACCTCTTCTTCATTTTTAAAGCAAAAAGGCTTTCAGTGAACTCAGTATTTTTAGATGAACTCGAGAGGAGTTTTGGATACCGGCAAGATGAAGATGTTTATGGACAGTAATAATGCAGCTGCGTATGGGCAGCCTGAGTCCTCAGGATGGGACAGAGGATGGGTGGGGGGCTTCTCTTTGGGTCTGTCTACCTTCCAAGTTTTATGCTTATAAGGGGCTGGACCTTCACAGGAGGCTGTTTAATGATTCTTGGAACAGTGATGCAGAAATACCCGGAACATACTGTGAGCCGTATTGACTCAAATTTAGTCTTTCTACAGATAATCTTCTCTGATGTGTAAGTACTGTGTAGGTTAAAAAGTGGGATAGGGTAGGATAGAATAGGGTAGATGTTTTTTGTCCTCCCATCCATTTATCTTGTTGTAAATGTGTAAGGTAGCCTTTGGATGGCTGTGAAAAGCAGATAGAGTGCTGCCATCTACTGCCGACACCTGGAATCATTCTGGGTTTGATGTGTGACAGTTGGCAGAGTGAACTCCTAAATCCCTGTGAATCAAGCTTAAACTACAAATCTGTGTCACGTCTCTGTGAAACACGTCTTGCCTAAACAGCTGTGAACAATGTGAGCAGCACCACAGTGCAAGTAATAGTCTGTGATTTTTTTATAGGGAATATGGCCTGCCTTAGAATGGCACGTGCGCTATCGATCAGATATGCACTGCGATGGATTATCCCTGCTGGCGTGTCAGTTTCAGAGATTAAGTGTCCTTCACTTCCCTGAGAAAACGAGCCTGGCCACAGCAGTCATGCCGGTGGCCAACCTGTCAGGAGGTATTTGGCATCATAAGCAGAGGATGTTGTGGTTGAGATGCACTCTGAGGGCAGTAGGGCGGTGAGGGAGGGGTCTGGCGTGGGTGTGTGTGTATGTGGGTCATGTATTTATTACATTGTAGGGACCAGATTCGTATTTTGTTTGGTTACTTACGGTTAAGGTTAGGGCTGGGTAGGGGTTAAGGTCATCATTGTTGGGATTTGGGTTTTTCCCATAGAAATGAATGGAGATTCCCCACAAAGATATGAGTACAAACACGTGTGTGTGTGTGTGTGTGTGTGTGTGTTTGTGTGTGTTTGTGTGTGTGTGTCAGGGATACCAAAGAAGAAGAAATAGGCTTGGTTCATACTCCCTGGGAACGTGGTTGTGCCATTATACATGCACTCCTGTGCAGGACCGTCCGCGATTCTGAATGTTCATACTTAGCACCAGCACACCAGGCAGCTGTGTACTTTGGGGGGCACCACAGACGAGGCTGCTAGTCACATTTCTGAAGTACAGTATGGATACTATGATACAAATAAGAATTTTAATTAAATAAACCAGTTTGCAAGTCAGGGTTAGTATTGTTAAGAAAATCATTTCCACAACCTGAAATAAAATAATACACAAAAGATTAAATTAAAAAAAGAATGAAAACTATAAATATTGCTTCCAAAACTTACTGAAATAAAGTAAAACAAATACCAAGAACTCTCTGTTACCATTTTTAAATACTTAGCTAAAGTAATAATTTGTCTTTGAGCCTCTTTCTTACGACGTATTTTAATCATAGAAATAGCCAATAGCACTACAAAGCGACATTTTGCAATAGTTACTCTACAATTGTCTGTCTATCCATAAAATTAGTAAAACTAAAATATATAACTAAATAAATCTTTAAAATAAAAACAATGAAACACCAAAAACTAAAACTAAACTAGGTTTCAAATGAGAATTAAAAATTTAATAAAAAATAAATTAAAAAATGATAATATCACTGATGCAGAAGCCTACCCAGGTACATGGGGTTGCTATACCAATGTATTTGTATATTACTTTGTAACCATCTGTGAGTCTTTATCGTCCTGTAGTGAGGAATCACATAAATGTCTGTATTTCAAGACGTTCTCAGTCAACCATTCTTCAAATCCGCTAACCATTTTTGTTTTCATTCTGATAACAGAGGGTAGAAAAGGTGTTTATATACAGTCTTTGGTATGACTACTATTTGACTGACTGCTTCTTTTCCTCTGGCTAAGGAATGGTCGGGGTATACTTCTGTCACTGGGCAGAACTCCCGCGTCGTTATCATTTCCGAGTGCTGCACGGCATTCAAGACCAGCCCCTATGACGGAAATTATGTTGCAGTTATCTTGCACACTGTGGCACTGCCATATCCGCTCAAACCAGCCTTAAGAGAGGCGCTGTGCCAACACCGGCACATTGCAGACAGGCTTTGCTGCCCCCTAGTGTTTAATATTCTTTTCCCACGGTCACTGAGGATTCATGCCGAGACAGGCTGTCACCTAAAGGATGCCAGCGCCGACTCCTCCTGTGGAGTGCAGTGTGCCTGCGCCCACGTGTGCTTTTATGTGTGCATGCCCGTATGTGCACCTTTGTGTGTGTGCGTGTGTGTGTGTGTGCGCGCGCGCTGACTGTATGAGGCTGAATGATTTTTAACGCCCCATCACCTCTGCTCCTCCTCCACTCCGAGGCCGCCGTTGCTGCAGATACGTTCATCCATCAACAATAAAACGAGTGGCAAACCAAGCACTTCTTGGTTCCAAGAGGGGCTTGGAATCAGTGGGCGTAGAGGGGACCTTTGCCATTTTCTCAATTGGGCAGATGTGGGTGACGAACTAAATTTGGATAAGGCTGAATGAAGAATGTAAAAACACCAGAGAATCAGCGCACATAGCACTGCTTCTGTCATTAAAAAAAAATCTCCCCAGATGGTTTTGGTTATGAAAGATCTCTATGTCAGCAAGAGAATCTTTGATTTTATCAGCCTGGTTTGTGGTCTTGGGCTTTTAAGCTGAAGCAGAAGGTGGTGTAGAGTCCTGGGATGGGGCTGAGCTGCATGCCACTGTCACGGATCTGTCCCTTTGTCTCAGTCGGAGAGCCAGCTAATCCTTATGCGCTGGGTCCATTTAACCAATTTTCAGTATGATAAGACCCTTATCTTAATAGGAATTGTCAAGATAAATGGCCAGGCTATTTTCAGTCTGCCACTGTCTGTTTTACACAAGAAATATAATTATGTATAGACTGTAAATATGTAAAATGTAAAAAGGTGTGGTATACAACACATTCTAAATATATACCTATACACACAAACACACACACATATATAAAAACACTGAAGCAAACTGAAGCGATTGCTATTACTTATCATACAAACTATATTACCAGGTACTGGTATAAAAATTTGTGCATATATTTAGTTTTAATGAATTTCTTTATTATACTGTATTACATTTCGCCTCTAACGATTCATCTCTTATTACCATGCAATTAGACCATTAAATCTTGTTAGTTGCCCTGCCTTACGGCTGGCTGCTGGCGGAGAAGGTGTGCAGTACTCTGTATGTTAGTGCTCTGCAAAGCTACGGCTTGCCCTCGGGTGACGTGTGGCTGCTAACCAGCACAGCAGGATCCCCAATCAGGCTTGGGCAGGTGCTCTAACTAAGACACACTATTGGATCCGGCCAGGTCAGTGATGTCACAAGGTAGACAATCACCTTGTCTGTGTGACTCTGGAACCAAGGCTTCCTGATGCTTGAGGTTTGCTCTGGTTGTCATGGAGATGCATGACATTAGATAATCTATAGAGTTATATGTGTCGCTCACAAGCACACATTAGACATCTGTTGTGCATAGCCCCATATTGTTGCCCCCCCTTCCCCCCGACTGTTTTGCTGCTGTCCATTTCAAAACCACCCACATCCCTTTTCACACCACCAGCAGCTCTCTCTGACCGATCACTGAAGCAGCAGGAGATGCTATATCATGCACGTATCGCGCATTTGATGCCACTTGCAGGTGTGTCATTCATGCCGTCTGGGGTTTTGCCAGGGAGGTGAACATGGAGGGCTGCTGCTTCAGCAGGATAAGCCCATTGTGACCCAGTGTCTGACACTGTTCTCACCAGTGCAGGATGTCAGACTCCTCCTCCAAACTCCATTTGAAAGCTGCGTGGATTGTGGCTGCAGTAGCGGGGATGGTCTCCATGCTCTTTTTCATGTTCTGCTCACTTTCTTTTGCATTTTGATGTCTGCTTTCTGTGGAGGGCTTTGTGGAAGCTCTGCTCCCCATTTGACGAGGAAAGCGTGATATTTCCTCCTTAAATGACACTTTACGTGCAGCGCTGCTTAATGGCCTGTCACGACACGGTCTGTTTCAGTAAAATGTAGTTTTGTTATAGGAAAGTCAACGTCATCTTTAACCATATAAATTGTTTGTGTTTTTGTGAACTTGTGAATATACTGAATGGCCATATGGTTGCAGTTTATCAAAACCAGTGGTTTCCTTTGGTCTTTATGAGGGTGTCCATTGTGCAGATGACCTCTGCAGAGGTTAAACACATCCTGTTAAGTCAGGACGTCTGTTTACATTCATCCGCTCTACATTTTGCACAATTAGATTTCTTAGTTTTTTTTTTTTTTTTGGGGGGGGGGGGGTTCAGACACATCTCTTATCTATGTCAGAGGATTTAGTGACATGTGCGAAATCCTATCAAGGTTAGGTAAAGAGTAGAATGGTTTTCTAGGGATTGTGCCACAAGCAATTGCTGTAAGATTACAAGGGAAGCACAGCTTCCCCCAAAAGAATTGAATTTTTCAATGTATCAGTATTAATACATTTTATTTTCCAATAAAAGGTGTTATCTATCTTACTAATTGAACCACAGAACCGATTGTTTCATGGGAGTTGTTTTCAACAACTAAATAGTTATTTTCCCTTTGACACCAGGACAAATACAGCCCATAGACACCCACTAATGTAATGTCGTTCTTCACTGGAAGTCTATGGAAGATTCATGTACACTTCGTCTAATTGGAGAATAGATGAAAGCTTATTAGTGAATATTATGGCTGTGAACTGATACAAAAGAACTACTTAATCACACAGTTTTCAGTGATTGGTCATCATTAATCGCGCCTAACATTAAAACATACAATCATAAATACACTATATGGACAAAAGTATTGTCACACACCTCTTAATCATTGAATTCAGGTGTTTCAGTCAGACCCATTGCAACATTTGTGAAAGAATGGGTTGTTCTGAAGAGTTCAGTGAATTCATGCATGGTACTGTCATAGGATGCCACCTTTGCAAAAGTCAGTTTGTTAAATTTCTTCTCTTATAGATATTCCACAGTCCACTGTAAGTGGCATTATTGCAAAGCGAAAGTGTTTAGGAACAACAAAAGCTCACCAGCAAAATGGCAGACCATGTGAAGTAACACCGGGGATAGAGTCCTGAGGTGCATAGTGTGCACTGGGAGCTCCATGGAATGGGTTTCCATGGTCAAGCATCTGCATGCAAGTCTTACTTTACCAAGCACAATGCTAAGTGCCGCCACTGGACTTTTAAACAGTGGAAACGTGTTTTGTGGAGTGATGAATCATGTTTCTCTCTCTGGCAGTCTGATGGACGAGCCTGGGTTTGGCAGATGCCAGAAGAGCATCAACTGCCTGACTACATTGTACCAACTATAAAGTTTAGTGGAGGAGGGATAATGGTGTGGGGTTGTTTTTTAGGAGTTGGGCTTGGCCCCTTAATTCCAGTGAAGGGAACTCTTAATACTTCAACATGTCAAGACATTTTTGACAATTGTATGCTTTCAGCTTTGTGGGAATAATCTCGGGAAGGTCCTTTCCTGTTGTAATATGTCTGTGCCCCAGTGCAAAAAGCAAGGTCTATAAAAGACATGGTTGGGTGAATTTGGTGTAGAAGAACTTGATTGTACCACACACAGCCCTGACCTCAACCCCATCATACAACTTTGGGATGAACTAGAACAGAGATTGTGAGCCAGACCTTCACATACCACATCAGTGCCTGACCTCACTAATGCTCTTCTGGATGAATGAGCAAAAAGTCCCAGAGACACACTCCACAATCTTGTGGAAAGCCTTCCCAGAAGAGTGGCAGCTGTTATAGCTGCAAAGGGGGGACCAACTCCATATTGATGCCTATGGATTTAGAATAGGACGTCATAAACGTTTGTGTAGGTGTAATGGCCAGATGTCCCAGTGCTTTTTTCCATAGCAGTGCATTTACACATTGAATCCTCAAATTATTGTACCGTTAACACAAAGGTTAGTGTATATAGGTCATTCTTACAAAATCAATACTATAATATATTAGGTTTTTCTGATTTTTAAGATTAGTTTGAAGACAGATTCAAATTATACTTACACTATAAATTATATATAGCATCTTTGTTCAAACTCAATTTTGCTTCTTGGGTTGTTAGTCGGTTTTGTTTTATTTCCATTAGGGCTGCATTTTATTTCATTTCAGCGTAGTCATCACTGTGTGTGCATGTGGAATAATCATTTATTTGTCTGCATTTGATTGCATTTGTCAGCATTGCTTTATGTCTGTTGAGAGGGTGCGTTCCATTTAATGTCAGACTTCGGAGGAACCTCTGCAATCCGACCACAGAATTCAAGATGACTACTGCATGCATTAAAAGTAAAAAGCTGTAGCAATTAACTGATCATACTGCACTTCTGTCGATTTTTTTGTCATTAAATCAGTTGTACACACAGCACTGTCCAACCTCTATCTGTGGACATGTTGTTGTGGTGCTTGAATGCACAAAATACCGTGTTACATGTTATGCCATTGCTTACAATGGTTAACAAGGAACCTAGCTAGAAATGGTATTGCTAATGGTTATCCTGGCTAGTTGTACTGGAACATGGTTAATTCGGGTGTGATGTTATGGGATGCGGCCACACAATTTATGGCTTATTATATATTATGCTTTCTTCATTTTCCTGCAAATATGGTTAAGCTTTATCTTTGGTAGCTCGTGGAGGTACAGACAAACAAATAAGACTCGAAACAATGGAGCCAAACAGGATGATTTCTTGCACTGCCTCCTGGTGGATATGGCTTTTAAATCTCCACATTGACATAAACTGTGTGGCAACATCACTTGTATAGCGACAGCATGTGTGACTGTACGCATGGCAAGCATCAAGTATAAATCAGCCCTTAGAAGGCTGCAGCGCCTGAAATGAGAGACAGTTTATGAGAGCTTCATACATAGTTTTTGCTTAGACAACAGTGGTTAAACGGATAGACTTGCAGTCAGATATTTTAGACCCCCCTGGAAGGCCTGTCTGCCCTGTCATCTGAGTTAGCTTGGTTTGTAAGGTTGATTGTATCTATCCAGAACAAACTACTCAAACAGACTCTGCATCTCAGTATTTACTTACTCAGAAATGCAGTTGATTCTCTTCATTTGTCATTTCTCTATTTGTACAGAAATCAGGTTAGGCTTGAATGAAATTATAAGTTCTACGCAAATTGCAGGAATCCTGAGGCATTTGACTGAAAGTCGTCCGTTTGAATGGTCCTGCAGGTAAAACCTCTGTGAAACTGCTTGGCTTGTTGTTCAGTGCAGAGGAGCCTTATCTCCCAACCTGGAGCAAAAAGACATCTAACACTCACTGGGATGGATTGGAGGCACACGATGGCAGGTCCTCATGCGCTTCAGCGGTCATTGTGCTGTGCACTGCTTGTCCATGTCACCAATTTTCTCTGCAAGGACAGCATGTGGTTGAGTTCCTGCCCGCGGTTACGAGAGTGAAAATGAGCTCTTTGGTGACAGCTGGGGGGGGGGGGGCGTTTGGCTCCCGTCAGTGCAGGAAATAAGAGTGTGAATGAGCAGGAGCTGCTGTAGCTGACGTGATGCTGATTCAGAGGTTGGTCTGGTGGGAAAGGCTGCTCTGCAGGCTGCCTGCAATGCCACCATGCTTTGGTGTTTACTATGGAGTATCATTACTGATCAAGGGTGCCTGTGTTATGGAGGGGGTCCCCCTGCCAGCTACGCTATCTCCTCCCCCCACAGCCAGCTCATGTGTCATCCCTACACCATACAATAGCCTGGGGGCCCCCGTGAAAGGCTCCTCAACGGCTTTTCTGAAACAATGGCCCTTGGGGGTGGGGCCTCACTCCATGCTTTCTGCTTTCCTGAAAGGAGCTTCGCACGTGATCCCTTATAGGCCCCGAATTATAAAAAGATAGGGGAGCTGTCCAGCTCTGGCCGAAAGGCTGCCCCGTCCCCCTCACCGCAGGTACCTCCTGTGTGCCTCATATCCATATTAAAAGCCATTTTAAGCCTGCAGATCTGAGGTTCCCAGCCCGGCGTACTATGGGAACATGGCGCTGATGGCAGGCTCCAGCCCGGCCCATCTTCAGCCTCAGCTTGTAATTTGAGGTTTGGGGGTTTTGAGCGCACGCAAACGAGCCCATCTGTGCGCACTTCCTGTGCCCCCCCCTCCCCCGGCACCGTGTTTGCCGCGGGCCACATCGTATCGCTCTCCCAAAAGCTCCGCTTGTGGTGATGCGGTGAGACCTGGGAGGGTCGGGGGGGTCAGGGAAACAGCCGGCCAGGAAGGTAACAGCAGGGCTCCCAGAGTGGGCCGGCAGGCTAACTGCTGCTCCGCCTTTTCGCCCTTTTCATTCTCACTCATCCAGGGACATGAAGAAGCTCTTTACAGGGCAAGAGGTTACAAGAAGTGCCCTGCTGTCTCTGTGCTCAGTGTGAGTGGCCCATTGGAATGGAGTTCCTACGTTTGATTGGTTAGATGAGGTTTTGGCAGGGAGGGGAGGAGGGGATGGGAGGGCCTCCTCGCCTTCAATTTCACCCTGCTTGGGCTTCCCTCCCTCTCATGGCCTGTTTGACTTGGCGCTGCTCCCCAGCGTGGAGGTTAGACTTTGCAGACCCAGCTCAGCAGCGGTAGCAGCAGCAGCGGCCCTCTGCACAGACGGGGAGATGTACCAGCTGCCGATGGTCTGGGCAGGGCACTGAGCAACATGAGCGTCAAGCTGTGGAGATGGGAGCAGAAGAGTGTCACTATGAAGCTGGTAACTACTGCGGGAGATCTGGCTGAAAAGCTGCAAATGGGCAGGGATGACGTGGGGAGAGAGAAGGAGAGAGAGGGAGGGACAGAGGTACAGAGAGCGAGAGGGAGAGAAAGAGAAGGAAAGAGGCCAAACTGCTTCTCATCTTGTTGAAGAGCTGCAAATGGGCAGGGATGATGAGAGAGAGAGAGAGAGAGAGAGAGAGAGAGAGAGAGAGAGAGAGAGAGAGGCCACACGTCTGACTGCCAGTACTGGCTTCGCTTACTATGCTATTTACTGTTTAATGGTATTGAGCAGCGTGGCCCATGCTTATCTGACTCCAGTGTGCCCTGTGTGCCATGCTGTAATAGGCTTACTGTGGATTTTGTGTCTCTGTGTGCAAACAATGAGAGGCCTCTTTACATGTCTGTTTTGTCATGCATCTCTCCCCTGATAGGCTGGCAGCATAATGGCACATCGTTTGTCTATATATCAGGGCTGTGATGTAATAAAAAAATATTACCTAATTAATTGTACAGTTTTCTGTGATTAATCGCAATTAATTGCACCTATCATTCCAACGTACGATAATAAATAACCGCAGTGAATCCCCAAATTAATTTTAATTTACAAAGGAGAGCATATGGGTCATTCTCGCAAACTGTAATGTGAATTTTCTGTGATATTTAAAATTAGCTTGAAAATGTTATTGTTTAAGCTGTCAGTTTTGCCTCTGGGGTAGTTTGAGTAACATCAGCTTCCCCGTGAGATACCAGGCGAGTGTTTTTGAGTTTAGCTTCATATTCTGGGATTCTGTGTAATATCATAATCTAAACTCTTGCATTGTTTACATCCAGGAAGTAGTATTATATTATAGATTTGCTCATACTAGATGCATCAATTAATTCGATCAAAGAAATAATAAAACCTTATGATTTAAAAATTAATACTAAGCATTAACATGATACATTTCCAGCCTGAGTATACATTTAATCCAGGTATTTGAACAAATTTGTGTGACCACATGGAAGAAAATGAGTTGTTTTTAAATTCCATGTTTCTAATTTGTTATGGTTCACGTAGTTTGAGATTTCAGATGGCTGTGAGCTTATCTGCACATCACTGTGTATGAAGAGTCAGGCTGCTCAACTGTCACATCAGTGTTTTGCGAAAAGGATGTGCTGCTAGAATTGGTCAGGGGTGCATGTCACTTGGCAGCCTACGGTGTAAGCAGAGAATGTTGCAGAAACCATGTGTAGGCCTCTGGATTTGACCAACAAGTATGTTTGTGTCCACAGGACACGCAGTACAACCTTAGAAATGAAATGGCTGCCATCAGTATTCAACATAATTTTTTATTTTGCCTTTGGAATGGTGTCTTGCGGTAATATTATCTGTGGATTTCTTCTCTCTTAAGAGCCATACAGCATGATTCCGTTGGTTTTCTCGCATTGACAGAGACTCGGGGGTGATGTGAAAACTGCACTGGGTGGAAAGGAGACCTCCAAGGCTGAGTTTGACCCTCAGTCTTTGACCTCTGGTCAGCAACTTTCAGTTGACGTCTCGTATTCTGTCATTAAGAAGGTCCTGTTAGTCGCAGACAGAGGACTGCCTCTGACTGGGACACTGAGCTTCATACAACAGCTGGTGTACACTGATGTGAGTGTAGAATGTATATGTGTGTGTGTGTGTGTGTGTGTGTGGATTATGTGATAAAAGCCTGTTATTTTGAGGTTGTATGGACCATTTTTCATGTCCTCGCAAAGATCTGTGAATGCAATCAAAAAATTTTAAGTGCCAGAAGTCTCTTATTTTGTTTGGTTACTTATGGTTAAGGTTAGGGCTGGGTGGGGGTTAAGGTCGTGAAGTTTTCCCCATAGAAATGAATGGAGAGTCTTTTGAAAAAAAATGCTTTTGACATTGCAGAACAGAGAAATTTTGAAAGTTAAGAATAAGCAAATAGACCGAGACCCCTACCCATTTTATTTATCTGTTTATTTTGTTTGTGTGGTGCCTTGGTTGAACTCCTTTCCCATCTCTAGACGTGATAACTGCTGAATGTGGGTCGACCATCTCTCTTACTCTGGTCCTCCTGGACATGCTGTAGCTGACGAGGCTTGAGGGAGCTGGGAATTTGGCCAGCCGTAGCAGAGTAATTCTGGGTCTGTTGGAGGAGCCAAGCTGACAGCTGTCGGGATTAGTAGTAATCAGGACCAGTAATGGTCTTTAATCTCCTGCACAACAGCCTGGTTGAGCCTTGCTCTCATTAGCCAAACCAAAGCTGTCAGAGTATCACATTCTTATAAGTTTATCGCTGGCATGTCCTTATTGTATGGCTACATGGAGCAGATGGTGCCTGTCTTTTGGGGGAGGGGGCAGGGGATGGTCTCTGCAGGTGTTGGTGTTTTTTTTTTTTGTTTCTGTCTAGCAGCGTGTCATGGACGCCCAAGCCTCCCGCCTGCATACTCTCTTCCTGCCGCATGCCAGCCGACTGACACGATTCTATAAATATTCACTGTGATGCCTTGGGGATCACTGGCTCTCAGTTGTTTGCCCAATGACCCAGTGGACCAGCTCGTGGGAAAACCCTGCAGTAAAAACAGCATGTTGTCCTTGGCACATTCCCCCTGCCCTGCCCTGCCCTGCCCCGTGCTGCCCTGCCCTGCCCCGTGCTGCCCTGCCCTGTTCCAAGAGAGATGACCTTTGGCTGTTTATCCTTCCCAGAGGCCTCTGCTGCTCTGTCTGGCAGGTCTGAGCCACACCACCTTCCAGTGCTTTCAGGGCTTCCACACCTGTTTGGAGAAATTGGGCATTTTTTATTCTAATAATAGCTTTAAATAGATAAACCCAAAATTTGCATTAATAGCTCAGTTTCTTAAAAGGTCTCTGTGTTCCAGGGGTTTCGGGAGGGTTTCTCATTTAATGCATTTATTTTTAACCTGCAAGAGGCATTTCCTGGTCTGGATAAACAGGCTGATACAGACCATTAGCCAGACAGAGATCTAATTGTCCCTCTTTGCACAGTGCATACACACAAAGGGCAAATAAGGTGTTACATGTTAACAAAAATAATAAAATAAATTCAAAATAGATTTTTAAACTCATGCAAAGTCCAGCCCTCTAGAAATCCCTGAACTTGTAACACTGATGTTTTTTCCATCTCAGGCGTAAGTGAGACATCAGCCTTTGTGGGATTCTCTGTATGTCTGTGGTCTGTTTCAGTGAAGTGGTACTTCTGTGGGTTTTCTTATTTTCCTCTGTTTTCTTATTTGATGATTATTGATATAATGTGGTCACTTTCTAAATTTTGTCGTGGCCCTGAACTGTGACATGTAGTATCTAATAATAGAATGATTTGAGTGCAGGATGCTGCTGGGGACGGCCTCATTGAGACCTCATATGTTTAGTAATGCTTTATTTAATGTGCTACTTGGGCAGTGGTGGCTTAATGGTTATGGAAGCACACTTGTAATAAAAAGTTTGCTGGTTTGAATCCCTGACCAGCAAGGAACCACTGAGGTACCCTGAGCAAGGTACCGCCCCCCCAAGCACTGCTCCCCAGGTGCTGAATTAGCTGCCCCCTGCTATGTCACATTGTCATATATGGGTTAGATGCAGAGGACACATTTCGTTGTTGTGCACTGTGTGCTGTGGTCTGTGGTCTGTCATCAATGACAACTAACCACTGAATTAAAAAAAAAAAATCTAGTTATTTATGTAAGATAGCATTACTGTATCATATTACTTATGGTGTTAAATAATTCTGTTTGCAAGTGAACTGAAATCCTGGCCAGTCTCATCAAGCTGTCAGTTCATGCACTAAGAAGAAGATCTCACCCTGTCATCTTGCTGATATTCAAGTCTAATTCTGCGTATAGGAAGTATTCTGAAATTAGCATAGGAATATTTCCTCCAAAATGTAAACCTACATCTATCACAGTTCCTTTTTTTCTGGATTTTTCTGTGTTTTTGGCTGCTAGTCAAAGGATCTGTGACAGAATATCACATTGAGATAATTCCAAAATGGTATCATATCACCCATGGTTAAACCCTCTCCGAGCCTTTGATTTACATTTCTTGAGCCATTGTGAAGGACAGGGTAAGTCTCTTTGCGCTGTCTGTACTTTGCATTGTGTTTGTCTGTTTCACAGAATTGCAAATACATATAAACAGTGAAATTGAATTGTTCTTTTAATGTCATGTCAACATATCAGGCTTTTTTGGGACCTATTATGTATCTGTAGATTTTATATTGACCTGAGTGTAACTAAGTTGGTGATAAGGCCTTCCCCTCTGAGTATGACAGAGCTAAACCAGATGTAGTTCTACCACAAGTAGGGCAGTTTCTATTGGTCAGAACTTGACCTCAGCTCATCCATCACTGCTAGCATCTACATGTTGTCTATAGAGAGGGTCATCCATCACTTAGCTTCCACTGCCACCATCTGCACTGAGTGGCACAGTGTTCTTCAGTGATCATTAACAGATGTGACAAGATTCTGTCCTGTTGATTTAATTTCAGAAGGTCAAATTAATCTCTGGGTCAAATTTGACTCGCATTCTAATCTGTTTAGTTGCCGTGAACGGATATTAGTCACAGGTTAGGAGAATACAAGAGACATCAGGTACGTGCTTAATGAATCCACATGGAAAATTTTTGGGGCACAGTGGGAAAATGGGAGCAAATTGTAGCACAGTTCTGTGAGTGCAAATCCACACAGCACATTCAGTTATGGTGAAGAAGCATAGCATGCCGTTTTAGTATTCTTTAAAGTTTTTCAGAACGTGACGGTCCCCTGGATGCACCAGTCTTTGCCTCTCAGTAACCAAAACGGCAATCAGCCGGCTTCTGAGGATCATACGTTTGAATGACTTCCATACTTGAATGGCACCTGCACTGAGATACTTTTCAAGGTTGGTGGCAGTAATTTACAATGGGTGGATGTTCAGGGGCTTTATTGGAGAAGAGTGCTGCTCTCACAGGACTGAGTGTAATCTATGTGTCCATCCTGCCACAGTGAAGCAGCTGACAAAGCGTTGGTGTCCTTTACATATGTGACAGAGTCATAAACTATCAGACAAAATTGCCAGGAGCAACATGTAGGCTTACTGTACATAAATGATTCCCATATTGAGCCTTACTTTTATGTGTGTATGTAAGACAGGGACTGGGGAGGGGGAGTGAGGGTGATGGGGGAGTATTATTGAGGTGGAGGGGCTGAGGGGGCTGAGTGAGAGAGAGCTGCCTCCAAATTTGATTTACAGAAACATCACATCATCAAGCGAAACAGGAACAGCATCTGGGGGCTTGCTGGGCATCCACAGGATTATTAAGTTAGATTCAGGGCTTCTGGGGAAATGAATTCAGCACTTGATGTTGCTGTTAAGGGGACTGGTGGCCCTCGATTGCCCCAAGCTGCAAGCAGAAGCAGGGGAGCCAGACGCTCTTTGCTCCCCAGAGTGCCTCCACTCTCTCAGCTTTTGCGATCCTTTGTTTTTCCACCCTGCTGGATGTTATGGACTAGACACTGGAAAAGCACTGGCAGTTTCTCCAATATGTTGTCTGTAATTTTATTGCATTATTCGCAGCCGCACTTGAATTGAAACTACATGACACACTCCTGCGGGTATAAATATTAGCAGCCACCCGCATAGCTGATGTCATTTTGCTGCACCTTAAAAAGGGGAGGTGAGCAAGGGAGTGAGAATGGGGAGGGGGACAGAGATGGAGGGGCAGGGCTAAAGGGGGTGAGCATAGGCATTGTTAGCAAGAGGGAGGCGTTATCTTCGCTCCTAAAGGGAGACGAGCAGGCAGAAGTATGGACCTCTCTACCCACCATCAATTATCTGCTGCTCTTGTGGCTCAGCACAGGAAGTGAGGTCACACATTGTATCCCCACCAGGGGACCTGGATGGCTGTACACTGGGCCACTGGGGTTCCCACCATAGGCGATAGCTGGCTGTTTGGCGACTGTTACAGTTCGGTAAGGACCGGGCCCCATTACGGCCATTCAGAAGGTTTTTTTAAAAATATATATATCCTAAAATATATTTTCTTATTTATGCTGTGCCGTGCATCTACTGTTTGGCACCAGCTACATGAGGGGTTCTTAGCTCATCAAGTGCGAGTGTATTGTCAGATCTGTGAAATTCGGGTCATTGGTTCCTATGAGTTCTCCTGGAATCTCTATCCCTTTCTGTATCATTCTTCATAAACTCTCATTCTCACTCTTTCAGCACTACTCATGCACCCTGGACACAGAGTAGCTGTTATATGTTCACACCACTGACGTGGCCTGCTGTATTTGACATTGCATGGTATGAGCCTCTAATGCCCTTCTGGAACTTTCTCTGCCCGCTTCACTCTTAGCCAGTAATGCCTCCTTTAGTGAGCTTCTCTCCTCGGCGTGATGGGAGGCTCTCACTTTGAAAGAGTGCAAAGGCTGGAGTTCTACCTCCAGTGTTTACATGGACCGCATCTCTGGCCAGGACTTCCCACTGAGAATTGGGGCTCTGGGCCTTGTGAACATTCTGGCTGCCAGACTTTCATTCACTTTTACGATGTGTTTGCTGTAGTTACTGTCTAACAATAACAACTAATGTTTATTTAAAAGTTACATTAGAAAGTTTTATGATTATATACTGGCAAACCTTGTTAATAAATAGAATTCCCAGCATAGCATAAAATTGAACAAATCCTTTGTCCCTTGTACTTGTTTTCAGTACTAGTTGGATAATGCTGGGGGGCCACTGGAGATTTTGGACCCCATGAAAGCATTATTGTCGGGCTCCCAACCCAAATCCAGTCATATTCCACATTTCTTAGGGGCCTGTCATTCTGCCCCAGAACTAATATATAGAAAGCCTGGGACATTAAAGCCTGATAAAATAATGGGTTTAGTGTGGTTTATGCATTGATATTGTGAAATGTTTCATGATGATCTACTGAAACATGATGATCTATATGAACATGCCTAATGTTTTGTCTGGTGGACATTCTTTGTTGCAGGACTCAAAATGCAAATAGTCGGTTCACTCATGGCTGTTTATTCTCCCTCGGTGATGCTGCATTCATTTAGGGGTTCAATGTGTAAATATTTACGATTGTAAGGTTTAATGTTAGGTGCCATTAATCATAATTAATCACTGAAAACTGAGATTAATTAGGTAATTTTTCAAAATCAATTCGCAGCCCCAGTAAAAACGCATCTGTTGCTCTCAGATTTCCAGTACTTGTATAAATTGTACAGGTTGGCGTGTGGGGGGTAAGTATGGATTAGTTGGGTGGAGCAGGTGGTGGGTCTGTCTGTGGAATGCAGGTCTGTCATTCTGACAGCCCCCATTTCTATTTAAATCTTTGAGGTGAGCATGGGGGCGGCACACGGTGGCTTAGTGGGTAACTCACACTTAGCACCTTCCAGATGCTTGATGGGAGAGATCGAAAATGGGCACTGAGGACCTCAAAAGGGGGGCACTTTTCATTCTTTTGGGCAAAAGGGGCAGGCACGCACAGCAGCCCCCCCCCCCCAGACATCCATCCTCATACCTTTGGAATTTAGGTTTGAATCTAATCTCTATTTTTTGTGTGATTTCTTTGTGTCATATCCTAAAACCTGCAGTTAATGCAATGCTAATAGGCATCTCTGCATCGGCCGCAGTGTATGGTTGTGTCTGTGTTCCCTGCGATGTGCTGTCCTTCTGTCTGGGCTGTAGCCCAGCCTTGGGCCCTGTGCCCTGTGCTGCCTGGGATAGGCTCCAGACCCCCTGTGACCCTGAGCAGGATGACCTGTTTGAAGAGGGGAATTCAGTTCAGTGAATTAATGACTTTAATGTTTGTTTTCAAACTGGATTTTTAACAAGAACTTTACAATTGTGAAGGAAAGGTAATTGTTCCATTTTTTCCTGTAGCTGTTGTCCTAATTCTTTCAGATCTTAAAACTCCAAATTGGCTCTGGGCTTTGCTAGTTATATGATTTATTTTTTACTGTGTGCAGAAGTACTCACTTGCAATTCCTGTCCTTAATCAAAGTGATTTGGGAAAGAACAGGGTATAGCCAGGCCGCTCTGTATTTATCTCAATAATCTCATAAGTTATTTGTCCTTAATGGTCTGCTGTTTGCCGACAGGCCTCAAGATAATGAGATGCGAAAATGAACGCTAACCCATTCTAAGCGCCCAATTATCAGCCTGTCCATTGAGATTATTCAGACACTACATTCAAGTCCTCTCAGCCAGTGAAAGCCCTGTCTGTCTTAAGCTTAAATGTGAGGAATCTCATCTGAATAAGGCAATCACAAGGCTTCAATGCCCCAATTGTGTACAATGGCCCGACTTTGAATACTGCACGAATATAAGGGTTTGGACCTAGGAAAAGCAAGCCTGCGAGATACCACTTTCATACTGGCAATATTTAAAGTAGTTGTTGGTTCACTAAAAGAGATGTTCTGCTGCTTTGTGTTTTCACAACATTTTTACCGTGACATTCATGAATGGATTCTCCCCTCTGCTGTGCAAGGAATGTTGATTTTTATTTGTGTTTTTAACAGATTTACACGGACTGGGCCAATCATTACTTGGCCAAATCCGGTCACAAGCGCCTGATCAAGGACTTGCAGCAAGATGTCACCGATGGGGTTCTGCTGGCCGAAATCATCCAGGTTGTGGGTAAGAAAGTCTCTCACCAGGCTTGTTAGCAGGCTTTATTTTGCTATTTGAGCTGTACATTTGTCAGGTCCTTCATGGAAGAGCTTTGTCTTCTCACTGTAGGTCTCCTGTGGGTTTGTGGGAATGGGCATTAGAGCCTGAGAAAATTAGGCTGCTGATGTTCAAAAATGTATTCAGAAACATTACTTTCTATTGTTCAGATCTCCAGTAAATTGAAATATTAATTCACAACAACCAATGAATAATAATGGCTCCCAGATTTGAAAAATTGTTTTGTTTTGTTTTACATATCACATGATTTAATTAGGTGAGGTCATTGTTAACTTTTATAATTAGAAAAAAAATTAACAATGACAACCCTGTGTTTTATTCAGGCATAACCGCTGTGTTCATGTGATACCTTAAATAATGTGCCAATGGAAACAGCATATTCAAAAGGGTCATATGTATAGCAGGTGTAGGACTTAGCTGATATTGTTACTGCAGGTATGTTCAATTCCACTTTTTTGGTCATGCTGTATCCACGCATCAGGCTGCTGAACAGTGTAACCCAGACAATGGACAGTGCTGCCTGATCAGCCACCTGTCTTTACACAACCTCCTCCCAGGCATTAGGCCCCTTCTCAAAACTTTCAGAGAGATAAGGCAGAGCTGGCCTCCCAGGATCAGCCTACTCTGCTGGCCTGCAGGAACAGCCTACTCTGCTGGCCTCCCAGGATCAGCCTACTCTGCTGGCCTGCAGGAACAGCCTACTCTGCTGGCCTCTCAGGAGTAGCCTCCTCTGCTGGCCTCCCAGGAACAGCCTCCTCTGCTGGCCTCTCAGGAACAGCCTCCTCTGCTGGTCTCCCAGGAACAGCATCCTCTGCTGGCCTCTCAGAAACAGCCTCTTCTGCTGGCCTCCCAGGAACAGCCTCCTCTGCTGGCCTCCCAGGAGCAGCCTCCTCTGCTGGTCTCCCAGGAACAGCCTCCTCTGTTGGCCTCCGAGGAGCAGCCTCCTCTGTTGGTCTCCCAGGAACAGCCTCCTCTGCTGGCCTCCTAGGAGTAGCCTCTTCTCCTGGTCTCCCAGGAATAGCCTCCTCTGTTGGCCTCTCAGGAACAGCCTTTTCTGCTGGCCTCTCAGTAGAAGCCTCCTCTGCTAGCCTCCTAGGAGCAGCCTCCTCTGTTGGTCTCCCAGGAACAGCCTCCTCTGCTGGCCTCCTAGAAGTAGCCTCCACTCCTGGTCTCCCAGGAATAGCCTCCTCTGCTGGCCTCTCAGGAACAGCCTCCTCTGCTAGCCTCCTAGGAGCAGCCTCCTCTGCTGGTCTCCCAGGAGCAGCCTCCTCTGCTGGCCTCCCAGGATCAGCCTACTCTGCTGGCCTGCAGGAACAGCCTACTCTGCTGGCCTCTCAGGAGTAGCCTCCTCTGCTGGCCTCCCAGGAACAGCCTCCTCTGCTGGCCTCCCAGGAGCAGCCTCCTCTGCTGGTCTCCCAGGAACAGCCTCCTCTGTTGGCCTCTCAGGAACAGCCTTTTCTGCTGGCCTCTCAGTAGAAGCCTCCTCTGCTAGCCTCCTAGGAGCAGCCTCCTCTGTTGGTCTCCCAGGAACAGCCTCCTCTGCTGGCCTCCTAGAAGTAGCCTCCACTCCTGGTCTCCCAGGAATAGCCTCCTCTGCTGGCCTCTCAGGAACAGCCTCTTCTGCTGGCCTCCCAGTAGATGCCTCCTCTGCTAGCCTCCTAGGAGCAGCCTCCTCTGCTGGTCTCCCAGGAGCAGCCTCCTCTGCTGGCCTCCCAGGAACAGCCTCCTCTGCTGACCTCTCAGGAACAGCCTTTTCTGCTGGCCTCTCAGTAGAAGCCTCCTCTGCTAGCCTCCCAGGAGCAGCCTCCTCTGCTGGTCTCCCAGGAACAGCCTCCTCTGCTGGCCTCCTAGGAGAAGCCCCCTCCACCCTCTGCCAGCCCAGGCGACTCACTGCTGAATCTTAAGGTGTCATGAAATATTGCACCCAGCCTTTTCTCACCTGAAATGTGACTACTTCAGACGGATAGCCTGATTTGGCGCTGTTGTGGGGTACTCTTCCCCAGCACTTTCATTTTCTTTGTATGATCGTTATGTGAACTTCAATGTTTTCTGGCGGATTCTTGCTCACTGGGTGGAAGCGAGATACAGTAATGCAGCTTGTAATTATCTACTCCAGCCTCTTATTTAGCTGTAATGAATAGATGCAGGGAAAATCCAGAAGCTAAAAGAGGGTGCCCCCCCTGCTGCGCTGGCCAGTGCTGCCGCACAGACCTCCGTCAGGTGCCTCCTTCCCCTCCCCCTTGTCATAAAGCAGCAGAACAGCCCCTGCATCAGAGATGCCTGCTTCACCAGCTTTTTCTGAGTTTGATGGTGTTGTGATGCTCCTGCTTGAAAGTCACTTGTTTCTATATTAAGTCGGCACACATGGCGGATGGCTGAGCTTTCCGTCCAGCCGATGGCAGCCTCTTCCCCGTGATGGCAGCTCCCCAGCTACACATGGCCACTCTCACACACGCACTCAAAGACTCAGGCGTGTGTGTGTGTGTGTGTGTGTGGTCACCAGGATAAGGCTGTTTTTTTCCCCACAGCATAGGTGGCATTGTAGGAATGGGAGGCTGCCAGTGGCTGGGGCACCGGGCAGGGCAGGAGCTGCTGGCTGTGCAGTTGTCGGTCGGAAAAGCTGGCTGCGTTTCAGCTGCTGTGGGCTGGCCCTCTGTGCCGGTGCTGGTGAGGGGAGGGGAGCACGAGAATAGCCCCCTAGAAGCACATTGAGAGAGTGGTCAGGCCAGTTCGCTTGTTTCGATGAGATTGGGTTTCAGCCCTGCTGGGCAGCACCCGGGCCTGAGGCTCCTGAGGATTAACCATGAGCGTGTCTGCTAAAGGCAGCTTTCTCTGCCTCTCTCTCTCCCTGTGTTTCTCCAGCCAATGAGAAGATTGAGGACATCAATGGATGCCCCAAGAGTCGCTCTCAGATGGTGAGTGTGCGTTGCTCCCCTTCCTTAATTGTTCAACTGTGTTCATTTGAAAGGAAAAGTTCTACTCTTTTACTGGGAGGGAACACCTTGCCAGTTCACTGTGTGTGGGCAGCAAGATAGTAAAAAGTTTATGAGCCCACAGAACATTTTGCTGTGTTTATTCTGTGAGGAAATCTGAGGTGTTATTTGATCTCGTGACTGCTTTGTAAAAGTAGTAGGCTTTACCAGATTTACACTAGCATGCCTTTAGATAGAAAAATATCTCTCATGCTGAACATAACAAGACCTTACTGGGTCTTTAACATGCCTTTAATTTGAACATAAAGATGTATTAACTAATTAATTTGCAGGTTTATTTATCTATTTACTTGATGAAGCTCAGGGCCGACGGTACCAACGTGCTGCAATGTATGATGTCATGGTGAGCAGGCAAGGTCCCAGGTGCTCAGTCAGAGAAGCAGAGCTGGCTTTGGGCTTCATTCTGAGCTGGGTGTTAAACGCTGCTCCTAAAGTCAGCATGGAGGCTTCTGTCGAGTGTTTCTGAGCCCTTCACTCAAGTGGGGGCTTGGATCACAGTTAATGCTCAGAATCAATTAGCGGAGACCTTTTATCAGCAGATTACGCCCTCCAGCCATCCAGGGGGAGCAACTCCATATTACCCTCTTTGTATTGTTTAAAAGCTGTTTTTGGTCCCTAATGGTTGTGTTTTAAAGACGCCACTCTTCTGGTTTGTCAAAATAAAGCAGCACATCTACTGGGGGCTAAGCTGTCGCCCGGGGTAACCAGGCATTCATGGCTATTTTACTGAAACACTTTCGCTGTCCCAGGTGCAGGTGCTGCCATTATGCAAATGCTGCGTGTCTTTGCAGGAAATGAAGTATATAGTCTTATGGGTCTGAAACCAAGGGCAGATGGAGGGCTCTGTCCCCCCTGCTCATGTTACTCGGTGCAAAGCGCACACCAGGAGCACTGATTTGCAAGAGTAATGAGTCATGGCCTGAACTAAGCAGTGAAATATAAGGGTTCGGATGGGGGATACAGCAGTAGAGAAGAGCTGTAAACTGCCCCTGAATGATGTGTGTTCAGGACAAGCTCCCTTTGCATGGAGTGAATGCTGACTCCGGAGATTTGAATGAAGAGTTTCCATGTGCTGTGGCTGTTCATTTGGTGGGGGTCCCACGCCTCCCCAGCACGTCTTTACTGCAGCCTCAACAGACGTCAGACGTCAGCTGAAGCACTTTGGTGGCTGTTTTTACAACTGCACCTTCTGTCTGATCCTCTTTAAATAGACTCCCCCTGCTTCACCCCCCACTCCCATTATCCGGCAATAACCAACACTTTGTAAATGAAACATTGACCCAGTCGCATTTGCATGTTTAAACTGGGAGAATGTTGACACAGGACGTCCACTGTAAATGCAGCACTGCTCTATACAGGTGGGCCTGTTGTTTTTCTAGAAACCCCCCTCCTCCCACTGGACTTTTATTTGTTGCCTGTATAGAACTACAAAGGCGTAAACATAAGTCTTTGTGAGCAGGTTGCCTTAATTTTACACCGGTTTAAACTAGCTGGATGTTTATGATTTTATTGCTCGAGAATGGAGTCATGAGGTAAACTGCTTTCAATCCAAGGCTTTCATCTTCCTGTAGGAAGCTGGTGGCAGATCCTTGTTCTTCAAAAGGTTTGCTTCCTGCAAAGCGGAAACCCGCCCATTAAAAGGATGCATTGGAAAGCATAGTGGGGACCGAGGCTCTGATTTACGTGTGGAGTATGATGCCCCATGGTGTAACATCTGCCATGCCTACCAGAGAGAAGTCTGCTTTGGATTGTGTACTGACAGTGCTGCCCGATCTCTATGCGCTGTTTTTGTAGGTTTTTGGCAGTGTTGTGTTACATTATGTGTTTCATATCACATTTACAGTTTTCGTGAGATTACATTGGCTGTGAAACAGTAAACCTATAAATCTCTTATGAACTGCTTCAGTCACATATTTCAGATGTTCTCTGTCAAAGGCTTCCTCATTATACCTCATTATTTCCCAGCAGCCCAGAGCAACATGCCAGTGTTGTTTGTGATCTAACATTGTAAAGTAATGTTTGGCAAATTAACAAGTATTGTAAGGGTAAGCTAATGTCAAGGCACGTTAAGGGTCCTGTCTGTGAATATGCTGGATACGTAAGGAGAGTAATCTCAGTGGCTCGGGTTTGGAGGCAGTCGGGTTAATGTTTGATCCGCTGTCTGCACTGTGTGTGTGTGTGCGTGTGCTCTGAGTGCCAAGCCCATCAGGAAGGCAAACTGCTGGCGATGGAGGAGACAGGACTGGCAGCATGCGAAGCACGATGCCGTCACAGGTGCAGCGCAGCCTTGGGGCAGCTCCTGCAGCGTGTGTGACAGCCTTTTCACAACAGTGGCTGTGGGCCCATACAATGATTTCGTGTATCTGCCGCTTTTCACTCTCTCGCCCACGGTTTAAAGCTTAGAGTGCTGCTTCAAGGCCACCTGGTAAGTCCCACTCAGTACTCTCAGTTAGCTCTTTCTAATTTTTAAATTTGCACTGTGACTGAGGGATTGCTTTATAAAAAGATATTTCTGTAGTTATTAATAACTGTTTCGCTTGCCCTGAGCAGATAGCGGTACCAGATTAATGGGTAGTGTAGGTGTGAGATTATGTATGTGTGTATCTGTGTGTCTGTGACTGTTCGGGATTCCCATTGTAAACAACATGGCCCCTTAACCCAAGGTGTAAAATGCTGTGGGGTGGCGCCCGTTCCAGGCCAGCGATATTCAGATGTGGGGGTGAGAGCAGAGCTATTTGCATTGCCATCAGCAGGGAGCGGGCAACCAGCTCACTGAGGCTTCCTGGGAGAAACCTCACGGCACGCCATGACCAGCCGTCTTCACCGCCGTTCTCTGGCTCTGACGTGAGGATCGCTGCCAGCACGACGGGGTGTCATGGCGTCTGAGTACTCATCCCGTAAGAGTGTGCTATAGCAACATGAAGGCTTTTGTTAATCGGGCAGCTTCTTTGTCAAGAGGGCAGCTGCTGATGCAGTGAGCAAACTGTCCCTCGTTTAGAGTCGATGCAAATGGTCAGAGGTGAGGATTCAACAGCTGTCAAGGACAGTATTTTGTGTGACATGCAGTCCGAGGGATTTCCTGGAATATAGCATCAAATGGAAAGTCTTGCAGGCAGTAGCATTGAAACTAGGGGGATTGGGGGTGGGGGGGGGCATATACTCCCTAATATTTAATTTGGCTTCATTCACCCCTCCAAAGAACAGACCTTTGCATAAAATTGATTAAGTTGTGTCCCCCTAATATTAAACTGTCTCCTATGCCGCATTTATTTTAATATTTGTGTTTATAAGAGCCCCCCAACCTCTCAGCTGACAGTTCTGCTCCTTATGAGTTTGTTATTCACATGCTAGAAAACAAAACGTTATTATTTCTCTAGTTTGTATTTATTACGATCATGAGAATAAAGATTTTGATGTAGTTGTTTGTCACAGCAACAAGAAGATTGTGGAATTGCCAGGCTCAGTGGGATTCCCCTTTAAAGATGGCAAACCCAGTACAGGCAGTCCTTCAGTTAAGAACATGCAACTTATGGACGACTAGCATTTACGAATGGAATGCCATGAAATGTGAGTTAAATACAATGGTTCGTAATAAGATAATACTTTGTGATACTTATGAAAACACTGCATGGCTTCAGCAGTTCATCAGCTAGAGGTGTAGTACAATACAGCACAATAAATACAGCACTACACTACTGGTCAAAAGTTTGTGCACACCACAGGTGTTTATCATATACTGCTGCTGATTTTTCTATTCTTGTTAAGCATTGGAAAGTTGAGTGAACTGTAAATGAAAATACAAGTCAAATAAAACAAATTTCCTTTATAATACGGAAAGAGTATGTAATAGTACGTGCCTGACGTCCTATTAGCTGGATATATGGTGATGGCATATTCAAATTCTAGACTGTTCTTTAACTTTAAATGCACTAGCTAACTGTTTCATCACATGAAACAGAGCAGTATTTAAAGTCCCTTGTAGAAAGAATGCCTCAAATTTTCTCTGTTGTTATAACTACTAAAGGAGATTAGTTTGATGAATGAAATATATGTAATTTTCTTGCTAATAAAGGTACTCAAGTGGTGAATATACTATAAATTTATTTGTTAGCAAAGAATGTTGAGTGTATTTTCAGTAAATTTTAAGTGAATAATATGCAAATATAGAAAATCACAGTGTGTGCAGAAACATGTACATATTCTGACTTATCTATACATTCAATTTAAAGACTTAGGGCACGGATCTTGTTCGTAAATGAGGTGAGTTGAATGGGCCTGTGATCTTTCTCAAGGAGAGTCAGATGCATTGGCTGAGTTGCCATGGCGATGGCCATGTTCTTTCTATGAGCCTCAAAGAGCTTTGTGGACATACTACAAATACATAAAATAAGTATGACAAATTATAGTCGACGAGGTGGTTGTCATATTTGCTTGCAATTAAAAAGTAATCATTTAGGCAGCAACGTTCTTATCACTGGTACACATGTACAGCAGATTAAATGATGAGGATCCATTTTTCAGTAGCTTGGAATCTGCTGAAATATCTGCTTTACCCACACAGATAGGTGACACAATTTGAAACTATTTTTTAGATTCTTGCTGTGATGCTTTGTTTAAAGACATTAAAGAATGGATGCGCCTATCTGGTATGTACCTCTGATTTGTCTGTTGGGTTCCCAGGAATGGGCTACGGGCCTCCACTCTGACCCCAACCCACATAAGTAGTTAGAGGATGGATGGATGGATGAGGAGTAAATGGTCACGTGATCAAAAGGGAGCGTATCTTTCATCATGTCTACAATGCCAACAGAAGCCGCACGTGTTTTCTATATAAGGATGTGTATGTTGACTGTAGGGCTGATGTAGCTATTAGTTGGCAGGTCTGGGTGTGCATGTGTGTCTGTGAATATGCAATACTTCCAGCCTGCTGTGGTATTCATATTTTTATTTTGAAGCATTTGGGGTTATTTTTGCCCACCTTATGGCTGTTTCAGTCATGTGAAGGAGGCGAGGAATGCAAAGCTCGACATCAGCGAGGTGACGTCTGCAGTGCCCATCCCTGGCAGGGCAGGGCAGGGCAGGCGTGGGGGGACATGTGTCCCTACAGCAGCTGCTGTGTGTGGCCCCCCACACCCGGCACTCCTCCCATGGCCTCCTCTCTATGGGGAATTTTTCCGTTTTTAGTAGATCCAGCAGTTAAAGACTGACAGGAAACGGTCTGTATGGAGAATGTGACTCAGTCATAGGCAGCCCAGCTGCCTGCCACTGGGAAAGACTTTTCTTCTTTCTTACTTGTACTGAAACTGTTAGTTTTCCCCCTTAGTGAGTGTTTTGATTCAGGTGGATCTGTTTGGAGGCTGACTTTTCCTGTGACCATGTGGAAAATTCTAGGAAAGTGTTAGTCCACCAAAACTTGCTACTGGATTGTTCCCCACCATTCAGCAGTTCAGCTCTGCTTTACAAGGAAAGGTAGACAGCGGAATTTGAATAACCAAAGATTATATATACAACAGGTTCAGTGATTAATGGTTCAGGTCTTTATTGTGATCTTTATTACAGGATGAGGTCATAGTTTTTGAAGTTGTAGTTTATCTCACCATCAGATAAGCAGAAGTAGTACGAGTCCCATGATCAACCATGATTTGGATATGCGGTGCGACCTTTCACCGCATCTTCAGACCTGTGTTTGACTCAGATGTTTTGAATCACCCGGGTTAGCATTACACCGTTGCCTGGTAACAGGGCAGTATAAACACATATCTTAACATTGGCTGCTTTGAATTCTGTTTCAGTCGCATGGCACCTTCCAGCTCTGAAAGCAAATCAGAAAGCAATCGGAAATTTGGATTGGGTGGTAGTGATGGTAACTCCGGCTCCAGCTTTTGCATGAACTGCATATACAATGATAATGGGGTCCACCAAACAGTCAGCTCAGCTAGAATGAGCAAGACATCGCACATATCCTGAAGTCCCACGAAATGGGTGACGTTCTCCTGTGACACGCAGGAGGAAAGTTTCACAGATTGCCTTTAAAGCTTTCGTGGCATTTTCATGCATCATGACTTCTGGTTTTGTTACACTTACATGTGTGTTACATGTGATGTCATACTTATGAATTTTGCATTTTTAAGGAGACCATCATTGTATTGCATGGGCAGGGAATACGTGTGTTTTTATGACCAATCCACAACCGCCACAGACACTATGCTTGTTAAGATGATAGCTCATTATAGGGGTAACAAACTGGAAGTGATCGAATTTTGAGACAGATCATCCAAAGATTGAAGCAGCACCGCATAGTGATAGCAAAAAAAGGTAGTTTCATTATCACGATAACTAACATAGTATTTGACAGATTTTTTTTCAAACTTTGCAGATTTGTTTTAAGGATGAAGATCTGGACCTGATCAAATTTTGAGACAAATTACTCCAAAATTTAATCAGCACCATATAGTAGTAGAAAGGAGAAGGGCAACCTCAGACCCTTGATCTTGTGAACATGATAACTCAAAAATTATTTGTCCGATCTTTTCCAGACTTCGGTGAAGATCTAGACTTCAAATTTTGAGATAAATAACACCAGAATTGAAACAACGACACTTACTGACCACAAAGAGAAGGCTGAGATAATTAGAGGCTTATCCTTGAGAAGAGGGTCATTGTTTTCTGTCACGGTTACTTTGTTACTGTATTGGTCTTCGATGGATCTTATTACCAGTTCAGAAAACCATTATAAGGATGAAGATCTTTAATCATATCATTTGGCTCCAGTCCTATCCGGTGTAGTCAGTGGTGGCAGAAGAAACAACAGGCATAGATCTGGTGAACTTAATTACATTATGACAAGTCACACCAAGTGGCCCATGGTCTCCGGATAAATGACTTTACTCAGACTCACAAATTTGTTCTTTTCTGTGTATACTGTGTGTGTGTCTTGGTGTCTCACAAGGAGAGTGATTAACCACGCTTAGCCATTGAAAACACAAGTTCAGTTATCAGGGAAGATAAAGTCACTTGTTTGTCAATATTCCTTGTTGATTTATGGGCAAGGAATAACCCACTCAAAGTGAAAGAACCAAGAATTAAAAATACTTTGATTTATAAATACTGTTCTTGTTGATTGTAGTTAATGTGATGTATATTCTGTGATCTCTCAATCGCCCATCCCCCCTGCAGTAAATTTTATCATCATGGACACGGTGAGGTGGGGCGTGGCCTCCCTTATTTATAACTGGCAACCCTAGCGATGATTGATGTTTTTAATTAACTACATAGTATTGGGCAGTTAGAGGCTGCAGCTGCCACCTTGTAAACATCTGCCATCTAAATCGTTTTGCAAACTTCCCAGGAACATTATACAGATCTATGATTCTCAAATTGTGGTGTCTGAGATGATTTTATGGATACTCTGTAATGAAGTTTATATTGATTTCTCTATTGCTAGCCCCCCTACTTGGCAAATTTTATCGGTAGCAGCCCATATTGAAAAATAAAATGCTACGCATCATAGGAATTAATATGGGACGTAATTTTTTTTTATTTTTTGCATGACCATGACCATGATTTAGTATTCTGTGGGCATGTTAGACTAAAGCACGTCAACAATGTTACATTTTAGTACATTGAAAATTAATTTCAGAGTTTGAAATAACAAACTGAGAGCATAAAAAAGTGAATTGTGTGCACATTTTAGACATAACGAAAGCTTGAATTTTGTGGGAATGTGGAACTAAATTGTACGCATGATTTAATGCATTGTACCCATGGGAAAAACACAAAAAAACAAAACTCACCATGGCCTCCACACTTCTGTAGGTGCCATTAGTGTATCTGTTCTAGGTCTTGGTGTTATGTCATGGAAAATGTTGGTCATAGCGCAAAAGAGAAATAGATGGAATATAAATATTTAAACATTAAAATAGAGATATCATAAATGTCATATTCCAGCATGGACATTAAAACATACACAAGTGAATATAAGTAACCACCTAATTGGTGATCAGAGATTCTGCAAATTGTCATATCAGTGGAATGTGCAATAAATGAATAAGTGTAGTTTCAGACCTTCATATCACATCAAGGACTTGGGCATTCAGGTAAAAACATATTTATTAGCTTTCACATTTCCAGATGATCCATCCAGTACTTTTAGAAATTGTACAAATTGGTGAGTATGTGAGGAGTTAGGGTTAGATGGGCAAAGCAAGTATTGGGGCTGTCCAGGGAATACAGTGCTGTCGTTTCTGACAGCCCCATTTCTTGTTGAAAAGAATACCATTTGTCCTGAATTGATGTTCGCTGGTTATGTGTTTATTTCTTTGTTGCTCCACCAGAAATGCAGCTATGCTGAGCTTCCAATGAGTGCCCATGTACATGTATACGTAGCATAGGAGCTGTTTTATAAAGGAATCCCCTTAGCTTGCTTGGTGTTTCCTTCTGTCTACGTTTGCTTTAGCCTTCATGGTGCGCTGCTGTGTCTCATGTAGCTGCTTCCTTCTTCTCTCCTGCAGATCGAAAACATCGATGCCTGCCTCAGCTTTTTGGCAGCCAAAGGTGTGAACATACAGGGCCTGTCTGCAGAAGGTAACTCAGCTGCTCTGCTATGACCTGGAAGCAGAAATATCTACACAGTCACAGCGTCAGTCCATTTGCTGTTGGTTAAAATTGTAACCGGACCTGTAATGTTTTAGATTCTTGTAGCTGTGCGTGTACAGGCCAGGCCGACATCTTGGTTGGAGTCCTTTCAATTTCAAGTAGAAGTGTAGGATCCAGGGGAGATGGGGGGGCATGTGCATGTACTCTCCAATATTTAATTTGGCTGCATTTATTCCCCTACAAAAAAGAGACCTTTGTATATAAATGATTAAGTTGCGTCCCCCCCAATATCAAAACTATGCCATTGCTTACAGGTGAGACGCGGTGAGCTTACCTCATCACTGGCCAACTCTGTTGCTTTGAGTGCTGATTACTGAATGACTCTTAGTGCTGCTTTCTCTGATTGTGATTATCACACGTCATGTGGGAAGTGTTTAGGCTAAACAGGGTTGCAGTTATCTGGAAGCTGACCACTGACACTATGTGTGCATCATGTGACTCCTCAATAATTCAGATCTCATATTCTTTCTGTTAGTGAATGCATTTAACAGCAGTTGTTTACTTTAATATCTGTGTTTATAAGACAGAATCCCCCAGCCTCTCTGCTGATAGTTCTGCTTCTTATGAGTTTGTCATTCAGGTACTAGAAAACAAAATATGTTAGGATTACTGTAACTGACTTTCCTTATTTGATTTTGATGTAGTTGTCTGATACGATAACAAGAAGACTGTGGAGTTCCTAGGGAGTCTCCTTTAAAGATGCCAAACCCTGTACAGGCAGTTCTTGACTTAAGAACATACAACTTTCGGACTGCTATTACTTATGAATGGAATGTCATGAAGCCTATTATATTAAAAATTTGCGTTAGGGTCCTCGTAATTGTTTTTTTTTTAATTACCTTTATGAGAATAAAGATTTTGGTAGAGTAACACCAAAAACTGTCAGACTGTCACAGTAACAAGAATATTGTGAGTTCCCAGTGTTCGCATTCTCAGTGGGATTCCCCTTTAAAGGTGCCAAACCCTGTACTTTGAGACATTACATGTAGAATATATTTATACATAGAATACAATAATTCAGTTTCAGCATAGTTTCTGCTGTAATAGCTTCCGTCTCATTAGAGCAGTGGTTCTCAAACTCGGTCCTCAGTCCCCGCTGCCCTGCTTGTTTTCCAGTTATTCCTGCCCTACACACTGCTGATTACCTGCATCAGATGTGTTCAGTCAATCAGAAGCTGAAAGACAGCTGGGACTTGTGTGTGGGGCAGGAATAGCAGGAAAACAAGCAGGGCAGTGGGGCCCGAGGACCGACTTTGAGAAACACTGCATTAGATACTTGTAGCTGTGTGTCTGTTGTGTGTACAGACCTGATCGACATCGTGACCGCAGTCTTCCTGCAGCATTCCTGACCATCCTTCTCCAACAGAGATCCGGAATGGGAATCTGAAGGCTATCCTGGGCCTCTTCTTCAGCCTGTCCCGGTACAAACAGCAGCAGGCACAGAAGCAGGCCACCCTACACCCCCAGCACCGACCCCTTGTCCAGCAAACTAGTGCCCCTACCCAAACTGGACCAAACACCCATGGGACCCCCACCCCTGTGCAGGCCCAGTCCCTCCCCCCCTCAGCACACATGTTGAAAGCACAAGCAGAGATGCAGTCCAGGTAATTCCCCTGCGGTTCCCAATTTATGTGAGGTGCACGCTAGGTAATTCTGTGGTTAGGTTTTAGTTATTAGTGTGTTTTATTTGGCTGGGTTAGGGTAGTGCAATTTCAAGCTATTCTTCTGGAGAGCATCTTAAATGTTTTATGTGCCTTTAAACATTTAGTGAATTATTCTCCCTTAGTACCAGTACCTGAATAATGTATCTCAGAATAATCAGTCAATATGTTTTCTTAATGAAACTGTCTATGCTACAAGTACCGTGAATTCACTGGTGTGTCATTCGGTTCCCAGGTGCTTTCAAGGGCCGGGAAGCTTGGCCTTGATAGTTCATATTTGTCAGCCTGCTCTGTGCTCTTAGCTGCCATCTCCTGTGATGTGCTCATTTCCATCTCTCCACTCCTCTCTCTCACCGTACAGTCTCCCATCCAAAGAGGCTTCTCAGAGCAAACTGCTCAGATTGGCTCTTGGTCAGAGAAGGTCTTCTAGGTCAGCTCTCGCTTATGCCCCTGCACTTCCCCTGCCCCGCACCGCTAACAGCCCCAAAGCATGCTTTTTCTGAGTTCTTTGTAGACTGCAAAAGTGATTCCTGAACCAAAAAGTTCCCCTAACCTTTAGATAAGCCTGCTCCTGAATGATGTGCTTGGCAGGGCATATGAGTGAGTAGTCAGTTATTAGCTGTGAGCGTACAGCAACCATAAGCTACATCTAGGCATGAGAGATCTTGCTTTGTGCGTTAAAATGAACTCATATCAATATCTCATATAAATACAGTATGGTCATAGTGTCATTAAGATTGACAATATAATGCTTGAATGCATGGTATATAAAATTATTACATCATTTAGTACTGCAGTAAAAAAATTGACAAAAAATTCATAAAATGAAAAATCATTACTTTCCAATTACTGTTTTACTGTGCTAAACTTAAGTGTCACCTAAGCTATTTATAGATCAGAATTGCAATGTAAATCAATGCATCATCTCCACCTACTGGTGAGAGATCTGTAACTGCACAGGAATTTCCGGTGTGTCCCAGGAGTAAGTCTTTTAAATGGTTTTTCATTTGCGGTTGACAGTTTTTGCTTGCTGTGGTTGATCTTCTTCCATGTGTGTATACACCCCCGTAACTACCATACGAAGTGCCTTCCTTTTTTCTGATATCCTGAATGAGTGTGTTCCTCTTGCATGAACATGTGCGTGACTGAAAACTTGGATGTGCATGGAATTGGAAGAAAACAAGCATTTAATAATGTTTGTCTGTATGGGATACACATTGAACAGCGGCCTGCATCTTTCTTTCTCACTCTTTTATTATGTTCGACAGCTTTGATTGCTTTAAAAATCCTTCTAAAGACCAGCTTCTTCGGGCATAGTGCTATTCTAATCAGTGCCTTTTCCTGCAGTAAGTGGCTTTGGCTGCTGCTTATTGAAAGGAAAATGTGTTACTCTGATGGATAGATAAGTTCCAGGGATGCATATGAATTGACTAGAGTAGCTCATGAGATGAGATTTAGATGTTTAGATGTTTACTAGCCTCATGAGGATGCTGTAATTGGCTTATTGGGGCTTTCTGGCCCTGTTTCCATTCGGATTGGCTGGCTGTTCATCTCCAACCCCTTCCGAATGGTGTCCACTGTGACACTGGAATATTTCAGTTCTTTTTTCACTCACTCTCACTCTCTTCTTTTATTTCCCCCACAGGCTACCGGGTCCCACCTCCAGGCTTTCTACTGCAGGCAGTGAGAGCAAGGTCCGGCCCGGAGCCAGCACCAGCAGTCGGCGCAGCCAGAGCTTCAACAACTTTGACAAGTCCAAGCCTGGCACTGTGGTCCCTGGGGGCCATGACAGAGGTGAGTCCCTTCCTGCATATATACTACATGGTCTGAAATGTAGCAGGGCTCAATGCACTGTGTATCATGACACATTACTTCCATGACTGTCATCAAAATTATCTGTCATTTATGCTGCAGTAGCCCTTCTGTTGGTTTGCACCAGACGGTACAGCTTTCATTCACATTTCTCATGGACAAGTAGCCTGTTGGTGGCTCCTGGTTTTTCCCTCTTTGGGCCTCTCCCTGTAGGTACTCACCATGGCAAACTGTCAGCTCCCCACAGGCCTTGTCGTCTCAGAGATGCTTTGACCCAGTCGTCTGGTCAAAATGATTTGGCCATCGCTCAGATATCTATCCCTGTCCTTTTCTTCTGCATTCAACATGTCAACTATGAATGCCAAAAGTTAGCGTACGGTCTGATACACCCCAGACCTTGATATGAAATATTTTTATGAGTCAGTATTATTTGCTTCACATTAGGGTGGTCATGGTTGGTTGGTTCATCAGTGTATGCATCAACGCAAGAGTTTTTCTGCTCTGGGTTGGTGAATGTGAGGTGGGCATTTAGCCCTGATCTTTATGCTGCTGGAAACACAGCTGAAGTGTAGCGACTTATAATAAATTGGACTGATGGTAGACGTTTTGCAGTGTTTTGTTTTTTTTACTCGGATGTTCCAGTGGTTTTTGTTGTATCATTTAACAGGATACCTTTCTGGTCCACCTGCATTGGTGTTGGTGTGCCGGTCCACTCTGCTTGTTAGATTGCTGGGCTTTAAGCTGTTTCCTGGGAGTTACCTTTTCAGTTACAGACCCACAATCCAGAATGGACTGTAGAGGCTTCATTTTCTGCACTTCAGCATGGCTCTGACAGATACATGCTGATGAGCTCTACTTGCATGTTCATCAGCATGAGCAGGAAAGGTGGAGCTGGGCTCTTCTAGCTTCATAGTTAGTATAAACATGAGATATGTCCAGTGCTTTGTTGTCTGACAGACCTGTGAGCCTCCTCTTATTAAACCAGCAGGGGTGGCATGTGGGATTCCTCGCCTCCTGGGGGTATAGAGGTTTTAGGCCAACAGCGCATGTGACAGGAAGAGGCCCATAGGCCTGAAAGGAGTCAAAGCATCATGGGAAATAAGGGGTGAAAACAAGCTGAGACAGATAGAGACAGCAGGGGTGTGACACACACCAGGCTGAAGACACACTGTGCTTGTGGGAGTGCTCGCTCCGATGCACATTTCAGCATCCGTTTCCACACCCTGGAACTCCTGCCCTGGCTGCTTGTGGGCAGCTATGAGGAAGGATGTGTTTGCTGCTACATTTTGCGACACATTGCTCTGCAGGGAGGAGTCATCAGTTTAGTCTTTGGAATAATAATGAATACATCAGACAAATTGTTGTACTCAATCATCAGATGGTGCAATTGTAACAGTCATTGCTCCAGGGAGGTGCACTCACTTGTGATATATTCTGGGGGGGGTGGGGGGGGGGAACATGGGCATGCTGTTTTCTGTGAATAATGAATGGTTTCTTTCCCCAGCGTCTTTTGATAAGTGCAGTAATTAGATTTGAGGTGAAGACAAGTCGGGAAAGGGTTAACCCTCTCTATATGCTAGGCAACGCTACTGTGGGCATGTGGAACACCCATGCTCAGTGAGGGTGATTTATCTTTAAGAAGCACGCTGTTAACAGCACCACTATAGGCGCAGTGATGGGGCTTACCACAGTGAGGGCTTTATGGCAGAAGTTCTCTGGGAATCCAACCAGACAACCTCCCAGTGGTTCTGGGCTCATGGAGCAACTGCAGGGAGAAGAACATTAGTGTCCTTCTGTATCAGGACGAAAATGGGTGTGAATGATTTATATGGAAACCACAGGAAAGAGCATGTGGAACATGTATGGACTTCATCTACTGAGAAAGTACACAGCATTGGCTGCTTGGATAATCTGTAAGTTGGGGCCATGTGATTGGCGGAGAGGTTCTCAATAGCTTTGATAAAAAAATGTAAATAAATATTCTGTGTGTTTGTGTTGAAGTGTTAAATTATGCTTGTGAACAAGGGCAAATGTTTTCAGCCTGATCTTATTAAGATGAGCCTGGAACTGGGTCACCCCCTATGCCCTGGACCCTCGGACTGCTCAGACTGGTGGTTCTGTCTCTCTGGCTTTCTTGCCAGTCAAGCTGAACAGCCCATGTGACGACAGTATTGCTGTAAATGTCTATGCATTGAATGCTGTGAGGACTGAAACAAGATTGGTTCATGTGGCTCATACTGTTGGAGATGCCTTGTGTTTATACTTGTGTGTGGGGGACGTTAGGTTCCACTTAAGTCATTCATTTTTGTGCTGTAGCTTAGTTGAGGTTTTTATTCTAAGCCGGCTGTGGATTTGCACCTTCTTGTCTCAATGCCCATTAAGCACCCTGGGCTGGCAACTGCTCTCTCCTCTGGTGCAGGCAGAGCTGTACTGGTACAGTGCATTCTTTATTTCGCCTTAATTGGTTGTCACGTGCCATAATAGCCCTCACAGTTACCCGAGGATCCATCTGCCTGGCACTTAGATGCTGAAAACAGATTCACGTCACTGCTTGTAGCACTGACAAAGCTCTAATTAGTGTATTTGTGACTGGCAGACAGCGAGAGAGGGTAACGCGGGGTGGTAGGTGGGGGTGGGGGGGTGGGGGGTAAGGAGTATGAACATGGGTAAAGTGGAACTGATGAGGAGTGGGTCAAGATGAGTGTGGCTAAGAAGGTGGGGGGGGGGGGGGGGATGACAGCCTGCACAGTGTGGAGACCCTGGACTGCTGGCCCTCTCTCAGCACCAGTTGGCACTGTCAGTGGGCTCTTCATCAGTATCAGTGGACTCTTCATCAGTGTCAGTGGGCTCTTCATCGCCACATCACTGCCAGCTGGCATCATGGGGGCACATTGGTTTTTGTAATCTGTTGGAGGACTCAGTGACCTCAATCAGAAAGCAGACTCTCATCTTCTGCTACATCTCCTCTACCATCTCTGGGTAAAGAGGCATAGTTTAAGTGGGTGCTGTTTGGGTCTGGATGCCTGTGTCTGTGCCCCAGCTGTCTGCTGAACCTGCATCATTCTCAGTGTCAAATTTCGACCATGGCTGCTTGCCAGCATGAGTAATGGATGTGCTGCAAAGAAGACTTCCACAGGCACGGGGGGGGGGGGGGGGGGGGGGGGTATTACTCTCATCATTCGAGTGTGAGCTGGGGAGAGGGTGTCTGCAAGACTAACCTCTCAGATTTAGCAGTATTGCTGAGTGTCTGGGGGCGTCTTCCCCTTCAGAGTGTGCGAGTTATAATTTCACATCGCCGCATCTGTATGACAATCATTAGAATGTTTTGCTCATGACAAAGTAATTTGGCATGCGAAGTGTACAAAATCGTATTGTTTGTTTAAAAATTGATAATAAATGCACTTTGTATGTTATTATTCAGGCTAGCAGACTGGTATGGGTTGAGGTTAGGGGTATCCAAGTATTTGCGAATTGTCACATTTGCGTGAATCTGCTACCCCTAACCTCCGCATAGTTACGGTATCAAGTCATGAGTCACTGTCAATCTTTCATTAACACAAAAGCTAAGGTATGAAAATTAGGACAACTTTTCATCAGCATGCACAAAAAAAAAGGATCAAATCATGTGCTACTGCGACCGACTGAGAAAGTTCATTGCACTAGTTCTCCCACTAGAAAAGTTAGTCTGGAGCCCTGATGACAGTGAAGGCAAGTGGCCGATCTTCACTTTGGATGTACCAGCTGGGTGACATGGGCGAGTTTCAGAATGATGTAGAACAAGCGGAGCACAATATCGGGGACTGAAAGAAGTTCAGTCATTAATTGCTGGCTTGTAATAGAGGCCTCCGTTTGGGGCTTTGCTGGAGGAGCGCCAGTCTGCGTCCCCAAGGCTCGAGGCCTCCCACAAGTGCTGGCTTCGGTCCTGTGCTGGTCCATGTAGTTAAATGCTCTAGGTACATTTAGATGGTCTTATTTTTTATTTGCATATTTTTTACATTTTGAAATGTCATGGAACATTTCCTGGAGTTGCTTCATGCTTAAAATAATATATTCAGTAAATAAATCAGTTATAGGAAAATTTAAATCTGCTAAGTATTGTCAGTGTCAGCTGACAGATCCCTCTGGAACATTATTGGAGCAGCTTTGTTTGCACAGCTATTCATCTGGAGGAAGTTCTGGGCTTTTTAGTATAACAAGCATCCTGCTGACCACTTTTAGCAAACTTAATAGCTCATGCATAGGGTTCCTGTCCTTGGGGCCGGATACGCTGGATGTTCGCTTCAGCAGTTGATCGTGTGTCGTGTTCAGGGGCGTATCTCTCAGACTTGTTCCTTGGAAAACTCTGCCTGCTGGACCAGCGGTAGTCACTCATGTGAAGCCTTTCTGTTGTAATTTACTTGAGTTTAAATTAAGTCATTATCTTAAATGGGCAATTAAGAGTTAAATGGTAAAACAGCAATTATGGACCAGATGAATATAATGTGGGCTGTAGTTTTATTGTGTACTGTGATAAGGGGATAGGGGATTGCCTCCTTTCCTGCTACCATACATTATATTTTATTTGGAGACTTAAGTAAATTCAGCTACAGGTAACGAATTACAAACTGTAAGTGTTAACTGTATTTTTTCACGGACAATGCCAAAGACAGGATTCATTTGATAATAGTTTTGTCTGCACTCGGTTCACTCCCAAATAGGCAGATTACCGTGTAACATAGGATATGAGCTGACCTCCCGGGTGGCCTTCCCCGAGGCCCTGGGCGCACACTGACCGCAGGGTGGGGTCCCGCCCACTTACAACGGCCTTCTTAGTCAGTCGCTTCATTCATTCAAGTAGGAAGCTATTACCCACAAGACCCACTTTCTACCCAGCGGCATCACTAATTATTCAAAATCTTTTGGTAATGGGAGAAAACAAGCTTGGTTTTCTCAAATTGGGGCATGTTAATTATTTTAATATGTTGTAAAAGAAGAGAAACAGTTAAGAATTATGAATTAACCCAGAGCTTTGGCTTGAATGACTGGGTGCAATTTCCAGGGCCAAATTAAATAACACAGGTACTGTATAACCTAATATTGTGATCTTTTAATATTATAACAAAGTGGACAACATAGAGTGCATGTGTGAGTGAATGGTGTGAGAGTGTGCCCTGTGATGGGCTGGCCCCTTGTCCTGGGTTGTGGCCATAGCTTCTGGGATAGGCTCCGGACCCCCCCGCGACCCAGAAGGATAAGCAGTTTCGAAAATGGATGGATGGATGGATAACATATAAAGTTGTAGGCAACATGTAAAGTTGCATTAATGCCTCGCAGCATTTCATGAGGAAAAAGGAACTGCTAGTTTTAAGGTTTGCTTGGAAATTTGACACTGTCTGACATGAAGCGTGTATCATTTTCATGTGAATCCTAACAAGTTTCAGCTTAAGGGGGATACAGTAGAAAGGGCACTGACTCAGGTAGCAGAAATATATATTCGGTATGTGTGTGACTACAGACATATCAGAGTCATACAATTTTATTTCCCCATGAAATCCTTAATTATAAAAAGTCTGGATCGTGAAATATGGTTCATGAAGCAGTGAGTGACCATAAACCTCACAAAAGCACAACAGCACCTTCAATGTTTTAACTATGATTAGAACACTATGGGAACTTCATGGGCTAGGCAAGGTGCAGAGGCGGCCAAGGGGGTGTGAATCTGTAAGGCACTGAGAGCTGGAAGGCAGGCTGGCTCCAAATAGACAGCCTCTGTGCTGGCCAGACACACCATATGGTGGTACTCGCAAAGCACACTCACGCCTGTTTGTTTTTGAATTTCAAACCGGCCATGGTCATTGGCCAATTCCTCTTATGTTTTTTGTACTGTACCCCATGGCCTAAGTTGGGCTCTCAGATAATTACAGGAGAGCTCAGTGACTCTCAGTCACAGTTTGCTCTACAGAAACCGATACTTCTTGAGGGGTTATGACTTATATTTGGGATTAGAGGTGAGTCATCTATAATTCCCAGTGTTTCCTATTCTGATTTGACCAGGAGATGGTGTGTTTTTCAGGTTCGTATGCTTGGCATGTCTAGAAAGTGAAGTTTGACAATCAAGACTATATGGTGGATGTGTGTTATTACGACACAGCTCTTCCCCAGCGTTAATTGATATTACAGCTGACGTTGTGGATAATTTTATGGATGATGTCATGGCTGATGTTATGGTTGACATTAATGACCTGGTTGATGCTACAGCTGATGCTATAACTGGTTGACGTTATGGCTAATGTTGCAACTGTTTTTACGGCTGACGATAGGGCTGACATTACAGCTGATGTTGTGGTTGACGTCACAGCTAACATTATGGCTGATGTCAGGGTTGACATGAATGTTGTTATGACTGACATTATGGCTGATGTTAGAGATAACATTATTGTTGATATTCATGACGTGGATGACTTTGCAGTTGATGTCGTGGATGATGTCATGGCTGATATTGCTTTATCATGCTTTCATCTGTTGTTTCTCCTACCTGCAGATCTGTTGGAGGGCGGCAGCATGCAGCCTCTTGGAATGACAGACTGTGTCTCCTGTCCAGCCCCTATAAGTACCTCCACCAACACTTCTACCATCAACAACTCCACCACTACCTCCTCCTCATCTGTCATCCCCCAGCCTAACTCAGTCAGCAAGCCCTGGAGGAGCAAATCCCTCAATGCCAAGCACAGTGCCACGTCTTCCATACTGTCTGTGAAGCAGGACCCCACCAAGCAGCAGCAGCCTCCCACGCCAGTCATTGAGACCCCACCTAAGGCTGCCCCCATCATACAGAAATCCATGCTTGAGAAGCTCAAACTGTTTAACAGCAAAGGGGCATCTAAGTCCTCAGCTGGGAGCTCAGCAGACAGCTTGGCTACCCGGGAGACAGCAGTGGAGAAGGTGGAGGTTGGTTTCAACACTGACACTCTAGAGGAGGTCGATGGCAACGTCAGGCCTGTTAACGGTACGGCTGCTCTTTCTAGCAGCCCCAAGATTGCCCTCAAAGGTATTGCGCAGCGTACCTTCAGCAGAGCCCTCACCACTAGGAAGAGCTCTCCGAAGTCTGCTGACAAGGACAAGCCCAAGGAAAAGGACAAAGCTAAGCGCTTGTCTGTCGCAGAGAAGGTGGAGCTGAGGGAGGAGCCAAAAGAGGAAGTGACGGTCGCCCCTGAGGCAGAACCTAAAAAATACTCTAAGATCGGCAGCTTTATTCCCAAAGGGGGCAAGGTCAGCAGTGCCAAAAAAGAGAGCTCAGGCCCAGCACACAGCGGCATACCAAAGCCAGGGGCCAAGGCCTCTGGGACAGCAAAGGCATCTGGGGCAGCCAGCTCTGGGAAAGATGGGGAGAGGCCACGCAGCATGAGGCTGGCAGGGGGGCTCTCACTGCACAAGGGCCAGCTGGATAGCAGGAACTCCAGTTCCTCCTCCAGCTTGGCCTCCTCAGAGGGCAAGGCCCATGTCGTCAATGGCACCTACCCAGTGGCCAGCAGCACCAGTGCTACACAGTCTACAGCCAGCAACACTGTCAGCGTTCAGCTACCACATCCTCAGCAACAATACAGCCACCCCAACACTGCCACAGTCGCCCCCTTCATGTACAGGTCAGTAAAAACTGATAAGTAACACTTAGGGCGTTTTCCCACCACATCAAGTACCATACATTTGGTACTTCAAGGTGTTGGTTTTCCACTGGCGTAAAAACTGATAGCAGAGCTGAATGACATCACAATGCGAGGAGGGGTATTTTGTACTGATTTTGAAAAATGGCTGTAATACTGTATATTATACGGCTTGGCAATATTCAACAAAATACTTTTTAATTTTTTGTCATGCCCTCAAGATGTTTTTTTATATGTTCTTAAAACCAAATCGCATTTTTTTCCCCATTTATTTCATTTATCATTATTTTCTAAGTTTGCGCCTGTTTTCAAGGCAGCATTTGTATTGTGTTTCAGCGGCAGGCTATTAGCATAACTAACTGACAAAGAAAGCATTTCAAGTCCCACCCCAAAGTACCAAAGAAGTACCCCGGCTGGTTTGGCACTTTCCGTAATGGAATTTTTGGTACCGGTACTCGACCGGAAGTCAGTAGAAAAGCGAAAGTACCGAAAGGACCGTACCAAATGCACCCTTAGAGTGAATTTGAGAACTGGATATGAAAATATGTGTAAGGCATAAATCCATAAGCACTTACAGTAATATAAATATAACCCACAAATGAGCCTTTCCTCTCAAGCTTCAGTATAAATTTTAGGTATTATTTTGGATGTTTGGACATTTGGGCATTTTTTTAAATTAATGTCAGTATTTCATTGATCAAGAGTAAATCTAGCTCCACTGGCTGATATCCATGTTGCTGTCTGCAGCCTGCAACTTTCCCAGCTGGCCTAGCAGTGTGCTTCTCTGTGTGTGGCCTGTACATTTTCAGTGTTCCTCTTTGTGTAAAATTTGACCTTTCAACAGGAAAGTATATTTAAGTGTCATCATCCTGATAAACCCTAGACGGTTTGTCGCTTTCTGTGTTTCCTTTTCAGTAAGCCATCTATTATCATTGTTTTGCTTTTTTGTTCTAGGGCAATTTTCATTTAGACATAACTCCCCTAGTTGCTGATGTGATGTGATGTGATGTGGTGTGATGTGGCTTGATTAATTGTCAACTTTCATCAGCCAGTTCTCCACAACTCCACTGTACCCACCACCTAAAATGCTCAGTTAGGATTGAGCCTGTCGCTGATGTCCTGAGTGCAGAATTTAAGGGCCTAACTCTGGACTGTGAGATAACACAACAACCGAATTTGATGATGAGCAATGCAGACTGGGTCTCTAAATGTATGGAGAAAGTCTACACTGGTCATGCTCTCTCTTTTTAGGTCACAGACGGATGTCGAGGGGTCTGTAATTACAGAATCTGGGTCAGGAGGAGGAAACGGGGACCCTGCGCTCTTCAGTAAACCCACACAACCCTCAGTGGATGATCTCACAGGTAGACCAATCTTTGCCCGAAGACGTCTTCAACCGCCCACCGCCATTCAGCATATATCTGGCGTGTTCTCCTGTAGACTTTTCATGTAATTAAAATATTTTTGTGATGGGTTTTATGATACTGAGATTTAGTTAGATTTTTAATTTAGATTTGATTTTTAATGCCAGATATGTGATGAAGGTAACGATGAACTACAGTGGCTTTCAAAGGTATTGAAGCCCCCCACCCCCCTTAAAATAATCAGATTTGCCTGAATTACAAGTGTCACATACACATATGCTTTCTCTCGGTATTTTTATTGCAAAGTCAAAATCAATTACTAGTCAGCAAATTGTTTAAAGAAATTCAAAAACTGAAATATGCTGTTTGCATAAATATTTAACCACTGAACACTAGTATTTACACTGGGCAGGAGTGATTTTTGCTTATTCCAGGTCACTTGTTCACTTCAATTTTCAAAGAAAGCCACAAGTACGCAATGGGTTTTAAACCTGGACTTTGACTTGTCCATTTCAGAACATTCGCCTCTTTGTTTATAACGTTTTAGACATTTCAGTTGTCAGGTTCCTATAGTCCTCTATGTCCCGTCTGACATACACTGACCTGAACTCACCACAAAATGTTCTTCATGGGGATAATAAAGTGTCTCTCTGTCTGTCTATTTATCTATCAGTCATCTCATGGAACAATATCGAACTCTTGACTCATCTGCTGAACCAACATTATTTGTGCTCGAATGCCCATAAATTACCAGCATTTGAATTTTTAAAACCTTTAAAATAAGCATTAAAGTGTTTTCCCCTTGTCATGTTCACTGAGGCACTGTATCAGTATGCAAGGCCCAGTACTCCCCAGATGCATGTCCTCCTCCGGAGTATTGTCGTTTCTCACCTTCAGCTGCTCTTGTAGCTCCGTGAAGTTTAATGCCATGGTAGCCCAGGGAAGGAATGAGCTGGGCAAGGGCTAAATGGGGGGCAGAAAGGGAGCAGCCTGCATATTAAAGATCCCTGACGAAAGACAGTTTCCAAGGCTACTCATACAATTGGGGCTTTCTGTGTGTGTGTGTGTGTGTGTGTGTGTGTGTGTGTACTGTGTCTGTGTGTCTGTGTGTATACTGTGTGTGCCTGTTTATGTGTGCGAGCGGGTATACCTATCCTTATGGGGACACAGTGTCCCCATAACGTGATAAATATCCGTATTTTTCCATTATTATTTTTTTCCCTGGACCAGTTTCCTGGTCCCCATAAGGGAAAACTCTATTTTATAAAAATCGGTGACTGCAATGAAAAAACAAAAAATGCAAAAACTCTTGTATTTTGCTTGGTTATGATTATAGCAGGGTGGGGGTTAAGGTTGTCATAGGTAGCGTTACCATTTTTCCCATAGAAGTGAATGAGCGGGCCCCATAAGGATAGGTATACCGTACATGTGCCTCTGCGTGCATGTGTGCGTGTGTGTGTGTGTTTAATGTCCCCACAATGTGATAAAAACCTGTTATGTTGACGTTATGAGGACCATTTTTCAGGTCCATAGAAAGATCAGTGACTGCAATCAAAAAAGTAATAATGACAAAAGTTTTTTATTTTGTTTGGTTACTTATGGTTAAGGTTATGCGCCATATTTCCATACTAAGACTTGCTAGAAGCTGAGAGGATAAACAGGGTGAGAGGTTGGTGCAGCTGCACAGTGTAAAGCAGGGCTTCAGGGTAATGCCAAGAAGAGGCAGTGGGGGCTCAGCCACAGCCAGGTGAGATCACACTTACCTACAAGGGGTTCAGGACCAATGGAAGAGCTGCATCCTGGCCCTGAGGAAGGAGCTAGTTGTGGCTGGTGCCACCAAGCAGTGTAGGACTCAGTGGGAGGGTGACTTTACCCAGGTGCAGCTAAACCTACCAGCTGTATGTGCAGAAGACCTGCATGTCTGAAAGCATCATCCAGCTAAACGAGAAGATCCTACTGAGCTTAACATATGTGAGAAGTGGCAAAGCAAGCCGGGCTGGCCCCCACTGTCTGTTGGGGTAGCTGGTTCCACAATTAAGGCAGCAGAACCCAAAGAATGACCTGTTGGGTGCTGGGAAGTTGTGCTAAACATTTAGCAGAGATATGAGGGGAGGTGGATTTGTGCAAATGCTGACAGCCATGCTGGACGTGCTCGTCCATGAACCATGCCCGTTGTTAGTAAAGTTTTTATTACAGGCACAGATTCTTTCATAACCGTGCCCTGTGCCCTTTTAAACATGTATGATATGTTGATATTGAATAAACAATCTGTCAGCTTGTTTTACCACAGTGAGGATGGGTCAGATTATAGCAGATAAAAGCTCCCATAATGGGTGTAGGCTTTGGAACAGTCCTGCAGATCTGCGTCTCAGAATTGACGGCTCTGGCCGCTTTAATGCTCTGAATGGGCTGGTTTGGGTTTTTGGTCTTTGCTCCTTAGTTTGGCAGCTTTGGCTCTGCCTTCTCACCAGGTGTGCTGCACCATGCCACATGGCTGTCGACTGCTCCTGGTGACCTGGTGAAAGACAGCAGAGGGCTGCATGTTTGTGCTGTGAACTTGTTCAGTTCAGATGCCAGGTCTGCTGGTGGTACAGCAATAAATGTTGGGTGGGTCCACTGAAAAATCTCTTCAATTAGGTGAGGACCCCGAGACTAGACGGCTACGAACCGTTAAGAACATCGCAGACCTCCGACAGAACCTGGAGGAGACCATGTCCAGCTTGCGGGGGACCCAGATCACACACAGGTATGTTTCAGTGCCTCCTGCAGTCAAAGAGGCTCAATGCCCCTACCGCTTCTAGTTGTTTTAATGTGTAGGTGTATAAATGACCCAGGTCAAAACACATGCTGAGGTTTTTAAGGAGTTCAGCTGTTTGTACAAGCAACTGTATGTACTGCTCCTGTGCATACTAATTCGTAGGAGGAACCCACATTTTTTCCCAGAGCCCAATAATATGTGTACCCAACTAACAGTGGGGACAGTGCCCTCTGCTGGATGTTTGCTAAGATGTGATGCTTTTCCATTAAAGCAGGGGCAGGCAATCTTATCCTCAAAGGGCCAGTGTGTATGCGAGATTTTGGGATGACCTTTAGCTTGGCTGTTCAAACTCAGGTGTGAGGACTCTTCAGCCAATCAGTCCTCTAATTAGTAATCTAATTAGGGAATTATAGCAAAAATCCATAGACACAATGGGCCCTTTCTGGACAAGATTGCCTACCTCTGCATGGCAGTTTAATAAGATCAAGGGGCGAATGTAAAACCAGTGAGGGACTATGGGGGACTGGGGTGTAGTAGAGTCAAACGATCAAATGGCAGTGAAATATATGAAAGTAACAGTTCTGTGTGGACAGTACTGTCATCACTGGAAAATGGGACACGCTCAGTCTCATCAGTCTGTTTCAGCATTTGGATTGAGAACTGACTGGCACTGCATTTTCCTTTGACGTTTGGACCGTCTTTGCCTCAGACATAAAAGAACAGCGCATTGCTCGCTGGCTTAGGGTCCAACCTAGCTGTGAAATTGCTCCGGAATGGCCCTTCTTCAGAGCCAGTGCTTATTTTTACTTGGCCTTGAAACCAGAGGCAACGTTCTGGCTTAGCCTGCACTGGCCAGTGTGAGCCTGAGAAAGGCTGAGCTTCAGCACTGCTGTCGCAATGACAGAGCCAGCTTAGGTAGGGAATGGGCCTGTTTACGCTCCACACTATCGTGAAGATTTGAAAGCAGGCATTTCACTGGGCACTCCTACGCTGCCTAAAAAAAAAAAAAACAGGCAACCAAAACTCCCTGGAGTCTGGCTGTGTCCAGATGTTCCCTGGCCATATGTTCCAGACACCTGTGTCTATTTTAAGCTTCCTGGGAGCTGGGTGGCTGGTGCCCCAGATAATATACAGTAGAACCTCCCTGTCTGTTTTGCTAGCATAGAGACTTTCTGCAGACCTCCCTCTGGTGGCAACTCAAGGAGCCGCTAAAGCTCTTGCTGCTTGGGGGAGTTTGTGTGAAAGATAGCAGGGGTCTGTCTGCCCACCCCCCTGTTTAATCTCCACTCTGCCACGCCTCTCGTCTTCTCCCCAGCACCCTGGAGACGACCTTTGACAGCAGTGTCACCACGGAGATGAGCGGGCGGAGCATCCTCAGTCTGACATCCCGCTCCACACCGCTGCCGTGGCGACTGGGCCAGTCCAGCCCCCGGCTGCAGGCAGGTGATGCCCCTTCCATAGCCAATGGCTACCCAGCACGGGCCGCCGCCAGCCGCCTGGTCAGTGCAGATGGGGGGCGCTACCTGTACTCAGGCCCCCTCCGCAGGCAGCTGGCTACACGGAGCAGCGCCATCTGCAGTATGGACCTAGCCAACAAGGTGGAGGAGCTGGACCTGGAGGGCATGAACATGGACGCTACAGGGTACATGAGCGACGGAGACGTCCTGAACAAGAACGTGAGGGCGGATGATGTCATCAGTGGGTGAGTCTGCACGCGCATGCGGAGCTGGTCACCAGGGCAGGGCCAGGAGATCTGGAGCTCTCTGCTGCTGTCTGGTGTTTCTGCCCACTCAGTATCGTTAGCTTTGATGTGTTATGAAGCATTTACATATTTCCATCTAATAATAGCTAATATATGCATCCTACAGAAAAAATATTACTGATTCATTTGTGTGAATAAAAATGGGTTTATTTTTATTGCTGCTCTGTCATATAGGGATATATTACTCAGTGAATCATATTGGCGGTTGATTCTGTTAGTGTGTCGGGACCAGAAACAATTCTCAAATTAGCAAATAATTCTTCAGATGGCATTAAATTATTCATTAGCATCAATGAAAACCTGTTCAGTTAGGAAGGTCACATTTTTTTATGGTTTGAAAAGAAACAAAACCCAGTATGTAAACCTTGGCCGGCTGTTTTTTTTTAATAATTCCGAATTTGATATCTATTACTATCACACCACTAGGTGGCAGTACTGTGTAATTTTCCACCCTGATGACCATCTGAAGAACCAAGACACTGAGTTTTTTGTTTATGCAGATTGTTTACTGTTGTTTATCGATGTCAAACATTTACTGATGTTTTAGAATTGATTTGTTTTTGATTTTCTGGAACCAAGTTCTGCTTGAAGAATCCACACCACTTGTTTGGTTCCTGTCGGCCAGTATCCGTGTCAGTCTTGACCTCACTCCACTTGTCTATTCTGCATTCATTTCCTTTTCAATATCACTCCATAGTGACAAGCACCCCAGTCACAAACGTATGCTAATAACCTTGATAGCAAGATTTTGCTATAAGCAGCATGGCTGACTGAAGGGGTCCCTGCTGTGACTCAACAGTTATTGTCAACACATCCAAGTACATGTACACAGTGAACTAAAATACCGTTTCCCTTGGGCCCCTTATGGTGATTTACAGACATACAAATACAACAAATAAATGTATGACATCTACCAAATAATACAATACAAATAGTGTACAAAGCTATGTTTAATTGTGTTTGTGTTTACGGTGGTGCATGCACACACACAAAAGAGTAAAGTGAATAAAGAATGTGAAGTGCAATTAAAAAAGGGCGAACAGACAACAAAAGGCAGGATCATTGTAGGGAAGTTGGGGGGGGGAGACTGATGAAGAAGCTGTTGCAGTGTCTGGCAGTGATGGTTCGGATGCTCCGGAACCTTCTGCCAGATGATGGGGGTGAACAGTCTGCAGTCATGCTGCATGCACGGGGGACGACATGTTTCCTGTACAGTTCAGTGGAGGCCTGATGATCCTCTCTGCTGTCCTCACTGTCCGATGCAGAGACTTGCAGTCAGCGACACTAAAGTTCCCGAACCAGCAGCAGAGGATGTTCTCAGTGGTCCCTCAGTAGAACATTCTGAGGATGGCAGGGGGGAGGCTGGGTCATTCTAATAAAGGAGATGACAGCTCTTTTAAGATGGAAGCTGCTCTCTTAACTGCTATTAACAGTCACTGTTTGTTTAATATTAGCAGCAGCACAGACAGGGAAGTCATCGATTTGCATGATACTTAGTTACACACTAATGAAACACATGCATTCCATGGCAAATATTATGCAGTTATGACATTTACTACTAACGTAAATACACAAATACACATGTTAATTTACGCAATTTAAACGTACATGCAGTGTGTTGCAAAGCATGCCAGTAACTGCATACTGTACCTAGTCCTGCTGACCGACCCCAGTGTTGTCACATTATATCAGCCAATCATGGACAATGGGTGGGATCATAAAAGAAAAAGTTTGCCTCAGGGATCGTAGTCCGGTTGTGCGTCGAATTTAAAAGACATTTAAATTCTAGTCCTTGGATGTAAGATGACCCCAGTTTCTTATATGACATTTTTGGGGAAAAAAACTGTATATTTGGGCCAAAATGGTAATATGCACAGGGAACATGCCAATTACAGAATTCCATTTCTGAGTTTGGTTTTCCAAGCAAGCATCCTAGCAGGGAGCTTTTCAGTGATGCAGAAAATCTACTTGCTCTCTGCTACAGACAGTAACTTTTCCAAAAAAAGAAACTATAGCCTTATATGCTGTTACGGTCTCTTTTTCCCATTTATGTAGCCCTTTTATGTGCATTCCTGTTTTATTAGAAACCATGGTGTCTGGAAAATAAATGTTGATATGATATTTATACTCTCGCCGAAACGTTTCAAAAGCAGGCTGACAGAGGCGGGGAGCTGTCTGTCTGTATTCCCCGGTTTATTACTGAGGGCTGGATCATTTGGCATTCTCCCAGCTTTGCATGAAATAGATCGTAATTCTGTCTGCGATGGTGCCTCATGATGGTTGGAGCTCTGTGCTGTTTTACTGCCATATCTGGCCGTGTTGAAACAGGCACCTGCATGCTTCTCCTTTTCATTTGTTGCTTATACCTGCCTTTTTATTGTTCTGCACTAGCTTGAGGGTCCAGTACCAGTATAGAGGAAACGCAATATCCCTTCTCTTCAAGACAAACGTATAAAGGTGGCTGCGATAGGGCAAGGTGACCCTGCTGGTGTTACAGTGTTCAACCGGCTGAGATACTGTACTGGGGGGCTATGCTCACAGGGACGGAATCTCTCAGGCCACACGTGGGTGCATGTTGTGATATACGCTTGGAATTCGCCACATTGATGTTTTGTAGCCACATGTGTAAGAAATATGTTGTAATTGTTTTGAATTTGAGAGAAACACCATGTTAAACCAATACTGTTCACGGAATTTAATAGAAGGTCATTGTATTTTGTTTGTGTTGGCTTGTGCAGGTCAGTGATAATGGAGCCTATAGGCATTCCAGACAAACAGATAAACACATGGTGTCCTCCAGACAGAGGAGCTTATTCCTCCTATTTGCTTTTGTGTATAACGGTTTTTGAGGGACAGTTTAATTTTATGTACCATTTATATGAGATTTTCCACTAATAATCATCAGTAAATATTTTGAAACACTGCCATCATCTAGATTGATTTTTGTGTAATAGAGGATTTGTGGGACAATGCAATTTAAACCCCGTATTATTCCAGATGTTTTAATCCTGAATATTTTGATTGGCATATGGAAAAATCTGATGATTTTCTATGTGTTTAACTTGGGATGAAGGTACCCTTTTACTTGAGAGGACCCTTTTGGATCTGCCTGCAGACATCAAAGGGTTAAAGTGGAAATGACAGGCTGTTATTGTTTCTTGCTGGTGTGGCAGTTTATTTCACAGGTGACCGCAGCCACACATTACCCACCCAGCTGGTTTTTCTGCCTTTAGCTTGTTTGCATGGTGCATCTCATCACAGGAATATATTCCCATTAATCATGGGGGGAGGGCGGATTATCGTAATTCTTAGAAAAATTATAATCTGCTGTCAATGTTAAATCACATTTTCCATGTACAAATGTGTGTTTACAGTTCCCTGAGTTGCTGCCTCACTTTTCTGCTCACAGAGGCTTTATTTATTATTACTGTGTGGCTCCTTCACCTTGTGTCACACTTCCCCTATCGCTATTCCTCATTTGAATGCTTCAGCAGAGGAACTGAGACAGTTTCATTCACTTGACTGTACCGGAATGAGCTCAGCTGAAATCCTTATATCCAAATTACTATCGGTGGTCAAGAACAATTCTTGTTTTTTAATAGCACAGATCTATTTAGACCTATATATACATATAGTACTGTGTAAAAGTCTTAAGCAGCCAAAAAAAATATATGTTTAAATAACTGTCATGTTGATGTAAAACTATGCTGTTACACCTAACAAAGTGTGTCAGCTTAGCCATTTCAAACCCTCTGCTAAAATAACCCTGTTATTTCCAGCAACCGTACAACACACCCGTGTGTTTTTTGACCTGACCACTAGCCCACCTCATATATCTATTCAGTATCGCGCTCATTTTTTAACTAATTAAGTTAATTAATTAAGCGAGCTGGTGGTGAAATTTATTAAATACATAGAATGGTTCAGGTGCCACTGAGGAGAAGTTTGGGAACTGAAGTGGTGTTCATCTAGCTATCCAAGTAGATATCAGTAACTTTTTGGAGAACAGAAGACATTTTTACTATTTTTTATTGTGTTACTCGTAATTTTTATATTTTCTTATGTTAAATTATATTTTTTTGTGCCCTTACTACTCAGATAAATAGCATTAAACGTTTATTTTGAGTGCCTAAGACTTTTGCACAGTACTGTGTGTGTGTGTGTTTGTGTGTATATATATATGTGTATATATATATATGTGTGTATATATATATATGTGTGTGTGTATATATATATATATATATATATATATATATATATATAGAGAGAGAGAGAGAGAGAGAGATGAGATGGAGAGAGAGATAGATAGATCAGAGGACCTTTATTTAAACTGTAACTGAAATGTTCATTATTATTACGATCCTATTACCTGAACTGTCCTTTCCTCATGTCCAAAGGCTCACTGCATTCGCTATAATAAGCCACTTTTCTCAAAATGTCTTTGTTTAATAAATTGACATTTCAGTTCACATTTAGTTTCCTGGGCAGTTTACTAAATGGAAAGAACGAAACGAAGCTGCTCTTCGTCTGAGCTGCTGCAGAGCAGTGCGACTCCTGCCGGCTGTCTGTCATCCCGTCTGAACAAAGCTCTGTCAGCGCGTCTTCGTGAGCTTTTGTCTGCACTTAACTACTTGCAGGAAGGGCACAAAGTCAGGCGCTCACCGTTCATAATAATCAGGACCCCAGGCAATAGAGCTGCCCACCTCCCCCATCAGCCCCCACGTGTCCCGGCCCCCTCCCTCCTCCCACCTCCCTCCCCCTCTGCAAAGGCCCCGCAGCTCTCCTGCCCCAGCCTGCCTCAGTCTCGCACTGCTTCAACATGCCGTGGTGATTCAATGCTCCAGACTAGACCTGGGGCTCTTCCTCCTCCTCCTCCTCCTCCTCCCAGCCTGATGGAGGGGCAGCCCTTCCAGTGACACCAGGAGCGAAGAGAGGACGGATTCCAATACACACACACAGACAGACATAGGCGCGCACACACACGCACATGTGGTCTCCCGATCACATGCCTGCCTGTCTGGGACGCCCATACTCAGCCTGTACACAGCAGCACTGAACCTTCCACTGGATATTTCACTCTTTTACCTGCCCTTCCTGGATTTCTCTGATTGGAGCCGGATTTACGTTGTTTAAATGTTCAATGCAGAAAGGTATGTCACCTAATTTCATAGTACTTTTGCCTTCCTGCTGAAATACCCTTTGTTGATGTTTCTTTTAAATTTTTTATTCTATATATATATGGTTTGTTTTTACGGTTACTGGTCACAATGGTGATATATATTTCTGATTAATCTATTTTTATCTTTATGTATTAAGTGCTGTAAATCATTTTCCTTTGAATTGACTTATATGTATCTTCTGTTAAAGCTGGGATCTTGGTGCCTCTGAGCTGCCAGAGCTCAGGTGAACTGGGTCTCCTTCCCACCCCTTTGTTTTCACAAGTCGCTCAGTTCACATCTTTGTGACACACTATCTGTTGTCCTTGGGTGGTTCCCTTATTTACATTCCCTACCTGGAGCGGAGAAAAGGAGTGCAGCGTCACTTTTTTAGCCTGCTTAGAGTGATTCAGCGGTTCTGAACAGTATTCGTCCAGGTCCCTGGGAGCGTTCCAGGATCTCAGCTTCAGAGAGGAGTTCACACAAAGCCGCGCCATACTCATCCGCCACCTGACAGCTGCATGCAAAGGATACCGCAGCCCTCTGCTGGGTTTAAACTGGTTTCTATCAGTCCTAGATAAGCCCCACTTGGGCTCCAAACATCCCTTTAAACAGAGTGAATCTTTGTTATCTGCTAATTATTACTTAATGTGCTGACGAGATGCCTTACTTGGCAGCCTTTAAAAGACAGTAGGGATGTGTTCAGAGGATACATATTCATAGTGAGTGTTTGTTGATTCAGGAAATTGGCAAAGCTTAATGGCTAATAGGTTTGTACTTTTTTCACCGAGCCACAATCATTCCACATGCAACAGAGCAGAAATGGCCACTTTCAGCTGTGATGTATCATTAACTTGCAGCCACCTTGTCATTCGAGCGGGAGAAAAAAACTCAGATACAGTTTGACAGAAAAACATATAGAATCTCATTGGCGTGTAGCTTTTAGGTTGTCTTGTGGAGATGTGTAAGAGTTGAAACGTTTTATTGTTCCACTTTTGTTGCGGTTGCTTTTGCAGTACCAGTCCAAAGTCTGGACACGCCTGTTTTTCATGCGTTTGTCTCTATTTTAGCTAGTAAAAGTAAAAGGCCACAAGGTAATGAAGAAATACATATGAAATATTTCAATGACCAAGAGAAATATTCAACAATTTTCTCAAATTTTAGACTCTTCAAAATAGCCCCTTTTGGCTTCGATGACAGCATTGCAGGCTCCTGGAATTCTTTCAAGCAGCTTCCAGATGTAGCCACCTGGAATGCTTCTTCAACAGTCCTGAAGGAGTTTCCACAAGTTCTGGGCACAAGTTGGCTACTTTGCTCATATTCTTTGATCCAACTCATTCCAAACCAGCTGTATAGGGTTTTAGTCGAGGGATTGCAGGGACCAGGTTGTCTGTCGCAGTTGTTCACAAAAAAATATTTAGTATATAACCATGAGGTGTTCTTAGGGTGATTTTCTTGTTGAAAAACAAATGATCTTCAGTAGGTGTGTCGAGACATTTGACCATACTGTATAGCCACTCTTGCCCATTTGACCAAAAAATCTATCTATTAAGAGAAGATCATCTTACATACCTTTCACAGAGCTGTAACAAAATCAGATGGTTTGATTTGAAGTTTTTTGGTGTCGCTGTGTTTAACGTATTTGCTTTGGCCTTGGTTGGCAGCTTAGTATTGTTAAATCGCCTTTAATGGTACTCTTTCCAGTGTGAAAGGGCTACTTTCACTTCCAGTGTCAAATGCATAATTTACAACAAATTTCTTGTTTGGGATAAAAATGAAATGAATAATGCTTCCTGCCTGTTAATGGTGCATGCAGTTCCCCCCTCTGATCTGTGTTATATTCACTTGTGTTTGACCTGGACAGAATGGCACGTTAGCAGAAAGCTCTGCAGTTCCATGAAGTGTTGTGCAAGCCTGTGCTTACTCAGTCTGGCAGATGGCGGCAATGGGAGGCACACCTAGGGTGCAGTCTGCGTCTGCTCACCTCCACCTGTCTGTCTATCCCTGCAGCTACATGACTGACGGGGGTCTGAGTTTGTACACGCGCCGCCTCAACAGGCTTCCCGATGGAATGGCCGTTGTGAGAGAGACTCTCCATCGCAACGCATCTACAGGCCAGGGGGATGCTGACAGGTAAGACGCTCACATTTGCCCGGTGGACAATGCCTGACCCCAGACCCAGACGAGCTGGGGGTGGCGGTTCAGTGTGGGGTTGGAGTAATGCTGTGCCGCTTCAGCCTTTCCCGCGATCCCCTGGCTGCGGCTGTGCTGGGGACAGACCCTCCTTTGTTCTGTCATACAGAAACTGACTGATTGTCCCACTCTGCTCCTTTGGCAGCTGGCTATGGTTACGGATGAGTTCAGGCCTGTGGTCCCCCTCCTGTTGTTTTCTTCCCTGTTTGGGGTGGGGGGGGGGCATTGTTTCTATCACCCCTGCCTTCTTTGTCAGGATCCAGCCGGGGGGGGGGGGGGGGGGGGGCAGCTTTACTGAGCAGACAGCTCACACATGCACATTGCTGTGTATTTTGGCATTCATGACTCACTGGAAGACAAACAGAAATGAGGGAAATGGTCTGAGGGTTCTTTGCTCTGTTTCGACAACACTGAGCGTCAGCAAAGGTGCTTTGCATTGGGGGAAACATCAGTTATTAGACTGACAAGATGAAAGTGAAGCTCACACAGCAGTGTAACACAAAGCTCTGAGCGTACCTGTGCAGTTAACCATGATCAGATTGCTCCAGTGGAGTATGGTATGGAAGAATGTGTTCTGAGTTATTGCCCGTAGAGTGCCTTTCTCCGGCTTTGGAGATAAACACAGAAGGATGTATCGCACTGGAAACACACCCCAGAGGAGGAATGGCATAGCGGCTGGCTTGTTCCTGCAGAGAGTCTTCATTAATCAGCGGGTGTGGAAGTAAGCTTCTATGTATTAGCCACATTAGCATAAAACACATGCCTACGAGGTGCATTCAGCCTTGGCTGCCTCCCACCCCCCAATAAGACTGATGTAGCAGACTGAGGGGGTGGGAGAACATCCTGGACTGATGAGGGGGGCCAGAGTCTTACCCACAGCTGGTTCACACTCAGTATGTTTACATGGACACTAAGAAAATCGAATTATTGTGTTAGTCCGATTAAAACCAGACATTTGAAGTGCAAGTAAACATATTAGTCCAACTGAAATCATACTAAATCGAATTTCTCTTAGTCGCACTAAGAAACCCAGATAATGAGATTGGGAGTCGATTTACTCCTGCATGTATACGTTCAATCGGACACAAACTGGCCTAGGTGCTCTGCACGTGCTCCACAGTCAAGAAAGTACCAAAAATACAGTACTTCAAGGTGTTGGTTTTCCACTGGTACCGGTGCCAAATGACATTACAAAGCGAGGCGGGGTATTTTGTATTGAATTTGACAAATGACTGTAGTTTATTATAGGACTTTACAATGTGTGATATGAATACCAACATCACCTGATATGCACATACAATTCTTACATCGCTAGTCAGCTAGAGCAGGCTTTTTTTTACCATTAGTTTGTTTCGCTAAAACATTTATACTCTATCGTAGGAAAAAAAAAAAACGCAGGTTTTGCGATTTCAGTGTTTACTCATTTTCAGGATTATCTAATATATGTTTAAGAAGCAGTTGTACATGTTTACCTCCGCTGGTTTTGCATGATTGCGGCATGCATTCTGGAAGACAATCATAATAATAATAATAATTTCCGTCCTTAATTGCTGTTTAAATCATTCCTAAACGAGTTTGTGAGAAATGACGTTGAGTCCCTTTTTTGTTACATAAATACCCCAATATTTATTACAATAAAATCGCAGCTTCCTATCCTGGAAGCTATGGACACGAGACAAGGAACTACCCAAGATGGGGGGCCAGTCCATCACAGGGCACACTCACACACCATGCACTCACACATGCAATTTAGTAACTCCAATTAACCTCAGCATGTCTTCGGACCGTGGGGGGAAATCAGAGTACCCAGAGGAAACCCCATGACGACATGGGGAGAACATGCAAACTCCACACACACGTAACCCAAGTGGAGACTCGAACCCTGGTCCCAGAGGTGCAACTGTACTTACCATGTAAGTATATTGGGACAAGGACAGTAGTCTGATTAAATGGTGTAGTCGAGCCATAACATAAAGTTACTCAACTTAGAAAAATGTACTGAATGTGACAGGCCTTGAGTTCATAATGCTGCGTTCCATTTACCTTGGAGGTGTGAACTCTGAACTGGGAATAACGTTATGTACGAATTAACAGCGTTCCACTACAGCAAGTTGGAAAGCCATTTAACAATACCAGGGACCCGTTTCAAAAAGCTTTCCCAGCTAACTTGTCAGATTTATTTTACCCCAGTTTAAATGGCCTTTAGACTACCTTAAGTCCTGCATACTGAAACTGTCCCCAGTTCTAGCCCAGTTAATTGTTAGCCATTATTAGCAATATCAGTGAATAAAAACACATTACGTGATATTTTTTGCATAAAACACCATAGCAACATGTCCACAGATAGCGATTGGACACTACTGTGTGTAAGACCGATTTAATGAGCTTCAAATAAGATGTAAGTGCTAATAAACAGTATAGTACTACAGCTTTAACTTCTGTTGATAAAGGGCGTAGCCATCTTAGATTCTGAGGTCAGGGTTGTGTTGATTCCTCCGAGTTCATGAGTTGGAATTCCGACTTGAGGGGGTGTTCCAGTTGAAATTTCCGACTATGAACTTGGAATTTATGAATTATGAGTTCAAATGGAACGCAGCATAGGTGCATGTGTTTGAGAGGGGTTCAGTGGGACCGACTCTTGTCTATCCGGTCACAAAGAGCTGCTTTTTAACCAGGACAGGACCACAGTACTAGTGAATGTGGACTAGGGGCTCACTGACTTTTGTCTCCAGAGTCTGCATTTTGCAGATTGCAGCTGTTTAAGCATTGTGTTTGCGGCTGTCACCTTCAGCGCCGTTGATGTTGCCTCAAAAGGCAATGATATGCCGCTTCTGGGGACATCAGGAGAGGGCATGTTTAAAAAGCAGCTTCGCATGCCCCTTACTCACCTACCACATCGTGGTGCCTGTGCTTTTATACCATTGTGTTCTGTGAGTGATTATTGTCATTATCTGTGACCCAGATCTGTAAGCAATAAATCCTTTATTTCTATATCCCGAGCACCCACCTCTTCCTGTCCTCTGTGCAGAAATGCAATCCGAGATTGTTTTGACCGGTACACAGCTAAAGGGCCTTGCTTCTGGCTAACAGCTCTGGTTACCCCCGATGGCACAAGTGAGGGCTTCGTGTAGCAGGGCAAGGCTTCTGCCCACTGCGCTGTCTGGTGAAGGGACAGTCCCAACGATCCCCCTGAGAGGTTCAGTTTGGCTAATGAGCTGCTCCAATGCCTACAGAATGTCCTAATGGGCCTGGCTCCACCTTGGTAAAGCAACTAATGTTTATTTTTTATTGTGTAGTGTGAGACAGTATGTCACACCCTGCTTTGGTTTGGCTTCTGCAGACCGTTCAGCGATACAGTAACACACACGTAGCCCTTTGCCACCAACATAGTGCTGGTGCCGGTGCCTAATTTGGAGCTGGTTCCATGCTTTTCCACCACTGATCACTTGGTACTGCACCCGAAAAACTGGCTCTGGCCCAGCACCTCAGAATTGCCATTGTGAAACTGTGAACCCGTGATGTCAGAGTGTGGGGAGGGGCTACAACGCACTGTAAACTTCAGCAGAGCTGCATTTGACATACTGTATGCACGTTGTATGTGTCAAAAAGAATGTGTCAACTAATGCTAAATTGTGAATGGGAGCTTATTTTATCATGAACCTAAACATTCTCTATCAAAAAGCGCTACTTAACAAACTCAAAACTGTTACATGCCCGTTGTCGTGTGTGTGGAAATGCGTCCCGGCTACCAGTCAGAGCCAGTACTGACACGACACTAGTGGCATAAGGGAGACATAATGGAGATGGACACACACCTGCGTTCACTTAATCACACAAAAGCTTTCTTCTTTGTGTCAGGTCAGACTGCTTGTGATGACTCCTTTGATTTTCACTCCTGCTGTTTGATTTCAAGCTCTCTGCTCTTAGGACAGTCTACCCAGGATTGGGATGTAAAAGTGCAATGGGATATGTGGCTGTTGCATGTTTCTGGTGCGTCACCAGCTGAGCCTATCCTGAGACGTTCCGGGGGCGAGTGAACCCACATGCCGAGCCTGAAACCCAAGCTTCCCTGCCAGCTCCAGGACCTCCTCCTTTCCTGACCTAGGAGCGCAGGCTGTGAGCTGGATTCCTGCACCACAATAAGGAGAGAGAGGCCGTTCTTGGCACCTCCGGCCCCATGCTAAACCCTGGGGATTTAAACTTAGAGAAGGGGCAAAGAGAGCCTTGCAAATGCCCGTCAAAGGGGGGCGCTGGCGAGCAGAAGCACAGATTCGCTCCCTGCAGCCCAGCGCAGACGTGACTCATGTCCCCGCAGTGTCTGCCGGATGGCTTCCTTCACGGTGTGCTGGAGCTGCCGGGGGCAAATTGGAAGGCCGTGCAGTGCCAGTTTCCCCCACCTTATCCTTTTATCCTTCAGTGCGTCGTGTGGGGGGGTGGGAGGGTGTGAGAAAGAGGTCAGAGCAACCAGGCTGAAGAAACTCAATCTGCTTTATGTGAGCTGTTGTTCCACAGCCCTTGTTCTTGGCCAGGTGACAGAAGAACTGGGAGAAACAGTTTTAGCCTGGAATTAAATGTCTGTGTGGCAGCCGCGACCTCGTTCACCTGTCCGGGGCTGGTTAAAGGTGTCTCAGTCAGAGAACCAAACCCCCAACCCAGCCTTGTTTTTCCCTAGGGCAGGGAGTATTTTAGTCCTCTTTGGGGAAGTTATCACCCCCGCCCTGGCCTCAGTGGCCACATCCCACGGACAGTGCTGGCTGTGGCCACACCTTGTAGCCAGTGCTGTGCCAGAACAGCTTGGGGTGCCAGGTCTGTTCTCCCATGATTCTCTGTTGGATGCTCGACGACTCCTTTGTTGACGTTGATTTTAAGGTGATGCAGAGATTGGGTGATTTGTGCAGGGTGCAATCTTGCCACAAACGCTGAGATCCAGCATCTGCTGCTACTGCAAATGCTATAATGCTGTCATTCTGGGAGTGTGTGTGTGTGTGTGTGTGTGTGTGTGTGTGTGTGTGTTTGTGTTTGTGTGTGTGTGGTGGGGGGTGACTCAGCAGTTGGTGCGAGAGGTTCTATTTTGGAGGGAAATCTGGGGCTTTCCTCTTTGGTCAGCTTTAACGACCAGCATGTTGACACAACACACAAGCTAGCGTTTGCCTGGGGGGGAGGGCTGGAGACAGATCATGCTACAGAGCTGTTCATCATGATCTAAGCACAGCGATAACCAGCCTCCTCCACCCATGGCCTGGCACTGAGATTCTGCTGGTCAGAGAGGCACAACGATAGATAAAAATATGTTTTATAAACATATTTCAGAGTCAAAAATAGTAGCTTTTGGTGAGTTCACCTCAAATTCCCAACATTGTCAAAATACAGTACTGAATGCTGACTCTGCTCTGCTGCCTTTGCTCAGAGCCCTGACTCTCCTCTGCTGCCAATCCTCTGAGCACTGACTCTGCTCTGTTGCCTTTGCTCAGAGCCCTGACTCTCCTCTGCTGCCATAACTCTGAGCGCTGACTCTCCTCTGCTGCCATCACTCTGAGCGCTGACTCTGCTCTGCTGCCTTTGCTCAGAGCCCTGACTCTCCTCTGCTGCCATAACTCTGAGCGTTGACTCTCCTCTGATACCATAACTCTGAACGCTGACTCTTCTCTGTTGACATCACTCTGAATGCTGACTCTGCTCTGCTGCCTTTGCTCAGAGTCCTGACTCTCCTCTGCTGCCATAACTCTGAGCGCTGACTCTCCTCTGATGCCATCACTCTGAACGCTGACTCTCCTCTGCTGCCATCACTGGGAGCCCTGACTCTGCTCTGCTGCCATCACTCTGAACACTGACTCTCCTCTGCTGCCATCAGTCTGATGGCTGACTCTCTGCTGCCTTCACTGGGAGCCCTGATACTGCTCTGCTGCTTCACTCCATGCTCAATCTCTGCCTTTGATCAGAAACCAGACACTGCTCCTCTGCGTTCGTTTATGCTTTTGTCTGATTTCTTCTCCACTCTAATTGAAGGCAGGACCTTAAGAGGCCACATTCCGATGCGCCTCCTCACGCAGGCTACAAACACAAAGATAAGATTAGACTTTTTATTTTTTATTTTTATCCCAGCCCCACACACTCACTTTGAGCAAGAAACGGAGCCGTGAGGGTGAGCCACCGGGCCAAATTCCTGATGCTGTGACCCTGTCATTTCTTTGGGTTTGAAAAAGCCGTGTGACACCGCAGGCGCTGGACGGCTGTGCTGGAATGCGCTCGCCATCTCCGAGAGCAGAAATCCTCACAGTCCTCTAAATATGCTGCCTTTATGTTGCAGCCCAGTTTGCCTCTGAACGACCAGCCTTAGTGTTGCTATGTTTATATTCCTGATGATCAGGCAACACCAAATTACTCCTCTCTGTGTTTGTGTGTTGAGTGCTGTGCTTTTATGAAAGCTTAATATAGTTTAGTCTTCTTTAGTTTTTATAGTTTTATTTTTTGACTAAAGTGCTTGCTTGCCATTAAACTATTCGATCTGCTGTTTCTGTGGATTAGAGATTCACATGATGCAGACTTTGCTTGGCATTCGCTGTATGGGGCATTCTGCTGGGTCCTTCTGCTTCCCAGTGGTCTGCAGCAGGAGCTGCTATTGGCCCAGAGCCTGCAAGATACAATGAATAGCAGGTGTGGGACTGCGGCCAATTGAAGGTTGCTGGACAGGGCAAAGAGGTGCATTCATGGAAATGCGCTGGTCTGCAGCTGGCTCCAGTGTGATGCATTTTGATAGACCCAGATTTCTTTTTGTTATTACTATGCAACAAAAGAGTTACGTAATATTGTAAATATGTTTTGTTGTGTGTGTGGAAAGCATTCAGTGATAAATCACACTTCTGAGGAGAATATGTATGGGGGGGCACATGTACAATAAATGCCTTTACCTTCCCGTGATCTAAAATGTAACGGCAGAAGCCTCACATTTTGGGATGAAATGGAGCAGTAGCTGCTTCGTTCTGCAGCTGTGTGGATAAAAATCTGACCTTCTGTGCCCACATTGGAGGGGAACCCGCAACTGTTCCTTTTTGGAAGCGAGGACCCTCCCCCCCCCCCCTTTCCAGAGGAGGAGGAGGAGCTGTCGGCATGGAGGCAGCGACAGGCCCGTTACTCTTGTTTATCCTGCCCTGATGAATGTAGGTGTAAGCTTCAGCCACGCAGGTGGGGGATGGGCAGCATGTCGCTAGCTGAACAGTAACGTTAACCGGTTCCTGCCGGCTTATATATTCCAGATTGTGTCATGATGTTGAGGGACAAAGACTGTATGCTGAATGTACAGGTGCCATCCCTGCCTCTGGTCACCCCCTTTACACTCTGGGTTAATAAAGTGAGTGAAAATAGGACTGTCTGTGGTGTAGAGGGACTGATTCAGGAGGTGTTCCCAGTCAGTCTTCTTGGCTTATTTTGACTTTACCAGACAACTGCTGCTGTCCAGGAGCTCTCAGCTCTCGCCTCATAGGGCAGATTAGCCTGCAGTCCTGAGAATCTCATCTGAATGGTCAAATCTGTAAAATGTCCCAATGTGAGCCGACCCAGTAGCACCTTGAGCTTGTCAGGGCAATTCAGGTCACTTGTGCCTGTTAGATGGGCCTCAATATTGTTTTACTACAGGCCATGCAGTAATTTGTAGAAACACACTCACTATGTTTACATACACACTAAGAAAATCCAGTTATTGTGTTAGTCTGACTAAAACCAGACTTTTAAAGTATATGTAAGCATGTTAGTCCGACTGAAATCATACTAAATCAAATTCCTCTTAGTCGGACCAAGAAACCGAAATAATGCGATTAGGAGTCGTAGAGTGCTGCAGGCTGTCCAGTGGAACTTTTTCACACTTCCAGATTCACGTAACGGCAGTCGTCATAAATAGGGAACTGAGGAGATGATGAGAATGAATCTTTGTGTCGCAGCGTCATTGCGATACTTGCCTGATTTTCCATGAAAGATCCCTTTAGTGGACCTGGTTCTCCTTCACACCGAGGACGCAGCTTGACCAGGGCTACAAACTATTTTTTTGAAAATTTCTTCTGTGACTACGAAGGTAAACAAAACCTTGCCTATCTGAATTGCTGATTACTGCTGTCATTTAACATTATTTATACATTTTAATGACCAAATTTTATTAATTTTTTTTCTGGAGTGTCCGATGTTGTTAACAGACAGGTTGTAGTCAGACTGAAGTGCTACAGATCAATGAGAAAGAGAGAGGAGCCCCATAAGCTTGAGCTTTATTAGAATCAAGAGCAGTTCTGTGATTTTTAAATTTGTGTTTTTATATTATCTGCGTTTGCCGATAAGTTATGTGCTGCATACGTCCTAAGAGCTCCAGCACTGCGCTGGTTAACTCGGCATGGGGATCAGGTTACGGGCTTGCTGGCGATCTGCTCCTAGCCCTCGCTCTCCCGCCGATTCCCACAGTGAGTGAGGAGCGCCAACAGAGCGAGTGGTGGCAGCAGGGGTCTGCGCCAGGCAAAGACACGGCCTGAGAAGGGCCTCCTCAAGCGGCACAGTGGCCCAGGTAGGGCTACACTTTTTTAGTCCTAGACAGGCTTCATCGGCTCTGGGTGAACTATAGGAACCTTTGACATTGCCTTTCTATGACCTGATGCTCATTTTCCCTCCCAGGGAATATCTGAGGAATTTTCATTTTGTCTTGAATTAATCCCTGGAAGTAATGATTGCTGCTTACAAAAAGTTTGTGGTTATTTTACAGCGAAGTATAGAGAGGATACAGTAATTCTTTCTGGGTTTTTTTCTGATTTCTGAAATGCTTTTGCTGGTAAATGAGTGACATTTTGGTGTCTTTTGGTTTGCTGAGACAGCAGTGACTTCAAGTATTCAGACTGTCTTGGCTATATTTATTTTTAACATTAGCGTCTTACTCAGGGTCATGTCTTTAGTTCATCGAAGTAGTGCTCCGCTGAGTTTTCGTGCACAGATAGGCTTTAGAAAGAGCTGGGTCCTTGCCCAAGGCTCATAAATTTTTCTCTTAATCTCTGTCTGTCACACCGCCAGACAGCCTGCTTTACCTCAGTCACCAGGCTCACAGAAGACATGTTCTGGACTGGAACACAGAGCACACCGCTCCTGCCCATTCTCTTTTCATCTCTGTAGTTTTATCTTATTTGTTTAATTTCTTCCCACAATGATGCCATTTTCCACTCTGGTTAAAAAGCCTTTATCCTCTTTTCTGTCCAGGTAGCTTGCTGTTGCTCACAGACCACGCCCACCAGTAGTTCTCCATGTCGCGCTAATCTACCAGAACAAATCGATTGTGGTGTGAACTAAACATAGCCAGCAGCAGGCTCAGCCACGCTGCCCCCTTTGCCTTCCTGTGTCCTTTTTAATGCCCTGTTTACAAAGCCACTCGATTTCCTGCCTCACAGATAGTCCATTGATCTTTTTACTTCTCGGTTTTTAACTAATCCCACATTCAGGCAACAATCAGTAGGCTGTTTGATCCTCCCACCTTGCATTCACCCTTCAGGTTCGGCAACAGACCAAATAAGCCTGCCCCCCCCCCCCCCCACCTATTTTTGTTAAAAACCAGTATCACTGGTTGGGTGTCAGCACCATATAAACAGCTCATCTCCTCATCCATCCAGTCTATAAGACTGGAGGTTAGGTTGTGATGGCATGCAAGCACCCTTATGGCCCATTAGATGGGGGATGAGGGGAAGATGTTTGGTGTTTGATTGGCTATTGGAGGCTACCGCTACGCCCAACAAGCTGGAGTCAAGGAGTCCGCCGTCCTGGCTGTCGGCAGGTGTGTGGGGGTCGGCTCAGCTGCAGCTGTTGTTAATTATTCACAGTATATCCCCCCCCAGCCCCAACAACCAGCATAGACTGACTGGTTGCTACCGAGGCACAGAGATCAATGGAAATGGGTGAATATGTGGAAGTGAATTGGAGCAGATGGCGGGAAAAATACCTGGCAGACCGTGTTCTGAGAGTGTCTGGCAGAGGCCCCTGTCCAGAAGATCTTCAACTCACACCTCTAGCAGAATTCCTCCTGCATTGTTAGGGAGGCTGGAGACAATGAGCCCAAATGGGCAAAGTTCCGTGCCTCCATTGCTGAGGTGACTGTGCAGAGCGGTGTCTGGAAGGTTGTTGTCATAGGGGCAACCCCGGTACCCATTTGTGAACATTAGAAGTAAAGGAAGCCATCAAGCTGAAGAAGGAGGCCTTCTAAGCTCGATGCTCTTGATGTTGTTGAGCTATCATGGCTGAAAAACCTCTTCATCGTTGAATAGAGGTTGGAGTTGGTGCCTTTGGATTAGCAGGCTGGAGTGGTGGTCCCAATCTTTAACTTCAGGTAGATCACACTCCAAGGCTTCCTTGGGAAGGTCTATGCTGGGGTACTGGAGAGTAGAATCTGTCCAATGGTCGAACTTTAGATCCAGGAAGCGCAATGCAGATTCCATCCTGGTTGTGAAAGACTGATTCAGTAGTGAACCATTTTTTATGCCTCTCTTATAAAATGTCTTGCTAGCGGCTACATGTGTTAAGAAACATGTTATTGCACATTGGATGGGAATGGCTGTTCCTCACTCCTCCTAATGGTTTTTAATATACTTTGTGGTTTGGATCCTTCCATTTCATTGCTAGTTCAAGACCTGCCTGGTGAAAACCTTTCTTTGTGAATGACCAGTGTCATGGACTGTCAGTTTGGGAGGGCAGATATTGGGGCAAAAGGCTGTCAGCAACATCATGTTCAAAGTTATTGCACAGCCTCCCAAGCTGACCTCCCACACACAGAGGTGGGTCAGCAGGTTGGTGGAGAAGGAGGTGATGCCCTATGGTTTTAAAGGACCCCCACATCATGTGAATGTGTCCTTCTCTCTGCAGCTGGGACGACAGCAGCTCAGTCAGCAGTGGGATCAGTGACACTGTGGATACCGATGACATTAATACCAGCTCCTCCATCAGCTCCTATGCCAACACGCCTGCTGCCACGCGCAAGGCCTTAGACGGACAGGTGAGTAATGCTGTGCTCTTCCCAAGACTGTCACAGAGCGTGTTACCTTCTGTGGCAACCGTACTGGCAAACATGACCAAAGCAGGAAATCTGATGGGCAAGATGTTGTTGCTTTTGCGTGCACAGCTGGAAGTGACCAACGTCAGACTCAGAGAAACATTATAGTTGTCTCAACCAATATTTTTACATGGCTGATAAATTTAAAAGTCAGGTGTGCGATACTCATTAATTCAAGGCTAAAACAAAGCATTTACTCCTGGTGACATTTTAATACCTTAAAAGCAGAAACCGCTGCTCTCTTGGGTTTTACAGACTGTGTTTGCATTCAGCCTGTTCCCAGTCTAGTGCTCTGATAACATCACCACTGCACATGAGCAGAGCACCAACACAGTCATGTAATTTTGCACAGAACTCCAAAAAAGGAGTTCTCTTACTTTTACTGCTTAAGCTCACATAACTAATCAGATGTTCAGAAAGTCCAGCTGCAGGTGTTTGGTTTGTTTTGAAGAAGAGGAGCCGACTGATGGTGAACAATTAGCAATAGTTCTGGAACTGATGAGTTTTATTGCAATGTTATGGTAAAAACCCTTTTCATTCTAGTTCTTTTGTGCTTTTCTTTGGCTACTGTGGTGGGTTATGGAGCTTTTATGGCAGTTTCAGTATGCTGGTAGTTCTGAACATGTTCCGAAACTTTATGAGATTTAGAGGAGACTGGAGCCACCACATGGTGATCAGATGTACCTGAGCTCTCAGATCACTGATACCTGGAGGTGGGGTGGGGGGAGTGCAGGGTTGGGGGCTTTACTATAAAGCTCTTTACTTTTTTAGGATAACTTCTGCGCCTCATCTTAGACATTTTGCCTGCCTGAGCTGACGTTGTTCTCAAACATCACAGGTTCACAACCATGTTTGTGGGGGCAGAAGGGCAGTCTTTGCTAATGGAGCCCATGGTGTCTGTCCTGAGCATGGAGCATTTGCTTGGCCTCTGCTTGATCGCCTTTTTGAAGTCAGATGAAACTTAGAACAGTGACTATGTTTGTCTACCTGAAGGGCCTCTGAACACTTCACCATGGCAGCCTAATGAGGGTTGGTGTGTCTGGCGATAGGCCACTGTGAGTGGGTGCAGAACTTTGGCCAGCATGGTTTCTATGCCTCCATGTGCACGTCACAGGTACCTCACGGCCCTTTTATGTGGAGCCTGTATTTCCCTCGTGCCAGACAGCAACTGGAATGAATGGAAACAAATGAAGTTGGGCACCAAAGCCTTTCTACAAAGCCAAGAGTCACATTTTTGGCACTGTGAAAACTGTTGCCTTTTATAGAACTGCATTATTCCCACGGACTCTCAAGTGCACTATATACGTTTATTTTTTTTGGGCTGATAAAATGAGAAATCGATTAACTGTTTCATCGGTACATATTTTTTTAAAGTCTGTTGAATGGGCAATAAAGAATAACTGTGTTGTAATGGGACCTTTACCAGATTATGAAAGTTGTCTTGAAGGAAGTTTCTTTGGTTAATTAGAGGCCCATGTAAGAGCCCAGTCTGTGCAGCTCATTATGTCCGGTCTTTGAGAGTCTTTCTTTCTAGCTGACACAGTAAGCGGCAGTGCCGTGTTTGCTGATATCTCGCTCACTGTGCCTTTGTTTACACTGGCTGTCCTTGTGTCAGCTTTAGAACTTCTTGTGCCTGTTTGTGTGGAAGCTTGTTCATTTGTCGTCACAAAATGTTAATGGTTTACCGAAACTTAACAGCTTTCTAGCGAACAGTTTTACAAAATGCAAGGTCAATGAACAGATTAACCTTTTCCTCAGGTAAATGTATGTCAAAAAGAACACGTAAAAGGGTGACTAGTGAGCCAGTGAGTGATCGCTGGTCACTGTTGTGTGGAGGTTGTGGATACCAAGTGCAGATGTGTGCAAGGAGACAGAGGTAAGGAGGTTCTCATGACCATACAGCTGGTGGCGTGCTTATGCCGTTTGGGCTGGCATGCAGTCTCAGTGTGCGAAACACCAGCCTTGTGCCCGAACTGTAATGCAGTGAGCGAGGAGCAGTTACCAGAAACCATCGAAAGGTGCTATAGTGAAGCCTGCCTTCATGATTGATATATCCTGCACATCTTCTCTTGTTTCCACCAATGTGGTGCTGGACTTTTTCCAAACGTGGAACTAGGCCAGAAAACACAGCTCCAGTATGGCACCACAGAGAAGCTGGTCTCAGAATTTCGAACCGTAACGTCGGCGAAAGTGGGATGGGTTATTGTCCAGACCTTCTGCATGCATGGAAAAACCAATCTATAAATGATATAGTTTTGTCTAATATCGCAGGTGCCAGTAGTGGAAGAACTTGCCAGTTTATTGGCTGAATAATGTTACATTGTTTTTTGTATTCTGTGGAAACCTATAAGAAAACAAAAGTGGATACAGGCAATAGACACACAGCGCAAGGAGTCATACTCTGAAGTTTTTCTTCAGTTCTGCAGCTTATAAAAACTTGCAATCTGAAACAAATCAAAATAAATCCAAAAAAAATGGACTTCATATGAACCTTTACTTTACTCTCACTTCTGCATATGTAACATCTGTGGTCCAGTCTTTTTTGTAACAAGTGGAAATGCCGGCAGGTTCTCAAAAGGCACCAAGCAGGAACCAGCACCAGCACTGGCTCTGTGTTGGTGGAAACAAGGCACTACTCAGGCTGAAGTTGAATCATCTAGGTTTGGGTTCACCGGAAGTAATGGGTTTTTTTCTAGGGCTGTGAATAAAAAAAATATGATAATCTTACCGATTTATTTGTTTAATTACGATGAAATGCAACTAGGGGCGGCATGGTGGTGCAGTGGTTAGCACTGTTGCCTCACACCTCTGGGACCCGGGTTCGAGTCTCCGCCTGGTTCACATGTGTGTGGAGTTTGCATGTTCTCCCCATGTCGTCGTGGGGTTTCCTCTGGGTACTCGAGTTTCCCCCCACAGTCCAAAAACATGCTGAGGCTAATTGGAGCTACTAAATTGCCCGTAGGTGTGCATGTGTGAGTGAATGGTGTGTGAGTGTGCCCTGCGATGGGTTGGCCCCCATCCTGGGTTGTTCCCTGCCTCGTACCCATTGCTTCCGGGATAGGCTCCGGACCCCCCGTGACCCAGTAGGAAAAGCGGTTTGGAAAATGGATGGATGGATGGATGGATGGATATTTAAATGATACATATGTCAAATCAATCACAGAAGCAATAACACGTTATTAAAAATAATGCTATGTGTTAAGGTGATACATTTCCTAGCCCTCATTTTTTCTCATGCATTTTAATAAGCTAGCAGGTTAATCTGAAGGATGATTCTGTGTTCCACAGCCACAGACGGATGCAGAGAAGCACTCAGTTGTGGAGTGCAACTCGATGTGGTCCAGCGACGATATCAAGCGGTCAGATGGGGGCTCTGACAGCGGCATTAAGACTGATCCCGGATCTAAATGGCGGCGCAACCCCTCCGATGTCTCAGATGAGTCCGACAAGAGCACGTCCAGCCGCAAGATGGCCGGCATCTCCCACACGGGCTCGTGGAGACGCGGCATGACGGCCCAGGTGGGCATCACAGCACCCCGGACCAAGACCCCACCCACGTCTGGTTCTGCTGCGATCAAGGCACAGGGGGCTGGTACGTGCACGTCTGGGGTGCTTCTGTGTCCTTAACACAAAAACAATTTAGAAATCTGAGCGCTGAAACATCTCCACATCCAGCAAAAAGATGCTTCTCTTGTTTAATGAGAGATCGGGTTGCTGATGATATACTCTACACATGCAGTGTATGCACTTACACGTGTTGTCACTATGCAGGCGGCACTGCTGTTCATACTTGCACGTGTGGTTTATGTCAATCTGGCGGACTAAAAGTTATTTCCACCATGGGGCAGTGCGAAAATACCATCTTGGTCGGGTACTTCATTTCTGGTCTTACTTGTTTGTATGAGGTTGTGGCATGAAATGTTGTACACTTGCTTCCTCCACAGCAAGTTGCTAAATTTGTAATACTGCTGCGGTGTTCTGTATATTCTACCTACTGCTCCACATTTTATTGTTACTTTGCTGTGCCACATATCAGTTTATCTTATATTGAATGTTGCATTACATGTTGCTAGATATCTTGAACTAGTTAGTATTTCATACTTAGTATTATGGCTGCATGATATCAGAAAAAAATCCAATCCAAGGAGTTCAAAGTACAGTGGAATCCACTTGCAGTGATCATGTCTGTAAGGGCAAAATTGATCACTATAAGCAGAGGATCATTATAACCAAATTATTTTACTTTATGTCTCAAGCAGATTTCCATCTAATTTTAAGAATGACCATAGTTTAATTTTTTCAGTTATCATGTATTAAAAAAAAAAACAAAATTAACACTGTAAGCAGACTACTTGATTACTATATGCAAATTATTTAAACAGTATTTGTACAGGAATGATTCTGTCCGAAGCTATTTGATCCATATACGCAATTGATCGCTACAACTGTGATCACTATAAGTTGTTTCTACCGTAAATCAATTTCTCATAAGCACATCTATGAGTGATTTAAACAGCAAGGATGATTAGGATTTGGAATAAATGCATAAGTAGTGGTACACTTTCTCTGCATGCAGGTAAGACTGACGACGCCAAGGTGTCCGAGAAGGGCTGCCTGTCGTCACACTCCAGTGCTATCCAGCGCTCGCCCTCAGACGTTGGCCGCAGCAGTGGAGATGAGTCCAAGAAACCCCCTTCCAGCTCAGCCCGCACCCCCACGAATACTTTCGGCTTCAAGAAACTGACGGGAGGGGTGACCATCGTCACAGCCAGTGGGGCGACTATCACTGGCGGCTCAGCCACACTGGGCAAGATACCCAAGTCGGCAGCTCTAACGGGGGGACGGTCGGTGGGCCGTAAAGCCAGCATGGATGGCTCACAAGTGCAGGATGAGAGCTATATGCCTGTGGGCACCCGTGCCAACCTGCAGTATCGCAGTCTGCCCCGGCCTGGCCGCTCCAGTGCCCGCAATGGCAACCGCTCATCCACCAGCAGCATCGAGGCAGCCAGCCTCCCGGCACTGCGCGCCCGCGAGCCTCTCAATCAGACAGACCGTGAAAAGGGTGTAGCCTCCGACACAGAAGGCGGAGCTGCCTGTAGCTCTATCAAAGCTAGCCCTGTATCGCAGGGTGAAGGCATTGCCCCCTCCGCCGGCAGGCAGCAGACCAGCAAATACGTGGACATGTCCTCACCCACACTGCGCAGGTAAAGAGGCTTTCACTTTGAGGGGTGTCACTGCTGTTTGTATTTTGGGGGTGTATCTACTGGTGGGCTGGGGTGGGTGCTGCCCACCCAGAGATTCTGCCCACTCAGCAGAATCATCTGTCCATCCAGTGAAAAAAATCACCATTATAGCTGTTTGTTTGAGCGTTCATAGTTTCTGTAATTTTGTCCTTAGTCATGAAACTGCTGGTCATCATTTCCTAAATGGCCGTTTTGAAGTGGCTGTGCTTAGTCAGTGCTCCTGCTATCCTCAAATTATCCTCAAACAGCAACACTTCTTCACACGTGCAGTACAGACATGGTTAAGTGAACTTCCAGACCAGTTTGTAGCAAGCTGTTCTCAGCAATCCAATTAAAATCGTTAATACCTTTAATTCTTATTCATTCTTTTCTCTGGTTCTTATAAAATATTAGCAATGCACTGTTCAGTTTGCATGATTTGCAAGGTTCCCCATGTGCCTTGTATTCTGCCGTCGCATACTGAAGATTCAAACCAAAACCAGTATTCCTCTGTAGCTCATCATACAAATGCTCATCTTACAGGGTTTATATACATTTTTTCATGGGGTAATGGCCCTGCCCCCCCCCCCGAAACCTGGATCCTTTACATGTATTCCTATTACCCCCCCCCCCCAAGAATTAAACTACACCTTTGTCGACATGCCATATTTTTATAAAGTAACATTTTGTTGTTGCCCACCTAAATAATGTATATGCCCACTCAATGGTGACATCCTGGTACCTCTGTGCCATTTTTTGTGCCTCAGTTGGTACCTCAGTGCCCATAAATCTCTTGACAGGCTGCTGCCTAAAATGGTTTCTTAACAAAGAGTTTTTTTTTTCAATTCCACCTTATATCCACTTGTATCCATCTGTTTTGCTTTGCTCTGGGTACCTTCTGACAGCCTTGGTGGGTCTGTTTTTACACTATTGGGGTTGTTATCTGAAACTATCCAAAGCAGCTGCTTCAAAGCATGACTCAGAGCCAGGGAGGGCACTGCTCTCATTAGCCTCAGGGGTGGTCTTTTGTTGATTTTACTGATGAGTAGCCATTCCCCCCCCCTCCCCACACACACACACACACACACACACACACACACACACACAAACAGAGGTGTCCGTGAAGTCATTGGGAGATAAATTGGTTCTTTTCTCATTTATGTTCTTCTAATTATTAATGAGCAGAATCCTTTGTACTTTGCACAATAATTTACCAGAAATTGTGGCTTTTGGAAATTGGCTCATTTTTTCTCCAGTTAAATCACATGATAGCAGGAAATGAAACACTGAGCATCAAGTTAGCAGACAAAAGAAAATAAAGATTGGTAAAAGATGTGCGCATATGCCAAGAGGCTGTTTTTCTTGAGGATAGGATAAAGCCTATACAGTGTAGTACAGTTTACACTATACAGTGTACAGTGCAGTTTATTCTGTTGTGCAGTGTGGCCCTGGGCTAGTTGACCATAAGCTCGGCCCTGAGAACTGACACACATTGATGTCTGTAGGATGCATACATACCCTGAGATGGTCCAGTATCCTTACCAGTATCCTGACCAGTGTCTGCCCTGGCTCTCAGTTCCCAGCAGCAGCAGATGACCATTATAACTGTCACTCAGCCACTGTCATCTACATTATTAAGCACTGCTTTAAAAATATTACAGTTTGGGTTTTCCTATAAATATTACTGTAAATAAATGTAATGCATTTAATGCGCTGTACTTGAATTTAACAGGCTGATGTAACACTGACCTTCCTAAGCATTCCTGGTTCTCCCATACATGTCTTCTGAGATCTGCTGCCTTTTTTGCTACAAAAGAGCATCAAATCTGAGAGACCGCCTTGTACACTCTTATTTCCATACCCCTGTATGTCATTTCCCCTTCAGGATACCAGAGGGCGACTTGAATTTTTTAAATTATGTTGTTTGCAATAGCACGCTTAAAGAAAAATGTTTTATACACCCCCACACAAATAAATTGTTCAAGGTAAGAGGTAGTCACATGTCTGTCCACATTTGTTGTATATTTACTGTCATGCCCATGTGGGTTATATTATCAAAAAGACTAAGCGACAACCTAAAACCAGAGTATGTGAACAGAAATGAGTCAGTGGGTCATGACAGTAATTCCTTACAATTTGAGGGTTTGGAGATAATCAACAAGTCCCCCAGAGGGGAGATTTAGAGAACTGTCTTCTTAGAGAGGAAGCCTGATATATTTTTGCCTTAAATACTGTAGCACCAAACGACATGAATGAAGATTTCTCCGTAACATTTTTTAATGATATGTCATATGATATACATATTACCAATCACTTATCTTATATTTAGTGTATAATGACAGCAATCATCTTTGGGGTGTGGTCTGCTAATGCCCTGGTGATGCCCTTTACACTTGTTGTGTTATCATTGGCCGTTCCGCTGGCATGTGTCTTTTTAAATGGGAACTGCACATGGTCAGGAGCACAATGAAGACATCATTACGCCAAAATGATCCTGTGTTGTGTGAAGACGTCTAAAAAAAATTGTACTGGAGCAAAGTCCAGTGTGTTTTTCTTACACTTGATAAATTCTCTCATAGTGGTCGTGCCCTCTGACAATAGTGCTATGCTACCAGGAGTGAAGTCCATTTTTCTGTACTATATGGATTCTCCCTTACTCTGCAACTCCTGTCTTGATGCAGGCTCTTTGGGGGGAAGCCAGGCAAGCAGACAGACGCCATGAAAAGCTCCACGGTCATCTCTAACCCTCACGCCACCATGGCTCATCAGGGAAGCCTGGACTCAGCCCCGGGGGGCGCCTGTGGCGAGCCCGCCCACTCCTCTCTGGCTTCCAGCCCAGGCTCGGCCTATTCGGCTCCCACCAACAGCCTGACTTGGGCCACTACGGCCAGCAGCTCCTCCGGTATCAGCAAGGACGGCCCAGCTTACCCCTCGCTCAGCAGCCTGCACACCAGCTGCGAGTCCATTGACGTCTCCATGGGCAGCGCCGGTCTGGGCCACCTCAGCTCCGGCAGGGACGATGCGCTGGGCACCTTTGTCCGCACCAGCAGCGTCAAGACCGGCATGTCGGAGAGGTGAGCGGGGAGCTGTGCAGACTGTTTTGTGACCAGACCATTTCTCCCATAGTGCCCTTACAACAAGGCAGATTTTTTTAATATATTATATTTAGTATATGGGATTATATCTCGCAGCTGGCCTGGGAACACGTAGGTATTCCCCCAGAGGAGCGGGAGGAGGTGGCTGGGTAGAAGGGGGTTCTGACAGCCCTGCTCAGACTGCTGCCCCTGCGACCCAGGCCTGGCTAAAACGGTGGATGTAACTTTTACATTTTCAATGGGGTCTGTAAGCAGTGATGAGCAGGTAGCCTTGTTGTGTCTCTGTGGCTCTTAGATGGTGTTTTAGCGTGTAGCACAAGGCCGTCGTCATGTTGATCTCTCCATCTCCCGCTTCCGTTGACTAATTCTCTCTGTTGTGTCTACCCCCATCCCACAGTCCCCTCTCCTCCCCTTCCGCTAGTCCCAAATTCAGCAGAAACACTTTACCCCGGAAACAGGACAGGTAAACACATCTGTGGCAGAAGGAGCCTGCAGCTCCTGGTACCTTTGTGGCTAACACTATGGCTTCTGCGTGTCCTGTTGTGTGAAGTGATTTGTCGAGCTGAGCTTAATCCACAAAGGCATCTCCTTACTGCTGTCTGTTCCATTCCCAGCTTGGTTTGGCACCACCTGCTGACTTGAGTTATATTGCAGCCGACATGTAAAATAACTTCAGATCGATTTTGGCCTGAATATGATGATTTTATTTTGTATTACTCTTCTGTGAAACTATATAGCATGATTGCAGGGGTTTGAAGTGGAATTATGGTAAATATAAATGGAAGCTATCTTCCATAGGGTCCGCAGTAGCATAGCAGGTCCTACTGCATCCAGTTCCCTGCCCTCACATTCCTTCTGAGAAGTACAGCCCACTATCTTACAGTACATCTAAAAGAGACAGAACCTGCCGCCTTTGCCCCCTTGGCCTCCACCTCTCACTGTGTGACTCCAGGACTGTCTGGGGCATGGCCTTTGCTCTCTGACCTTCTCAGGGTCACAGCTCCTCGTCAGCAATCACTTCACTGGCTTCCTGATGGCACGCAAGATGTCTTCGTCAAGCGTCCTGCTGTCATGTGGAGCTCATGTACAAGTGTGGAAGTGCCTGTGATGGAACAGACAGCTAAGCCCCCCACCCCTAGTGTCTGTGCACTTGCCCTTGAAGAGTCTTAAACATCTGTAAAGGACACACTGAAATTATATGCATGTATGATTGAACACGTGTAGTAACCTGAGTGTCGGGCTCTACTCTTTGACCCCAGCAGCTGCAGCACCATTGGCTTCCTGACAGTGACACGTTTCATAAGAGCAGAGTTGAGAAAAGCATAGACTTGCATTCCAAAGTAAACAAACTGTTGACTCAGCAATCGCTCATCTTAAGTCTCTAGCAGCCGTCTTACATTACTGCTGAACAAAGGATCCCATATATCAAATCCTACAATTAGCTCATAAAATCATATTGTTGACTAATAGGGCTGCTTTGACTTGATTCCACATTTTTGTTTGATTAGTAGACTCCCAGTGAAATTCCCAGAAGGAGTAGGATGGCAGGTCGAAGCCTATTTGCTGTATTCATATGTTACATGCTGACCTCATGAGTCCCTGCTTTGTTTCCTCTTAACTATACACTCTTTTTCCAGTTCCTCTCATTCTAAGAAGTTTCTTTTTTTTTGCCTCAATCTTCTTTCCTCCTCACCTCTAGTGACCCCCACCTTGATAGCAACAGCTTGCCTAGAAAGGGACTCAGGTATTAATGAACCCCATCCCCCCATACCCCCAACCACCAGCCCTGTTTTTTGCTGAAATACCTGCTTTTGTGTTGCTTTCACTGCGTTTCTCTTCAGCTTGGACGTGGGAGCATGAACATTGTGTGGCCAGTCACTGCGCACTGATGTAATGGAGTCTGTCACACTGTACTGCATGTTTGCTTTAAGCATCACGTTTTGTTGGTATTTAACTTTCGTTTGGCTTTGGTGTGTGCTGCTGAAATTTTCAACAGTCATCCGTAACACTGTAAAACCCCCCCATCCCCTGCTTCCCCATCTGAGGCCTGCGAGCATCGCCAGAGCAGGGCAGAGCAGAGCATGTTGTGCTGCTTGTTTGCGTACCTCAGGGATATCTTCGCTCCTGTTCATTGTTCCATGTGTCAGAAGCGGCTTATCGTGAACCATGTCTGGCCAGTTTGAATAAACACGGAACTCCAGCTGTTTGGCTCCCCCCACACCCTTCAGAGCGCCCCCCCCCCCACGCCCACTGGCTTTCTAATGACCCAGCAGACACTGTGCTGCTGTGAGGTGGTGCTGGCCGCATTTGTAGGTTCTGCGTGATTCACCCTGCGCGTTACCCTTCCCTCCACGCCAGCATGCTGAAGCCTGTGCGAGAGGGGCCCTCCCTCGGCCCCCCGGCTAGGGAATTATCTTTATTAGAAGGTTTTAGAGAGTCGCTGCTGCGCAGCTCCACTAGGTGTGACCCAGAGAAGCTGTACAGCGGCCTCCCCACGCCCAGTCAGCCGCACGCCTGCCTGTTCATTAGCCCGATGCTCTCCGTAGGTATGGTCCGCCAGCCCAGCTCCGCAGCCACGACGATGCCAAGGAATGGCTACGCTCCCATTCCGCGGGAGGCCTGCAGGAGTCTGCCAGCAACTCGCCCTTCTCCCCCGGGTCCAGCCTTAGTTCGCCATCAGCGACGCGGTTCAACTTCGTCCCTCTCGGTACGTCGTGCCCCCCCCCCCCCCCCCCCCCCCCTCAGCACTCGCCAGACACACATACAAGCCTCTTTTCCAATAATCAGGCAAAACAACATTGAACTTATTCAGTCTTTTTCAAACCAGGGACACCATTGACAGAGGTATTTTAAAGTACCTTTTTCTGCCTCCTCTCATGATGTATGCATGACCTATAACTATTGGCTCATCCTTATTCAGTCTGTCAGAGTTCCTTCTCATGATGATCTGTCTTGATGTGTGTGTGATGGTGTGGAGCCCACCTCAGTGTACGAGCACCGTGCGCCTTGTCGTTCGCTGGCCCAGCTTTGAGTGATTCTGAGCCATCTGTCTCTCTTACAATGTGTCCCTGCAGGCAGCCCCACAGCAGCCACGCAAATGAGCCTGGCTAACCTGCGTGCCAACTGCCTGTCCAATCAGGACGGCCCTTACGACCCGTATAGCGATGCCCGTCTGCGCAATTCCTCCATGTCCTTGGATGAGAAGACCCGAACCATGAGCCGCTCTGGCTCCTTCCGCGACGGCTTTGAGGAGGGTCAGTGCCAAAAGCCCATTAATGCTGACATCAGTGTGGCACTAAGCCTAATGTTTCATACAAAGCAAGTGTGAGCTTAAGGCAAACACCACTGGATAATTTTTTTTTGTATTTTGCCCTTGACTAGTAGGAACCAAGTCCTCCTGATGTTTTGATCTCACTGTTCTTTCTGATTTTAGCTCCTGACTGTGTTTTTTACAGCTCTTGCTCCAGTGCTGAACTGCACTTGTTGCAGGTCATGCACTGGACGCTCTGCTAGACTTGCAGCCAAGCTGGCCCCTTGATAGCTTTATACTTGTGATTGTTTTTTCTGTTGTACTTGTGCATCTGCTGAATAAATAGATGAGAATATAAATATATAATAATACCATGGTGGCATTCGGAGATGTTCCCACAAGCGAGAAGTGGAACTTTGGATGCCCCCCCCCCTCCATCCCAGCAAACTGCTTTTATCATTTGGACTGAGGCCAGGCCCAAAAGCTCCGTTTTGTCTGCTTAAATCCACCAGACCGGCTTCTTGTTTGACTGCGTGCAGGTGTTGATTTCATATAGTAGCTCAGGGATTTGGTGTCTGAATGTGGGAAAAATCCTGCATCGCCCCCCCCATCAAAGACATGCTCTTTCGTTGCAGCCCAGTGTTGATACGGCTGTCTTACCTGCAGTCATAAGGCCATAGCCACAAGCATGGTGATTGGCTCCGTATGTGGACCGTGCCTGAGCTTATGGTCCTAGTATTTAGTCCTGCACAGCTCGGTGTTCACTAGCGTGCTTCTCCTTTCACTTCACCCTGCACCTAAAGGCGACCCAGTATCCCCCTGTAGAGAGATGAGAAAAGGAGGGTGTGAACTTGCTGACACGGTATAGCTGACTGGTACCTGGGGGGCAGATCGCTTATTACACGCCTGGCTGTTGACTCTGCCGCTTTTCAGCTGCCTTCTCTCTGGCTGGCTTCTTTCCTGAGGAAGATATCTAATTACAGGCCAGGTTAAAGATGAACTTTTATGGTGAGGAAATATAATGAGACTGGGAGCTCACACTGGGACTGAGAGGGAATACCTCCCGCAGCAGCGCTCAGGAGGAAAGCTCACTTATCTCGTCACGCGTGATAGGGCTGTTGACGGGGGTTTGGTGAAGGATTCCATAATGGTGCTGCTTCCCTTTCTGTGCCATTTTACCTCAGAAACACACTAACTGGAAATTTTATATACATTCGCAAATCCTTCTTAATTGCTTATGTTTTATATATTTCATTATATACACTCATGGCCATTTTATTAGGTGTACCAGCTGATTAGTGCAAATAGCCAATTATGTGGCTGCAGCTCAAAGCAGCACGCAGGCACTCATGGGAATTTTCTGAGGGCAGAACAAAAAAATATATATATGTGTATAAAACTTTATGACCACACTTATGGAGCATGTGTTAGTGTGAAGCAAGCAATGCGGTTCTCATAGCTGACATCTTTAATGCAGTAGAAATGGGCATGGATGAAGTCCTAAATGACTTTGACAAGGGCTAAATCATTATGGTCAGATGACTGGGTCAGAACATCTTGGAAAAGGCAAGTCAGCTATAGTGAGTAGGCTAAGGGTACGGGATGGCAAGGACTCTTAGATGTGGGGTGTGACCAAAAGCTGTCACGTGTGGCACAAACCAAGAAAAGGGCTACTTTGGCATAAATGGAAGATAATTTTGATGATCATCATAGATGATGATTGTCATGACATGCGGGCCATCAAGTCCTGCTGCATCAATCAAACCAGTTTCTTTACTGCCTCCGAACTCATTAAGATGCTATTTTTCTTTCTGATCTTTCCAGTTCATGGCTCCTCCCTCTCTCTCGTGTCAAGCACCTCTTCAATCTACTCCACGGTGAGTTTCCATGTGGTATGATTATCCTATGTCGTTTCAACTAGAAAATGACGCGAATTGCCAGTTTAATAGAGTACCAGAATCTCATGGACTTTTTAGGCCTTTTGCATTGCCTGGTTCTATATGCAGCACACAGGAGCCTCGAAGACCTGTTCATCACTGGAAAAAACTGTATTAAACTTGTCAAGACTTGAGGTGAACTGAATAATGAATCACAGTCCAATAAATGCACGTTCTAGTGTGTTCTATTTTATTGAATGTTTTGGCAGTTCTAGCGCTCAGAGAAAATCCAGAAAAGGAGTAATTGAATGCATTTGGCAAGGCTGCCTACCGTCGCTTAGCTTTTCATAACAGCTAGTTATTATCCCGATTGAACGATGCTATGCCGACTGGTTCCAGCACCCCAAAGACGTGGCCCATTGGCTCCGCCCACATGAACATGAGCCGGCGAAATGACTGTTACCCTAACTGACTTCACACTGCAGTCATCAGTTGTTCTCAGAGCGAGTTTTGGGCTGCGTAGGTGACTAAGATTGCTCTGTCAGGTCTGCTGAATGTTAGCGCTGCTTTAGAGCCTGAAGCAGGCTGTGGTGGGGGTGGAAATGATGGCTGCCGTCTCCGTTACAGGCGCATTCAAGCCCTGGGAAGCCACGGTAGGGCAGCTTTGCTTTGGAGATTGAGATTTAATCAATGTGGCTACATGTAGCCTTTGGGTTTTTTTTGTAATTATTTATGCTTTGGAGTGACTTTGGAGTTATTTAGCTGCAGAGTCGAAATAATTCAGTACATTTGATGAGCTTATAAAAGTACTTGAAGTCTAGTTATCAATGAAAAATGATTTACCTACTTATATTTATCAGGAGGTTATTCATAATTAATATTTAGTTTAATTATCAGAAGTATTTATGATTATCTCAGATTGGGCTAGAAACTGTCTAATATGGAAAATGTTGATACAGAATGACACAGAAATGTGCAGTGACAGGCATGACGCGGATGTGCGTGTGTTAGTGTAGCGAAAGCTGCTCTGTGGGTTTTTGTGCCGTCTTGGCATGTTTCCCGATGTTTGACGAGCCCAATCACAGTCACACCTGCATCCTAAGCTATTGTTAATAGTGGTGGGGGGGGCTGGCTTGGTGGCACCTTAGAGAGCATCTTTTTGCCCCCCCCCCCTTCTCACGCCACGTGAGCTGAATGGAATAAACCAAGGAAGGTGGCGGGGGCCTGTAATGAGCACCCCCCGTGTTTGGATTTGGGGCTCCTGGGGCCGGTTTGACAGCTGCTTCGAAAACTGATCATTTTCATATAATATTCATGTTTATTTTACAAGCTGTAAAGTGTCATTGTTACCAAAACAGACAAAACTGTTTTAATAATAATTCCTGTATTTTTAAAACTCTGTCCTGCTGAAAAATGACATAGCGTGTAATCCATGCGATGAGTACGAATGTGTCCAGGGGGTTTGTCATCTGAGCCGTATGGGGGAGGTGTATCATAACGGGTGGGTGGGGGGGCATATTTGACTGACTGGCATTTCAAAAGCCATTCAGCTGGTTTTGTGTGAGTCTTTCTTTTTCTTCTAAGTTTTATTGTTCAGCCAGGGACCGTATAATAAGAGAGAACGCTGTAAATCTCACCCCTCTACCACAAGCAGATATGGAATCAGCAGATCCACTAATTATGCTGTGTTGTATCCTGTACCTATTAATTTAGAGGAAATATTGCACCCGGGGCGTTAGTTTAGTACTAAGTTACAGTTTTCCTGGGCTGCTCTACTTTGTGTGCTTCTGTAGCCTGGGGTTGAAATGGAATATGCTATGTCTGTGTGTGCAGTTCCTGGAGCGCGCTCCTACATGTGTTGTCCATTTCACATCTTTTTCCACCTGTGTCTCTTGTTTTTGCAGCCTGAAGAGAAGTCACAGTCAGAGGTAAGTCTGTTTAGCCATTTCATATAACCTTGTTCATCTGAAACTTGGCTTTTTTCCCCTTGCTTTGTTCCAGGGTTGCCTGTTTGGCCACATGGGCTCACCTCTCATAGCTGTGTGTCATACAGATAGCATGTCAGTGGGTGTGGATGTTTACTAAATGTGCGTGTCTCTCACTGTCAGATCCGCAAGCTCCGGAGGGAGCTGGACGCTTCCCAAGAAAAGGTGTCTGCCCTAACAACTCAGCTGAGTGCAAATGTAAGTAACAAAAGCCATTTAGTAATTACGTGGATCCAGTGCTGCACAATATATCATTTCAGCATCGTCATGGCAATGCACTGTACGGCACATGCACAGTGCAATGTCAAGTAAGGTAAATAAAATCAAACACATCGTGCTACAACTTTTTTATGCTTAATACAAAAAGAAAACGCGTGAAATCACCACCAGTAATAGATAATAAGTTCCATTTGGCTGTGGTTTGTTTTGGGTGAATTTTGAATTCCTGTTTTACTTCATAAAAATGGCTAATTGTCCAGTATTATGCAGCCATAAATGCAACTGCAAGTGACAACGCATGGTCAGTGCCTTACACATGCATGAGAGCTGCTGCAAGTCACACATGTTGCCAGATCAGCCAAAACTCTCAGACACAGAATAATGTCTGTCTTCGTGTCTGTAGTGCCTGTCAGTGTACTGGGTGTAGTGTTTGTTCTGGGATGATTTGTTTCTGACTGGATGATGAATTATAGGGTAGATTTTATCAAAACCCAAGGAACACTCAGAAGTGCCAGAAAAGTTCAATTAATCTTTACCTTGTAATGATACCTGTCAATAAAATGTTTCCTTTTAATGAGCATCTAAGTGTCCATCTCAGCCGGTGTAGCAGGTGGTGTAAGTAGTGGCTGTGCTGAGAGAAACAGGCTGAAAGTCGCTCCCCTTACAGGCCATCCGCTCCATGAGACCCGGCGCTTGCTGCATGTGTCACTGACACACATGATGGTACATTGCAGAACCCAGGCTTACCTGTCACCAGATCCGTTACTGCGGTTCTGTGCTCCTTTGAACTCAGAGTTAAACGTTCTGCAGTGAGCATTATCAGTCCTCTACGGTTTTCCGATTATTCAGAACTGGCCAGTTCATCTCCTGGCTTATGCATGAATCAAAAATCAGCCCCTTTCATGTAGCCAATCTGCAGTTACATGTTTTGAATTGATAATTGTGGTATTTCAGAGTCAGTTGATATATGACCCCTGTTTATAGCTGCATGTTTGTAAAGCGCCTTAGCTCAGCGCTTTAATGCTTCTGACACGGCAAGCAGCTGGATGCCTGAAAGGTCTCTATTTCCCCATCTCTCTGGGCCATTTCACTGTGACTCACCTAGATTACTGAAGCATAAAGGTGAATCAGAGAGCCCCCCCCCCCCCCCGCACACCGTGCAGCACTTCTCCTACGCTTCTGTCTCAACACATCGGACATGTGTCAGCATCTGTCAGCTCCCTGCAGTGATCCCTTAACTTATTTCCCAATGGTGCTTCTGTCTGGGCCTGGCCTCACTCGCCACTCCAGCTCTGATTCATCAGCACACCTCCAAACACACACCTTGGGTGTGCTTTTTTAAAAGCATGTGGTTTCTTCCACATATGTTCCAGTAATGGATTTATGTTTATATATATATAATATATATATATATATATATATATATATATATATACTGTGTATAAATATATACTGAATATGTGTACAAGATACCAGCTAAGATATCTTTATTGACATTTGGGTCATCCTGTAGAAACCGCTGTAAAATTGTACAACCTAAAGAAAATTTAAGGGACAAAAATGATAAAATAAATAAATGGCAAATAGGAACTACAATTCACAGTGTGGACGTATAGGAGGAATATTGTGCATGAATTATTGCATGTAAGATAAATTATTGCACCTGAGAAAGGCAACAGTTGAGAGTCCAGGATGTTAATATTGACGTGTATTGTCTCATCATCGAGGGTCTCTCTATCGCTTCAGTAAGGTGGATGTTCTCTTCTCCAGGAGAGGCTCTCTGTGTCTCAGCTGCACCATATAGTCTCAGATTTTCTATGTGATACTAGTTTCCGTGTGACGGCAGAAGACTGCTGCTCTGAAGCCTTTGTAGGCTTATGGAGGCCAAGCCCAAACAGGCAGCTATCACAGAATCCCACCCTTGTTTCATGGGTGATTTGGCAGGTCTGGCTGCTAACCGACACCTGTCCAGGTGCTGGTACCATTATTAGCTTTATCCACAGGTTCAAAGGGAAACTAAGAACAGCAGAAAACAGCATAGGTGTTTTGCCACTTTCCGATTAAGCAGAGCATGCAGACCGAAGTATGAAAGCATTTGTGTGGGCCTGTGTTCCCTGGAACACACACTTTCTCAGTACTCTAGCGGCTAGGATACAGCTGTTATGCAAACTCCTTCATGCAGCATGCTTACAACCACATGGCATTGAAGACACTCATTTGGGCAGGCAGGCTAACAGTGAATTGGGGTTTGTGTGCAGGCTCACCTGGTGGCAGCATTCGAGCAGAGCCTGGCAAACATGACCATCCGGCTCCAGAGCCTCACCATGACAGCAGAGCAGAAGGTAAGGGGAGAGATCCCAGCAAAATCTATAATCCAGTTGCTTCACTGCTCATTATGATCAGGTCACATCCATGTTGCCAGTTATTTAACAGAAGGTGACACTGTGTGGGACACTTCAGCAAAGGGGCTTATCTGGGCCTGAAATCTCATGCTTTTTGGCAGGACTCTGAGCTAAATGAGCTGAGGAAGACCATCGAGTTCCTGAAGAAGCAGAATGCTGCTGCGCAGGCCGCCATTAACGGCGTCATAAACACTCCTGAGCTGAGCGGTAAAGGTGAGCGTGCAGCAGCTCTATGCACCGATCATTAAGCACAGTCATTAATTAATGCACATCTGAGTGTCATCAAGTTTTACCTTTAGTTTGGTCGACTACCTCTTCAAAAGCTACACCCCTTCATGCCACTGAAATTATTGGATTTTGGCCGGATGTGGTTTGCAACTGGGCATTCTGGGTACTGTTTGGGTTTCAGTCATTCTGATCACTTTTTTAGCCTGATGATTGGAGTGTAAGTACGTAATTCTGGATGCAGCTCGTTATCTCTTTTAGAATGGAGCACTGCGAGATGCTAATTTCTATGCTAAAACCGAGGAAACCAACAAACAAAGAAATGTATTAAAAGTGCTGCTACTTTTCTTATAACTTCAATAATTGCAACAAAAAGAGTTTTGTGTTGGTTATTAAGCTTTCTTCTACGTACTCCTGTCAGCATGTGTCTCCTGTATATCTTTTTAACAAACAAGTAAGAGGGAAGTTGTAAAGCTGATATGATGCCTTCCTGCTTGGGCTGGGCTTTGAGTCGTGACAGTCAAGTCATAGGAGCTCATTGCACAGGTTCAGGACAAAATTGTTGGGAAGAGCTGCAATTATGTCATTGTGTAAACGGAGATATGAATGTCAGATGTTTCACCTAATATGAAACATAGAAATGATAAGCATGTATAATGTGTGCTCCCTTCACAGCCTCTGGTAACGGTACGCCGCACCCGGATCTGCGCATACGCAGGCAGCACTCATCGGACAGCGTTTCCAGCATCAACAGCGCCACCAGCCACTCCAGTGTGGGCAGCAATGTGGACCCAGACGCTAAGAACAAGAAGAAAAAAAAGAATTGGGTGAGTCCAAGCCGCCTTCCCCGCCCCCCCTGTTCAGGTCTCACTTCATAGTTCTAACCAGGTCATTTTGTCCTTGAATCTGTTGCCTATTCCGTACCATCTCTCATTTACCTCACTGAGCTGTTCAGTGTCTAAGTTGTCTCTGTTTATCATTTACCAGTGGCCCTCAAGACACAGCCCTTGAAATTACTCTTTTTTTAACAAAGAGAGATTTTATGTGAGATGCTACCATTTTGGACTTTCATCTTCATGTTTCTGATCAGTTGCCTTCTTCAGGAATAGAATAGTGATACTTCATTCATGAGTAAATTGGGTTTTCACCTGTCTCGCTCTCCATGGGACACACAGACACATAAGTCTTGGGGTCAGAACCCTGGTTTAGCCTGCATCCATCACCCCTCGAGCAACTGGGGTTAAGGTCCCAATGGTGGCATCACTCTCCCAAACACAGGATTTGACCCGGTAAGCTAATGATTATGCAACAGTGTGTCTCACTGTAGCACCGAGTGTTACCAGTCCCTGTATCGACTGTGGTTTTTAGTAGCAGAGTTTTTTGGTCCTGCACTGGAGTGGCAAAACATTAACTGTGTACAGTATAATCTTACATTGAGAAGGGAATAACATTCTTGCCGATCTCTTTAAGCAACACAAATCACAAAGGTATTTGAGGTTTTGTTTAGCTTCAGTCTTGTGACATCAGACCCATGGCTTGAATTTAATTGATCATAACCACTAAGGGTTTCCTTTCTTATATTGTGGTGTACGTACAGATCAGGGACCGATCATAGTTCATGGTTAAAGACCTCTTTAGTTGTTTGGAATCTCTGCGCTCCTATGGTACTGTCTGATGAGGATAGCTGTTTCTGTAGCTGCCTAATCATAATGCTTGAGCAAAGTGCAAACCGACTGGAGGACCAGAAGACCCAGTGCAGATATCCCCCAGTTCCCATTCAGCTCTGTGCCAATCATTTATGCTGTAGTGCATAGTTGTACCATATTAGAATTCTGACGTTGTGATCATTTATGACATTATGCTTCATTCTAATGGGCTCTAACGTCCCCAGGATTCTGACCTTTGTTTCTCCTGGAGCTCATTGCAGGGATCTTAGTGGATGAGTCAGTTTGTGACTGAGCTCAGGTGGTTTTTCCTCTCATTGTCAGTGAGATGCCTGTGTGTTCTGTTGTTCAGACCTAGATTCCTGGCTTTAGCTGTGTATTAGAGAGGCTAAGAACCACTTTGTGATGGCCTTAAGGTTTGGCTTTGCATAAGGGTGTTAACTGATTTGTGGATTTGTGTTTTGAATTAACTGTTTGCACCATTTCTGCTTACTGTAGCTGAGAACTTGGGGCTCTAGCTTGGGCCAGAGTAAGTTTTGGTTCTCTGGATTCTTCTAAATTAAACTTTTTCGAGAAGTTTTCACATGCAGAAAAGGTCTTGATGTGTAATTCAGCCTTTTTTAAATGATTTAGAGTCAGACACCTGCATGTAAACGACCTGGCCATGTCTCAGACTCAATCTGTGTTGTGTTTTGTGTCTTTTTGTTTCTTTTCTCTTCTTCTGTGCTTTCGCTTCATGTGGCAGGTGTATGAGGTAAGATGTCTGTTATCACAAACCACTTAACCCAACTAACAATGCATTTTAGGTTACTAACCTTACTACGTTCTTCCTAGAAAGACTTTTCTTTTGGTCCTGTACACTGTGTGACTCCATCTGTTGTAAATATCAGTGTTTTTCAGTTCTTATTTGATAAATAACTCCACTGATTTATGTTGTGAACTTTGTTGGAACATATTTCCTTAGTCGTCAGACTTTTAGTTGTGAGCTGAGAATTTAAGCATAGTAATAAAATGAAAAGCAGTGCCCAGAAGGTAATCATTGAATATTAATAATAATGCATTGATGGTGATTTCAAGCTTACAATTTTAAGCTTACCTACTGTTCAAAATATGAGTGAAACCCTGAGACCATAATATTTAAATTTCGGAACAAGTGGTTTTCGCTTTTCCTTTTCCTGCCTTGTGTCAGATGTTTATTTGATAATCCCGGCTTTGTTAAAGCAGAAGGCCTGCTGTGTGGTGGCCTGCATTCTCATGCCATTCCATCATCTCTTTGCTGCAGCTGCGGAGCTCCTTCAAGCAGGCCTTCAGCAAGAAATCACCCAAGTCCGCGTCCTCGCACTCTGACATCGAGGAGATGACAGACTCGTCCCTGCCCTCCTCCCCAAAACTCCCCCACAATGGCTCTGCCACCTCCACACCTGCGCTAAGGAACTCCCACTCCAACTCTCTGTACGTGGCCCCTGCTTTGCTGACCCTCTTATGGATAATATGGATGTTTGACTGATTTTGTGCCACATGTGACACACTTTCTATCCACCCCTGCTGTATACTGCAGCATCTCAGAGTGCACGGACAGCGAGGCTGAGACAGTCATGCAGCTACGCAGTGAGCTGCGAGACAAGGAGATGAAGCTGACTGATATCCGGCTGGAGGCCCTTAGCTCCGCCCACCAGCTGGACCAGCTGCGAGAGGCTATGAACCGCATGCAGGTGGGATGGGGGGCTGGTACTCAAACCCCAGACAGACGCAGCACCTGTCTCACACAGTATGGCCACATTTAGCGAGACCCTGAATCTGGACCTTGTTCTAAAGTTAGAGCATCTGATTGGCTGACCAGAATGTTGATTTTTTTTCTCTTCCCTCTAGTGCGAGATTGAAAAGCTGAAAGCTGAGAACGACCGTCTGAAATCAGAGAATCAGGGCAGCTGCAGCCGGGCGCCGTCGCAAGTGTCCATCTCCTCCTCGATGCACCCCCCTGTGGCACTGTCCCAGCACAGCCTCAACCTGACCGAGTCCACCAGCCTTGGTGTGTGTCCATCTGTGTGCTTGTATGCAAGTAGCCACTTTCTTTATGTTAGATTCTCACCTCCCCCTGGGTAACACATGGTGTCTTCCTAGACATGCTGTTAGATGACAATGGTGATGGCAGTACACGCAAAGAGGGTCGCCATGTCAAGATCATGGTCAGCCTGGAAGAAGATGTTAAGTGGAAGGAGGTGAGGTGTTCTGAAACTGAACCCTGAAATTGGCATTTTGATGCATGGCCGCCATTTTGGTTCTTAGCGTGTCAAGCTTGTATGCTAATTTGTTGTTGATGCCATCTAGGAATGTCGACCTCGTCAGTTCCTGATTGGCTGTATTGGAGTTAGCGGCAAAACCAAGTGGGATGTCTTGGATGGGGTGGTCAGACGTCTCTTCAAGGTAACGGCAGAAACAGATTCTCGTGGCAGAAACCATGACCCAGACATGTAATGTGAATGGGTTTTCAGCGGTCTGACATCTGCCCAACTTTCTCCAGGAGTATATCATCCATGTGGATCCTGTGAGTCAATTAGGCCTGAACTCAGACAGCGTGGCTGGATACGGCATTGGGGACGTCCGGCGCACAAGTGGGGCAGAAACTCCTGAGCTGCTGCCCTGCGGGTATCTTGTGGGGGAGAATGATACCATCTCCGTGTTTCTCAAAGGTGCTGCACCAGTGTTCTCCACTCTGAATTCCTCACACCATCATGTAGCTTTGCCATTTCTCTGAATGCTGTTCCGCCATGTCTACAGGACGTATCCCACCTCCTTTATAATAATGCAGCATTTCTTATACCATGAGAACAACAGCATGAACAGAGATTTGAAGTACCTGGCAAAACAATTTGAATTTAATACCCCATTCCTGTGATTCTTATTTTAATTTGAAATTGCGTTTTTGGTAATAATTCTTTTTTTTTTTTAGCTGAAATGAGTCTACATTCATGTATTATTTTAAGAAATATTCTATATCTACACGTTTATTTATAGAAGTGTAGTTTTCAGTCTAAGGAGCCTTTTTCAGTGAACACGGATGGCGCTGTGCTTTTGTGCCGGACCCTGCACACACTCATTAGACAGATGTCGGGAAGGTACATGCGAGATAGGCAGGCAGAATGGCAATGATTGGTGACTGTTTTTATGTAATGTGTGTGTCAGGACAAGGAGGCAGACAAACTGGTGCTATAATAGAGAGCAGGCGAGCCTTAAGTGTCTATCTCCACTACAGAAATGATAAGGACAATATTTAAAGCATAATATTAATGATGATGATGTTAGAAATATTGTTCAAGAATCGTGAGAGAAAATTGCGATTCACGTTTTACTGTGCAGTCATACTGCCAAGGCAGTCATATTCTCCATTTTCTTCCATGGACTTCCTATTGGCTGAGCAAACAATACATCAGATCACAGTACATAAAAGCTCAAAAATGTGAACTTGGGCACGTGAGTTCCCTGCGCCATGCACTGAGCTTGTGCTTCTCTTGGCACGGTGAAAAGCTGCCACAGCAATGTTTAAGCTGTAGAAAACAATGGGTTTCAGTGTGCAGGAGAATTTTTACCGCAATTGGCGAGAAAGGGCCTTAAGGAGGCCAGTCTCATGACATCATGTTGCAACTGCGAGCAAACATTTCTCTACATGTTCTCATTGTGAGTTTCCTCACGCACACCTAAGTGGCATTTTGCCACTGACACGTAACCTGGGGGGCTGACTGCTTAGAGGCGAAATGATTTATCTTTGCCATTCAGTCTGATCACCAGAAAGCTGCATTTCCCGGCCATTTCTCCAAAAATTAAATGCCCCTGTTTCGAAAATTATTTTTACAAAGTTAATAAGAGCATCAATTGAGCATTTCAGCAGCCTTTTCTTTGTCTGATATTGTGCTCTCTTGCCCCCCCTGCAGGAGTGGAGGTCCACAGTCAAGACAGCCTGGTGTTTGAGACGCTCATTCCCAAACCAATGCTGCAGCGATATGTGTCCCTACTGCAGGAGCACAGGCGCATCATCCTCTCTGGTCCCAGTGGAACTGGCAAGACCTTTCTGGCCAACCAGCTGGCTGAGTACATGGTGCTGCAGGACGGCCACAAGCTGCTCGATGGCATCATCGCCACCTTCAATGTGGACCATAAGTCTAGCAAGGTACGGATACTTCTCTGCTAGTTTGTACGCCCATTAGGAAGGTGCGGTGCTGACTATAGGAGTGGATTGCTTATTCACTCCTGTATACATCTCCCGCATATGCCATACCTTCCTGTAAAATATGGGCCGCTTTCAGAAATTCTCACTCATTTGCTTGTGTGAAAAGCCTGAAGAGTATCTAATGTTCATAGAGTGTTGGGTGGAACTGTAGTTTATCCCAAATCACAAACCACTATTTATATGCATCAGTAACAATTATCTAGTCCGTCTGAATATGTCCAAGTTGTTTTCTAGCAGTATAATTAATGCATATGAATGATATATTTATATATATGCTTGGTCATTTTCTGTCTAATACTTGTGCACTACTTCACATATAACTACAGAGGTCTAATCCAAAATTGTGTTTATATCTGACTTGCCTGGCCTTATGACCAACCTAGGAACTGCGACAGTACCTGTCCAATCTCGCTGATCAGTGCAGCAGCGATAGCCATGCAGTAGACATGCCCCTGGTCGTGATTCTGGACAACCTGCATCATGTCAGTTCCCTGGGGGAAATATTCAATGGCCTGCTCAACTGCAAGTACCATCGATGGTAAAGACCCTCTGCCTCCACTCTGTACAATCATTCGTTTGAGAAAGAAAGGAACCTGAATTATAGGCTATTCACAAATGCATCCCTTCCTGTCATTTAATAGCATTGCTTGCTCTTAGCTTGTGGCTCTTAACACCATCCTGTTTAAATTTTTGTCTTCAGCCCTTATATAATTGGCACAATGAACCAAGCAACTTCTTCCACTCCAAATCTACAGCTTCACCACAACTTCAGGTAATTTATTGTATCTCATTGGTTCATTAGATATCTAATTAACCAGTATTACCCACAAATTGTTTGGAAGGATGTGGGGACCTACCATTTAGTAATTGCTTCAAAGACATCTTTTATTTATATATAGATGTGTTTTATGTAATCCATTAAAACACTGATCTTGGTCATTAAGGATGTGTCTTGAGAATAATTCTCCAAAGGAATTACTCATAATGTTATGATAAGTTACTCATAAGAAGGAGTAATTTTATCGTATCTCTGTGTATGTATATATAGAACATTTATTTATCATTTTAATTAGAATTAATTTAATATGGTCATACTATGATGGTAATTAAACTTGTGTTTTACATATTTGTCCACTAGAGGGCATTATTTGTTTTTCTGCTTAGCTCCATCTCAAAACTCTGTAGTACTTGGTGTAGAGAGTCTGAAGTTGGGTTTTCTGCACATGTCTCAGGTGGGTGCTGTGTGCTAATCACATGGAACCAGTAAAGGGTTTCCTGGGCCGGTTCCTGCGGAGGAAGCTGATTGAGACAGAAATCAGCAGCCGCACGCGAAACATGGAGCTGGTCAAGATTATTGATTGGATCCCTCGTGTCTGGCAGCACCTCAACCGCTTTCTAGAGGCTCACAGTTCTTCTGATGTCACCATTGGTGAGAAAAATAGATATGCAGTAATTTGAATGCAGTTTTCACTGTACTGGATCTTACAGTTGTATGGTAAAAGGGCAACCTGGGGTAACCCAGCCAAATGGGTAATGGACACCAGTTCTCTATCTGTCAGAAATTCTATTATCGGCAGCAATTCGTCATGGCAATATTGTTGGCAGTGTTGTATTAAATTAAACGCTCTATAATTTTTATTCTTAGGAAGACATATATTTTTGGAATTGGCGGCCCATCCTGGGTTATTCCCATGCAATTTTTATCAAACCACCAGGTCCTAAATCTGGACCCAAGGCGATAAGTATGAATCAGTGTGACTGTTGTGTCTTAACTGTGGCCAGTCTGTCAGTGGTAGAATGAGCTTCCCCTGGATGCCCAAACAGCTGAGTCACTGGGCGCCTCAAACGACGACTACAAACCTACAAACCTCTTTTGGAAGTACTTAGAACTTTTATACTGAGACATATCCCCTAATAAACAAAAATTCTTTTTTAAAATAAATGCTTTCTTAGAGTGATAATATTCTTAGCCGGGTTCAATTTAACCAGTATCAGAATGTATTCACGGAGGAGACTTCTAAGCACTTATATAAGTCGGTCTGGCTATGGGTGTCTGCCACATGCTGTAAATCAATGTAAATGTACAGTTGTACTCTGTAAATATAAAGGGTATACTGATATCTTTACTATTCTTCACCAGTATTAAATGGCACTTCAGAATGTTAAGGGCTATGCTTAAACATGGTTTACCCTCTGAATTCTTTCACTGATTGTTTTCAGGACCACGGCTCTTCCTGTCTTGTCCCATTGATGTTGATGGGTCTAGGGTGTGGTTCACAGACCTGTGGAACTATTCCATCATCCCTTACATGCTGGAAGCTGTGCGTGAAGGCCTACAGGTAATGGATGTGGAACCTGATTTAGTCCTTGTTGTTATTAATGGCTGACACTAGTGGTTTGTGCATCCAGCTATATAGATTTCTTAGATATGTAATGTTTGATATGTGATTTAACTTAATACTGTAATGTACACATGCATAGTAATAGATGTCGGAACATGTACTTTCTAGTTTTCAATGCCTGGTCTTTTTAGTGCTATGAATGTCTCTACCGGTGGCATAACAGAAAACCAAGCTGCTTTTCAGAAGAAACGTCTTTATAGGCATTAATGACCATCTGTCATGTTAACATCCTAGACTCATCATCAGCCCTGTCAGTCGTATAGTAGTCACGAACATATGATAAGGCACAAAAGTACAAAATAGTGCATTGATATACTATTGTGATCAGCCTGGATGGCACAACATGAGTGGTAATAAATGATTAATCAACATCCTTCTGACCTATCAGATTTGGGAGTTTAGCAGCACCCAAGTAATTAGGTCATAATGACCATAAGTATAATTATTGTCATTTCTTTATGAATACTGCTGAGCACATAAAATTTTGATACTTCTTCCCTGTGGGGAAATTGCGTGGATTTGGCATGTCCCATCTTGGTCCCCACGAGACACACAGACATATACAGGTGAGAGCAGGTCTTGGGGTCAGTTGACATGTCCCATCTTGCTCCCCATGAGACACATAGACATATACAGGTGAGAGCAGGTCTTGGGGTCAGTTGACATGTCCCATCTTGGTCCCCACGAGACACATAGACATATACAGGTGAGAGCAGGTCTTGGGGTCAGTTGACATGTCCCATCTTGCTCCCCATGAGACACATAGACATATACAGGTGAGAGCAGGTCTTGGGGTCAGTTAGCATGTCCCATCTTGGTCCCCACGAGACACATAGACATATACAGGTGAGAGCAGGTCTTGGGGTCAGTTGACATGTCCCATCTTGGTCCCCACGAGACACATAGACATATACAGGTGAGAGCAGGTCTTGGGGTCAGTTGACATGTCCCATCTTGCTCCCCATGAGACACATAGACATATACAGGTGAGAGCAGGTCTTGGGGTCAGTTGACATGTCCCATCTTGGTCCCCACGAGACACATAGACATATACAGGTGAGAGCAGGTCTTGGGGTCAGTTGACATGTCCCATCTTGGTCCCCACGAGACACATAGACATATACAGGTGAGAGCAGGTCTTGGGGTCAGTTGACATGTCCCATCTTGCTCCCCATGAGACACATAGACATATACAGGTGAGAGCAGGTCTTGGGGTCAGTTGACATGTCCCATCTTGCTCCCCATGAGACACATAGACATATACAGGTGAGAGCAGGTCTTGGGGTCAGTTGACATGTCCCATCTTGCTCCCCATGAGACACATAGACATATACAGGTGAGAGCAGGTCTTGGGGTCAGTTGACATGTCCCATCTTGCTCCTCATGAGACACATAGACATATACAGGTGAGAGCAGGTCTTGGGGTCAGTTGACATGTCCCATCTTGCTCCCCATGAGACACATAGGCATATACAGGTCAGAGCAGGTCTTGGGGTCAATGTACAGGCTCAGCCAATGTCAAGTGGCCCTGGAGTAATAGAGTCTAAGTAACAGCATTCTACCGGCTACTGCATATCCATCACAGCCACCACCTTAATGAACATACAGTAATGTATTATGTGTTAGTCCTGCTTGTGATTGCATTTTAAGAGGTCAGTTTGGTTGTTCATCTGGTGCCTTTCGCGATCTCACAGTTGTATGGAAGAAGGTCACCCTGGGAAGACCCAGCCAAGTGGGTCATGGACAGCTACCCTTGGGCCGCTAGCCCCCAGCAACACGAGTGGCCCCCGCTGCTCCAGCTGCGGCCTGAAGACGTGGGCTTCGATGGCTACTCCATCTCACGGGAAGGCCACAGCAAGCAGATCCCCCCAAGCGATGCGGAGGGTGACCCTCTGGTGAATGAATAGCCGCTCGTGTCCCAGTCAGGCTTCTGGTTATGCCGTCAGTGTAACTGTGTGTTTCACTCAAAAACAGCCCCTTCTCAGCCAGTGTAACCCCTGTTTCAGTTGGTGTATACAGAGGAGATTTGACAGGTTGTCCTTATTTCTGCCAGAGTGAGAAGCCTTATATGGATATTTAGCCAATGAACTTCATTAATGATATTTAAGAGTACAGTTAGGTTTGTGCTTGTCTTGGAGTAGAGTTCCCCCTCACATCAGTAAACGGTAAACAAACTTTGAACAGTAATCATTTTCGTTAACTTAGACCTATGGTCTGTGATGGGCTGCCCCGCCCGTCCATGGATGGATGGATGGATGGATGGATGGATGGTGCTAACCATTATCCTCATTTCCCTTCACCAGATGAACATGCTGATGCGACTCCAAGAAGCTGCTAACTGCTCCAGCCCTCAGAGCTACGACAGCGACTCAAACAGCAACAGTCACCACGATGACATCCTGGACTCTTCATTGGAATCAACGCTGTGAATCGATCAGTAGTTTTAAGCACAAGGAAAAATTACTCCTAATTACCAGCAACCAGAGCAAGCTGCTCTCAGAGACTGACAAAGAAATACAGTGGGTGCAGGTAACCCCTGAGAGAAAAAATAATTTCATTTTTAACAACAGAAACGAAAAAAAGGGCACTGCTTTAGTTTTTAAATATTTTTGTGAAATGCTGTTCTTAGCCCCGTTATAGAATGTTAAAGGTACAAGGATCTGGCTTTTGTGGAGCTCATGTCCTGCCATGGACTTTTCATCCAGCCTGAAGAACATACGCCTCCGTTTCTGTGAACCAAACAATCTTGCTGAACTCCTGCATAGATGTGTTACATATGCTCTAAACTGCAGATGGTGCTAGAAGACCGAAGTGCCGGTCTAAAGTGACCACCCTATGCTGCCCCATTCACATGGCCTTGTGCTGTACTCGTGATCTTTCTGCCTGGATGTTAACCCATCCTAGTCCAGTGTGATCACCCAGTGCCAGCAGAAGGGGTGAGCATTGGTTTCTGATCAAACATGCTGAGTCCTTAGATGTTCTGTGATTCATAGTGGATGGTGCATTATGGCTCTGTGAGGGTTGTTTACTCTCTTTTTAGGGCACAGTTGTGGAGTTCACAGAACATGCCACAATAATGTGTGATCCCTTGGAGTCATGTAATAAGTGTGATTGGATCCCTTTCCAGGGGACTCAGGTTTTTAGCTGTGTAGGCTTATTGTTTCGGTTGCCAGGGTGCCAGACTGTGATTGAGGGCACAGGTTGGGCCATAACTCTGTTACAGGGTGAGCTTTATAGCCTTCCGCTGGCGTACCCCTTCCGCTTTGGAGCACTCACAGACACAGCAGTAAAGCGCAGCCAGCTTCTTATAGCTCGCTAGTGCGCATTGTCACAGAGGAGCAGTCGCAAGCTTTGACAAACATCTTTTTGGTGCTGAGCTGCAAAAATGATGCCTTACCTCTTTTGTAATATTTAACATGCATCGGTGTTGTTGTCTTTTTTTACTTTTAACTGCAGGGCTGTAGCGTCATGGTCGCTTGACAATTTGCAGGTGAATTTGCAGGTTCAAGGTGCTATGACAGTTTCCCCCCATCATATCAAAGGATAATGCCATGTTAATAAGAGGGCAAATGAAGGCAACTTTCTTTTGGATCCATATCATTGCTTTGATCTAGCTGCTGCAGCATATGCCCGTCGGGGTAGCTGTCAAAGCCTAAAATGGGCTTTGAACCACTGATCAGGTGAAAATGCTGCATCTTTCAAAGTCTGGGATCGGTGCTCAGACAACACCCACTTTAAGTTGTACTGTACAGATTTAATGGTTCCGAAAGATGGCTGAAGATCTGAAGGGGTTGTTCTTATACCTCACAAGCCTATACACTTTATGCCATTGTCTTACTTGTTCCACTTTTTTTGTGTTATTCTTGTAAGTGATAATGGAAATAGTATCAGTGCATGAAATGTGATGGCTGTGATGTTTGTTGCCTCATTTAGGGGAAAGACCTTCATTTTATTGCTTTGTTTCTAATCACTTATCAAGATTAAGTATCCAAAAACATTTGGATATTCTGCAAAGGGAGGGGCCGGGGCCCCGACCTTGCTTTGGAACTAATGACAGCGTGTCTAGTAGCGAACTCATTACAAAAGAATTAACATTGTGTCAATTTGCATTAAGTGTAAATGGGATCTCACCCTTGCTTTATTTCAGAGACAATGCTTTATTCCTCCTTTGAAACCCATAACACTGAGCATTTGAAAACCTACTTTTAATAGTATGACATACGACTTCATTTTTTTCCCCTCTCTCCATGCTTCTGTTTCTTTTCAGCGTTTGACCTGTTCATTTTGAGTGTTCTTAGTTACTAATTCTATGCAACATTCATTTTGAATTTTAAATGGAAGCCAAATAGTTTCCTAGTATTTGTCAGGACTGCCAAGAATTGTACAGCAACTAAATCAATATGTGAATAGATTCTCAGTTGTAATTTAATTAGAGGGTTTTTTTCTGTACATTTTGGCTCTTATAATGGATACAAGCACAAAGCTTTGGCTGGGCGTTTCTTCTTATGACATTTTCCCTGCAGGAGTGTGGATGTTAATTTTATGGAAGGGCCACTCTTTGATGTAGTTGTTTTAAAGTAAGGTGATCTGTTTAGCAAGGTGTATTTTGCTATTTACATGTACAATGTAACATAGAGAAATGTAAATATTACAGTGCTACATTTTACTGAAATTTTCTAGCCGTTTTTAAACAAAACTAGAAAAGTATTTTGTGTACAGTACTCAATTCACCTAGTGTGTTCTTTCAGGTTTGTCAGAAATTGCTGTCAGATTCACACAAAATAAATATGATCATTGTAATGTTATTAAATTATTCATGATCAATAAATGAATGCTTATTTATTAGCTACTGTGGTGAAATACTTTATAGTCTTTGCACACACGTGTGTGTTTCTGGCTGCATGCATCCATGTATATGCATCGTGTTTACTTTGCCTTTCCACTGGATATAATTTTAACAAACAAAAAACTATAATTGTTCAGTCAAATAAATGCTGTTTTATAAGCGTGAGTGAAAGAAGGATGGAGTGAAATTGACTGCGTGAGCCTTGAGACTTATTAAGCTAATTTGGGCATCAGGACCCATAATCGAGTCCTATTTACCTCTGGTACTGCTCTTTTTTCTACATTTCAGTACTGAAATACAATGGATTTTAAAAATCCCATTATTAACCAAAAGGAATCAGTCGTTTCCATGGTAGGTTTCACATTTCAACAAAGTAATTGATTTTTTTTTTTCACATTCACAGGCAACATAGTTTAAAACCATAAAACCGATTTGCCTAAGCTGAACTTCTGTTAATTTAAAACAGTCTGATGAAAAGTGCATTGACAGGATGCATTATAAAGTGTAATATAACCCTATTGCTGCTAACAAATGGTAGGTCACAACAATGTTATATTTTTGATTTACTTATTAACATTCATATTGTTCATTTTGGTTGACTTTTTTACATTGGATATCAAAACCACAAAGTATATTTTAAACACGATGCATTCGGACCAATTTGACTAGCAGATTCAGATCCGACCTGTGTGATCATGCGCTCCAGAGAGTTACAACTCTTTGCTTTCTCTACATTTTATTTGGCGTTTGTACAAAACATGTAAAATACATACATATTAAAACTTCATACACAGAGATAATAGAAAATAATATCTTTATAATTTATACATTTAACGTCTACATTTCTTTGTTAAATCATTACATTATCTAATGTAAAAGCCATATTGTCACTCAAAATACTCTTGGTATAAAATTTCCAATACAAAAAAAATGTACAAAATTCTGTACAGTTCACAAAAGCTGTGCAAATACAGCAAGTTATTCCAAGAAGGATGCATATCCCCTAAAATAAACATTTACATATAGAATATAAGATCGTCCCAAATATACTCCATGTCAACATTCCACACATTTGCTGCGTTTCAAGTTGATTTGATGCAGGGTATGTGCTGAAAGCAGACTTGGATTCTGATATCTCTGTCTAAATTAAGGGATACATCCTCTTATTTACATTTAATTACTTGTTTCTGTATATAAGGTATTTTTATTTTTATATAAACATAATTTATTTATTTTAGATTATCTAGGAAACTGTGATTTCTTCATCTTCCGACTCTGAGAAGTCTGAGTGTTTACTGGATTGACATGGTGACGAGAGGTGCGATTCCACGCTGTCCGAAAGCTTGCGCACAGCGGGGGAGTGACAGAGCACTGCTCGCGGGCTCTCCCCTCCCACGGCCTCCTCCTCTTCCGAAGACTTCTTTCCAACATCGCTCAGGTCTGGGTGAGGGTTTAACTTTGTGGGTAGGGTTTGTTCCCGGCACCCCCCGGAAGACAGAAGCTCTCTCTCTTTGGAATTCCTCCATTTCATTCTTCTGTTCTGGAACCAAATTTTAACCTACGGGAAGGGACAGAATGAGTTATTACATTTTATTTTCCGAAAAAAAACATCATTCTAAAATATACCACATATTAAACTGTATGTATTTGAATAGTTTTCTATTTATTATCATTATTATTATTATTATTATTATCATTATTATTATTATCATCATTATTATTGTTATTGTTGTATTATTATTATTGTATTATTATTATTATTTTTGTGTTGTTATTATTATTGTATTATTATTATAATTTTTGTATTATTATTATTATTTAAAATCATACCTGTGAATCTTTAAGGCCAAGCTTGGCCGCCAGCTTCTTCCTGTCGGGCTTGCTGATATATTTTTGTTTCTGGAACATTTTCTCAAGGGCTTTCCTCTGCACGTCAGAGAAGACAGCCCGGCGCAACATGCCTCTCCTGGGCTTCCCTCTAGCTGCCAGAGGCCATGAAAACGTGCCTGGGATAGGCACCACTGAAGAAGACGCTACAAAAGAAATAAAGAAGTTACTTGAAAAAAAATTCTTCCTGAAATTGAGTGCATTCTACCTAGAAACAGGCAGTTTGTTTGGCGGAAATGAAGCCCAAGAGATGCTCTCCGCATTGCTTTTCAAATCTAGGTGTTGAAAAGTAATCATTCCTGTTCCAGGATCTATAAATATTGAATGCCTTTTTGTTCTTGTGTTATTAAATAGCATTCCGTTTGCGTGGAATGGCACGAAGCAACTAATTAGCACATTGCTTGGTTCCCAATAGCATTGGTATGGTAAAAAGGCAGAGTATCCTTTAAGAAAATTCCAATGAAAAATAGAGGCGCTAATGAAGCGTGAACAGTAATTGTGTAGTAATGAACTAACAGAAAAAGGCTCAGGACAGGCAGCTAAAGCCATATATTATTTTAACAAAAGAGATTTACACTTTCAAACTAAACACAACTGCATGCCAAGATCATTTGGAGAATACTGATGACTGGGGCCTATTTTTGCCCCCAAATCATTTTCATTAAATGAACACGAAAAGCTATTCATATAGCTCAAGTTGTTTTGTTGAAGTATTCATGCAGCCATGAAAAGAATCAAATTCTATTATTATTAGCCGGAATAAAAGCACGAATTAACGACTTTATAGAAGAGATTCTTCCCCACTCCATAATAGGCCTGCACAAGAGCGGGAATTTCAAATCATACTCCATATTCTTTTTTTTAAATTTCGGTGCGCCATACAAAAGCAGGCCTATGTAATCTAAAAACGCTTAACTACAATAATTAATTTCCACACAACTTAACTTTGTTTACGTCTATGTATAATATTTTAAGGGTAACATATATTTTGGTCGTGTATTTAATTCAACTTTTATCCTTATGTAAATCTGAGTGCGATTTTTATATATTCTGTGCTCCAGTTCAACAAAACGCGCACACCGCACTATGTGGTCTTGTGAGAATATCGAAACGGTGAATAGACCCTAATAGGGAATTAGTCCATGACTGGTAAATGCCTATCAGAAGCATGGTAAAGTCAACGCCGAGTCTGTGTGTGGCTGCCCGGAGGGAGCTGACCAATTGGTCATGGTGCTGAAACCATTGTTAACAATCAGTGGCTAAATGCACTTGCTCTGTGGGAAAACCGGGGCCGTGAAGAGATGCCAAGCAGTTTCGATGTGAGAAGGGGCCCGCCTCAAATTTAGAGCATGACAATTCCGGCTAATTTGTAGATTAGGGGAAACGGTGCAAAATGTCAGCAGTCACTGCTTGTGCTAAATAGGGCATCAAATTGGCGAGACTGATTCCACAATGTTGTACCGCTTCCAGCCTCTGAACCAACAGCCTGTACAACCCCACGGCTTCGCTTGAGAATGTGAAATGTGAGAAAAGCAAACAAACGAATCCTGTTCATAGTAATGGCATGAAATAATCGGATGAACCTACCTGGGAAATAGGTGGATCTAATAAATGGGGGGAATGATCCGTCAAAATATGGGAACTGGAAAGCTTTCGGGTGCACGCACTGAATAGAAGGGGCCGATGATGCTGTAATAAAAACGAAACATGCAAATAAAATTAATTGAAGTATGAGCAGAAAGATAAATGTTTTTTTCAGACATGCCTCGTTTCGTTTCCCACCCCCCAAAATGTAAACAACGCAGATACTTATTATCTTCAAAACTGTCAACTATAATGCCTAAATCAATGTAACAACCGCCCTGAAAAATAAATAAAGGTATTCAAAAAAGTACTCGGATGTTTTGCAATACAGAGAACATAGCTGATCGATTCCTGTGAAATCCACCTGTGGGCGTAAGTAACGATAAGTCAGGGTATTTTGGCCCTTTTAATTAAAACTAAACTTCAGAAAACTCGGAATAACGGATCAGATTCGTGGAATATTACCGTTTTTGGTTGACGGTGCCAGGATCGCATTAACTCCAAACTTCAGATAGTTGGGGTCGTTGTTGGGAGAAAGTGAAGTTTGCGGCGAACATGTTCCGCCTGAGAGTGCCGTGGGGCTGCCGGCGTGTTCCGACGCAGTGCTGCTCAGGGTGGCGGCGCATGTGCTCGGCGGCGAGACGCTGGGCGACGGGACGCTCCGTGACAAGTAGTTCGCCGGGCGGCTGATCCGTAGCAGGTCCTCCACTAAGAAACTTGAGTGAGAAGTGAAAGCTGAATGCAAAGACTGAGGCAGGGACAGAGCTGCTGATGGCCGAAGGAGGCTTGGATACATCGCAGGAGGCGCAATAACACTTGGAAACATCATTGCACCGTTTAGGAAAAAGAGGAAAAAAGTATTTAGAACACAATTTTTTGACTGAGAGGAGAGCTCTTCTGTTAGGATCCAAATGGAAAGACTTCCAGTACTCTTCTGGCCGATCCCTTTACATCAGGGGTTTTATAGTGAACTGCTTAGCAAAGCTCTTTCAAAACTGACAGCTTTAACAATGAGGATCAACAAAGTTCTCCGCATGAGTTTCTTTCACTCCGGCTTTTAAGGGCCCTGATTGGTGGAATGGTGCAATTTATGATTGGATTAGACTTCATAAGCAAGTAGCAGACAATGTCTGTGTAACAAAGAGGGTGTAGTCATCAATTTTGCATATTGACCGCCTCTCTGGTATTGGTTGCTGTATTGAATCCCAGTAGGTTTTTTGTTTGAACGCGGCGTACATAGGTTAATTAAAAGGCCATTTTAAAAGTTTCAAACGTCGTTTTGCCCCGTGAATAAACATTTTATTAAAGGGATCCACAAAATTTATTTGCGCCTCCCCCTCCCCCGTCATGCTCACAAAATTGGAGTATTATTGTAAAATCAGTAAGACGTTTGAAACGCAGGTAGTATGACAACACAAAATAACCATATTTGGATTTCTAATTTAAATCCCACTTAAAGTAGTTACGTGTATAATTTCTTTTTGTTGTTTTTAATACATTTTCTTTTCCCGTTTAACTGACATGAAATGAACCAAAATACACGTCCGATTTAGAGGCATTTAGTTAGACACGTTCTATTATTGTTATTATTATTATTATTATTATTATTATTATTATTATTATTATTATTGATACTGACTGTAAAGACGACATTCTGTCGAACCGTCCGGCCTTCTGTTTCGTTCAGGCGGCTTGTTTTTATTTGAAGTTTGTTTACTACAAGACTGCGTTTCTTTAGTAATAAAGCTTCGTTTTTTTCCTTGTAATTATTGTAAGATATTCTTACCTGAGTTGAGATTGTTAACTGTTTAAGCTACATACTTAGTTTTTAAACATTTTTAATGAGCATTTTTTAATTTTTAAAATAAATACGTCTAATTGACTGGGGGATTTTAGAAAAACCGTGATACTCTTTATCGAACAGTCTAGTCTTAGTTATGGAATAATGTATTAACAGGATTTCTGGTCACAGAACGCTTTAACAGATGTGTTAAATATTATGAGTTTGAAAAGTCTCCATTCATTTTGCTGGCTCCGCTGAACATTTGCAATGAGAAGTGTGCGGCCCTGGCCGCGCGGCCCTTATCCTATTAACCATGAACTAACTGTCACCCTCAGCTGTTTTTCTCTTTCTTTTTCAAACACAAAGCTTTCAGAAAAAAATCGTATTACCCAGTCTTATTTTCAATGGACGGTTTTTGTTCTGGCGCTTTAACCGTTGAATAAAAGTGCATCTGCGATTTATAAAACATTGATATGAAAAGACCCTTAAATCTCACATTAAACTCACATTAAAGAGCCATTGAATGTATCGCACACCGCGGCTCTCTGACTCTCTAGGTTTCTTTTTGTCAGTCTGTTTTGTAAACGCGTTGGGTTTTGTTTAAAATATATGCAGAGAAATCATGCCCACTTGGGAAATTTTCTAGAAACACTGAAATATTAAACTGCAAAACGTAAAATGCACAGATTTATGCGTTGATTTGTTCACCTGTACTGGGGAGAGTCCGTATATTGTATGTGTCCATTATCGGCATCTTAATTTAGGCCAACAAGAGGGAACTTTACATATACTGGGCAGCGACATAACGTGCCATATGTAGGCCTATATAGTACAAGTACAGATCAATATTAGAAATTAAGAGTTTTTAAAATGTATAAACGCGGTTTTATGGTAAAGAATAATTGTAATTACCGGTGATTCTCGTTTATTTGAAACCTTCCTAATAAACAACAACATATAATTTTACAAGACAGGAAGCAGCATTTCAAAGAGCAGTCAGTGATGAAAATGCGCATCGTTCACGCCAGAGGTTTCGGCTTCCTTTGCCGCAGTTCACCTCTTCAATGGGTCACAAATAAATGTGACTTTCTTTCCCTGTGTTCTTTTGCTTTGGAGCTAGTGCGGCTAATTTCGGAGTTTTTCAGAAAAGGGGGGAATGTCATTGTTTGTTAGGCTGGGTCAGGACCATGCTGCGCCACGCGTGGATCCAGTTTAATGTGCGCAAACCCGAGGCGGGCCACAGCAGAGTAGATGATATGCGCCCTTGGGAGAAAACTGATAATATCCAAGTCGGGAAAATCTACAAGATTTTATATTCCGAGGATCTTATTTTTTACAGAACTCTTTTCTGTCTGCTCCTTTAAGAGGAGTGAATCCTGAAGTCTAAGGCTATAAGACCTGTGACTAATAGCGTCTGACCGGCGTGCTTTCGGTTTTTCGCCTCCAACCATTCATTTATAAGTAGTTATCTTCAAATGTATATATAAAAAGTAATTGCTTTGAATGTTGTGAACGCGAAGGGAAGAAAAGTTTGCTGTCCCGCTTGAGTCACTAACTAAGTCACAGAAGGCGAATCTCCATGCAATTGCGCGTCAAGTGTTGCGGTAATATAAACTTGTATACTAACACAATGTTCATAGTAATTGTATTTAGGATCAATATGACGGAAACGAGACACTTATTCTTAATTTACACTTTTTTCCGCCGTTTTCAGACCAAGACAGTGAGAATCGTTAACTTTTTCGTGTATTTTCGTTATTGATGTCTGATGAAATGTATAGTTTACTTATTTTCTTTTCTGAAGATAAAAAAACAGTAAATAAATACCCGCTAATTATAATGCGCCACTTTAATAAGTTATAGTAATTTGAGCTGTATTGTAACGTAGTGAAAATGTTTAAAGAAAGGCTACTTAAATATGTCGCATGGTTTTATTACTAAAGTTTTTTGAAGTAACAAAATTTTGAATGTAATTCTATGGGCATATAACTATTTCAGAATGAGTTGAATCAATGTTATACATCTAAGGAGGTGTCTTTATATGTCTGCATATATTTTACGTTGTGAAACGTAATTGTCATACTTGAATAAATACAATTAACGCTTAAACAGGTAATTTGAGGGCTGTGCTAAATCGGAGTAAAACTCCACCATGAAATTATTCCTTTAAAAATACACATTCATCAGATTTGCCTTCGTCTTTCTGACTGACCAAAAGCTGAGCCGTCCGGGGCAGACATATTAAGACACCTAACACAGCATCTTCACAATTCATGGTGAAAATAAGTAACTGTTAGACGTTCAAAGCTTTTTATTCCTCTACTTTGCCCCGAAAATCCCTCTATTGTGCCAATCAAGCAGATGGTTTGCAGGAAATATAGCTTAGCCCTGGTGACCGAAACTAATTTCAGCTAGCTTTCCAGGCTTGGCACGTTTGTTTTCCTTTTACCAAATAGCGCAAAACAGCTGGCTTTGTTGAATTAAATAAAATAAAGACAAATTTTAAAGATATTATTTCCATATAAAACGTCTAGCCACCCGTCTTACACACGGTCCACCTGTCCGTAAAGCAAAAACTTGGATACATTCAGATGAAAATGTGGCATAAAAGCAAATGGGAAATATATACCTTCTCCGCAACCTCTATATCATAAACAATTTTGACTAAATATATTAAGCCTTGCCCATTGTCTTTTCCCCACTTCTTTTTGCATTAATCGCTTTATTGCGTTTAGGTTATGAGAAGACTAACTTTTTGACACTTCCCTGATAGTCGGAAGGAGAAAGGGGGCGTCGTTTTCGCATGTGTTACAAATCTATGTAATTTCTTTTCTTTGGATAAATTGCATCATGACACATTATCAAAATTTTCAGTTTATTCAAAGATTAGGTTATTTGAATGGGTTATATCCTGAGTAATTTATTTCCAGAAAAGTCATGAATTGTGATATCGTTTAAAATTGGACCTGTTCAAAGAAGTGCTTCAAAGGGTTTCGAAGCCAATATATATAATTAGTAGTAGTACTCCGTCGTTAATACAGACGTGCGTTTCATTCGTTATTTATCTATCTTATTTATATATTTATCTGTTGGAAAAATCGTCTAGGGCATAAGCAAAACGAAAATAACACATGCATCGTGTCCGATAATTTAAATAATACGAGGCAATATAAAATTAGAATACAAATAATAATAGGCAGTACGTAAAGTCTTTAATTTTTGTTTAGTTTACTGCTAAAATAAAGTTCAGATAGACTTTGTGCTAGCGACTAGAGAACAAAAGGCTACCAATCTCATTCCATTTTAATTATATTTCAAGTGCCATATTTGAATATAGTTGAAATTAGCATGATAAACAGTTAAGATTACGCAGTCACAGTTTAAACACCACGTGTGGAGCAGGAGGTCTTTGTTATAACGCCCTGGGTAAGCCTGGTCCGTCCCAGTTCTTGTGCTGTCATCTGTTGGGTAGATCTAGCCCACCGCATGATGCAGAAAAAAGATCCGGAGACCGCAGAACACTGAAAGGTTTAGCGACGCCAAAAGAAAATTTGACAAGCATTAAATCGATATTAACTTTGCATTTAACATACCACCCGCCCCCACTTTTTAAATATGAAAAAACATATCCCTTTGGACAAAGCCTTCCAGTCTATTTGGATTTCAGCGCACCTGTTCTTTGATTTGCTGGCGGCAGCATCATAGAACGTGTGTGTGTGTGTCTGTGCGTACGTGCGTGGATTATGTTTATATTACGTCCACAAAATGTACCCCAAAAAAAAAACCAGTTATTTTAACTTCGTGGGAACTATTTTTCAGGTCCCCACAAAGATCTGTGAATGCAATCAAAAAGTAAAAAGTCTCGTATTTTGTTTGGTTACTTATGGTTAAGGTTAGGGTTGGGTAGGGGTTAAGGTCATCATGTTGGGATTAGAGTTTTCCCCATTGAAATGAATGGGGAGTCCCCACAAAGTTATGAGTACAGGTCTCTCTCTCTCTCTCTCTCTCTCTCTCTCTCTCTCTCTCGCTGTGTGTGTGTGTGTGTGTTTGCGTGTGTCTTTGATATAGCTTTTGTAAGTTAGAAATGCCAGTTACGGGATAGATAGAGCTGAGTTTGTGAGCTGCTGTCAGGTAGGAATTGATTACAAAACATCTTTATAAGATATACATGCTAATAGATAAACACAAACACACACATATATATATATATATATATATATATATATATATATATATATATATATATATACAAAAGGACTAGAAATCAGAAAAAAGAAACCCTAAGTGCAACATTATTTCTAAATCAAATTTTTGCTATTAAACTGGTTTCTGATTCTTTCATCATATAAAGTTGGAAATTCCTGCCTTCCACAGAGATTAAGTTGAATTTGGGAGGATATATTCTTGATACATTTAAAGTACATTTTTTTTTTATTTCACAATCTTCACTTTATGTAAGGTTGTGATTAAAATTTATTTTTATTCGGTGCTGATCCAAACATTTAATTTAATGGTAAGATCGAATGTCTGAAATTAGTTATACTACACAGTTTTTATGTTTTATCATTCCATAGAATTAATTATATAATTACTTAATACTCAAGTATAGGTATATTTTAAAATAGCATATATTTTTAAGTATACAAAAGTGTTAATATTTTTAGAAGTTCAGTGAATTTATATTTAACGATATTTTCACTTGATGAAATTACTGTATATACTCTCTTAGGCTACTTAAATAGTAGCTGAGAATGAATCCTTTTGAATTTTTAAATAGCCATTCACTGTAATTTGTTTCTTCTGAAATATGAACATGTTGGGCTGTTGGGAACCCAAATGTAGGCATGGAGTCATTTTCATTGGGTCAGGTTTTGTGTGGTTGAAAAGATTTTCTTTTCTTATCTGACTTTTGTTTTACTGCCAGCACCCTTGCCCCATTTTTGGTGACATAAACAAACAAACAAACAGACAGACAAACAAATACAAAAACACATAAATACAACAACAAAAAAACAGGATTGTGGCTTAATGACTGAGGAATAATGTGGCTGAGGCTGAACCAGTTGAGAAGCACCAATCTAGAGGAATTGAAGTTTGGTTCCGTTTGTATGTATACATACATATCAATATAAGCGTAAGTCTTAGGCACTCAAAGAAAATGTCTAAACTATTTACCTGGGTATAAGATGTATTTGCCACAACCGTTTTGTATATTTGCGTATGTAACTCTTTTTGTTTAACTCTTTATTGATATCTCAATAAATATACAGGAAAGTACTTTTCTTCATAATAATATTAGTGCATCATCTTTGAGCCAAATTAAAGATTGACAGTTTTAATTTACCGTCTCAATATTTTTTGTATATATATATATATATATATATATATATATATATATATATATACTAATTTAGAATTTACTACTAGATGAGTTGAAATGTATGTTAATTTTTCCTCGAAGAGTTATTGTAGTCCATATTAGTGACCTATTATTAAATATATATTTTGAAAAACTATCTGGGTCAATAAGAGGTTTCAGTGATGTTGTGACTAACCATGCAGGCTTTCCTAAGAACATGCTAACCTATGTATGAAGTGCTAAACTCTCTGTTACACATATTGTGGATATTGTAGTAACCCTTGTATCACAGGCTCTCCATACAGTTTGCTCATAGTTTTCCATCTATGAAAGTGAACTGATGCTACCTTCTACACTGATCCATACCTTCTAATGATCTTTGTCAGGACTTGCCCCAAGATAAAAGATAATTTGCATGATGCTGAAAACAGGAGATATCTGTCACCTGACTAGCCCTTAATTAAAAATGCTAATTTAGACTTTCATTTGAATTTGGAGTTGGCACATTGATAGAAAAAGCTAGATTCAAATGACTATATTACTCAGTCAAAACTGACCACGAAGTAAACATCTTAGATTAACATGCCTAAAAATTCTCGTCATATTAAGAATAAAGGCTCACTTCTTATGTTACTCTTCAATTCTTAGAATATTGAAATCTGAGGTCCAGCTTTCTTAAAATAACAAAAAAACAACATCTTGGCTGGTGGTTCTGAAAACAAACAGAGAATTCCCTCATTAGCACTAGCTTGGTCATGGGGGCTCACTGCAAATCAATGTGGCAAATGTATTTTATTCAAATTTTAATCTCATTAGGCCTTATATAGAGACACTGACACGGTGGGCCTTTAGAAAGGGTCTACTGCACCTGGCAGGTTGTTTAGGAAAATCTTGTAAACGCCTCTGGTTAAAATGTGCTCCTGGGAAGCCAAAGCGTCGCAGGGCAGCATAAAAAAGGACGATCTTTGTGGTTGTCAAAACTGGTTTAATTTAAGAGCCTGTAGGCAACAAACCATCACCCCCCTACACAAAAAATGACCCCTGAGTTATGCTAACCTAAGCATTATTCTTGTTGATAGTTATAATGGGAATGCGGTGGAGAACCTTCTCAATAATATTCAGGAGGGTAGACACAAAAAGGCACTCTCCCTCTGGAGGAGGAGCCTTTTCTAAACCTGGCTGCTTGTATGGGGCTCTGCCGTAGCATAAGGCAGCATCGGCAGTTTGGTCCCATCAGCACAATCTTTATCTTTGTTTTAGGGCTGGACTTGGGAAGCAAAGGAAAGCACCTTGTCGAAAGAGGCCCATTGAGAATGGGTGACGGGTTGAGCGTGGGGGCTGCGCAGTGGTAGCGTGGGTGCTTGTTTACCAAGGAGGAGCCAGGCTTGTTCGCTGGCCGTATGAATGGGGGACGCCAGCGCCTGTTCGCTGGCCAGTATTGATGTGGTTTAGCCGAGTAATCGGATTGTAAGCGAGCCATGGTATTTATGTCAGTTCGCATTTCGTCAAACAAATAATATGCATGGCCGCGGAGTGCGGATTCGGTATTGAGACTTTGGCCCACGGTTCAATGTTAAAGAAACCCAAAGCCTCATTTAATTCAAATATAATTCTCACTCAAGCGTTTACTGATTGATACATTTGCATAACAGCAGAAAACCTTTGCCTTTTCAGTGGTGGTGTGTGCGTGTGTGTCACAGAGAGAGAGTCTGTGCATGTCTTTTTTGACAGGTTCCCTGGCCTCACCCCTGTTAGTGAAGTCTACTTTGTGAGGAGCGAGACTTTCTCTCATGGATAATCAAGGAAGGTGAGAGAGATGGCGGGCGGGGGGGGAGTGGGGGGTGGCTGATGACATTTAGCTTTCTCACTGGTGAGCAGTTTGTAGAAGTAAAACAAAGGCAGAAAACAGAGACTAAACACTTTATTGCAATGTAATAAGGCCAGAGTGATGTGAACCTTCACACAATTTCTTTCTGGTGGCGAGTGGATTTCTCCGCTGTAATATATATGAATGGTAATGGGACTTGTTCCGCAAGCGGACGTGGACTTCATAGCCTGTCGCGTGTCATTTAGGCAAAAAGAAGTTAAGTGGTTAAATTACTGTTCCAGAAAGTAAGGCATTTAAAAAAAGATGCATCCAAGTAGCTCAATTCTGAATTGTTATTTATTTGTTTGTGTTATGGGAAAGACGCAACAAAATAGGCGTCTTTAGTCTGGTGATGGTAAAGGCGCCCACAAGTAATAAAGAAACGGACCGACAGAAAGATCGTAACCGGCAAAGGGAAGTTGTAAGTCTTGAAAAGTACAACCTATGTTATAAAGCCTGGCAGTGGGGCAGGATAAAAATGTCTATATTTGGAACCATTAGGGTTTCTGACAGTAGTACAGAGGGCTGGGTTACATATATTGAAAGAGTGGAACTGTACTGATAGGCAAATGATATGATAAAAAATGTCCATATTGCTGAGTGCGATTAGGGCAGATACATATGGCTTACTTCATAGTCTGTTAGCTCCTAAAACACTGGCAGACAAATAACTCAGTAATAGTAATAGCTGCAAGATTTAGATTTAAAAGCAAAACCAATTAAAGGGTGAGTTGGCATTGCCAAATATATTACCAAAGTATACAGACTTTTAAAACAGGGATGAACTTGTCTGTGGAATGCGTAATGAAAGCATCCAAAAGAGACTGTTACCTGAGAAATGTACATTAAATATTTCAGGTTGTATGGAGACAGCAGCCAAGGATTCATGTGAATCTCAACAAAAGGGGATAGAGTGTGCAACAAATTTAATGATAGAAAGGAAACAAAAATGCTTTTGGGCAACAAATCCTTATAATGCAAATGATTGATGGTTTACGGATAGGGAGTGCAGGTAATGTCATAAACAGGGATTTATTGAGAGAGCATGCAAGAGCTGAAATTCGGACAATTAAGACTTGTGTCTGGAATTGCATAATATCATAGAGCCTAATATCAGGGTAATATGGATCACAATGGAAGTGTCTGGTGTTAAATTTGAAATGGATTTAGATACTGGTTCGCCCTTATCAGTCATCCCTGTATATAAGTGGTTGTCCAAAAGACCCCACTTGTCTTAAACACATATACAGGAGGAAAGGTAACCCTCATGGGTGACATCACAGTAAACATGAAGTACAAAGACACAGGTACTCAGTCAGAAATCATTTTTCAAAAAGGGAAAGGAAAACTGAAAGGCTTAAAAGCAATAATTGAGTTGAAGGACACTGCCGCCCCTAAGTCAAGGCATATGCAGTACCTCCTTCACAAAACTGCATAGTTAACACAATGCAGCCAGGCAGGTAACGTTCTCCTGGCATCAGCCAAACCCAGACTCGTCCACCAGACTGCCAGCCAGAGAAGCACTGGTGGTGGTGTGCTTAACACCATGCTATTTGATGCTCGGCATTGTGCTTGGTGATGTGGGGCTTGCAAGCTCCCAGTGCACAGTTTTTGTGCTGGAGTTTATGCCAGAGGCAGTTTGGAACTCTGAAGTTATTGAGTCAACAGAGCATTGGTCACTTTTACGCACTATGTGCCTCAGCCTCGCTCTGTTACTTTACGTGGTCTGACACTTTGTGGCTGAGTTTCCGACGTTCCTAAACATTTCCACTTTGCAATAATACCACAAGCATTTCACTGTGGAATATCTGGCTGGGAAGAAATTTCACAAACAGACTTATTGAAAAGATGGCATCCTATGACTGGACCACAGTTGAATTCACTGAGCTCTTTAGAACAACCAATTCTGTCACAAATGATTGTGAACCTGACCGCATGGCTAGGTACTTGGTTTTACATACCTGTGGCAATGGGCCTGAATGAAAAGATTCAATGATTAAGAGGTCCCAATACTTTTATCCATATAGTGGTATCATTATGACTGGCAAGGATGGCAAAATTGTGACCTGCAGCAGATGCTCAGCAGACTTAGAAATCTGGACTGAAAGCTGACGATAATAAACGTGAGTTCTTCCAGAAGGGGATCTCTTACTATGCACATGTTATTTCACAAGTGACAGGATAAGATTGATTTATTGCTCAAGACCCCACAGCTGGAAAATATATTGCAGCTACGGTCATATCTATCATTTGTAAATTATTATCATAAATACTATTTTTTACCAAACTTGTCCACTGTATTGCACCCTCTTAATGACCTGCTTCAGGTAGGATCCAAGTGGGATTGGACAAAGAACTGTGAACAAGCCTTCGAAAAGTTAAAAAAAAAAACTCACAAACTAAGACTGTATCAGATAGAGTGAGAGCCCCATGGAGGAACACAAGTCCAATTTTTAAACTCAAAAGAGACTGCAGACACATAGAAAGAAAATAGAATTGCACAAAGTTAAAGTTTCATTGTGATATTTAAAAAGAAAATCTGAAAGCCTTAAAAATTGAACTGAAGCACGTGAGAAACTTATCAAATCTGATAGACAATAGCAAAGACAACCCCAAATTCATTTTTACTACTATTGATAGATTGATTAACCCAACACCACACATCTCATCTGAGCTTCTTCCATCCATCAATTTTCCAAACTGCTTATCCTACTGGGTCGCGGGGGGTCCAGAGCCTATCCCAGAAGCAACAGGCACAAGGCTGGGAACAACCCAGGATGGGGGGCCAGCCCATCACAGGGCACACTCACACACCATTCACTCACACATGCACACCTACGGGCAATTTAGCAACTCCACTTAGCCTCAGCATGTTTTTGGACTGTGGGGGGAAACCAGAGTACAACGACATGGGGAGAACATGCAAACTACACACACATGTAACCCAGGCGGAGACTCAAACCCGGGTCCCAGAAGTGTGAGGCAAAGGTGCTAACCACTGCACCACCAGGCCCCATCTGAGCTTCTTACAGTTGATAAATGCAATGAATTTGCAGCCTTCCTCGCTAATAAAATTGAACATCAATCCTCCACACATTGCTGTTCAATGTAATTTGCCTGTGTTTTCTCCTACTAACCTTAATTCATTAATCAAAATTATATTACCCCTAATCTCGTCGAGCTGCGCTCTAAGTCCCCTTCCCACAAAGTTTTGTAAACAAGTTCTAAGCTCATTGTTGGCAGACATTCTGAATATCGTTAATCTTTCTCTGAAAGAAGGAATTTTCCCACAATATCTTAAAATCAATATTGTCAGGCTTTATTGAAGTAATATTGATGGCTAGTAATTAGTAATTATAGGTCTATCTCGGTATAATTATAGTAATTATAGGTCTATCTATAGGTATATCTCGAGCCTTCCATTTCTTGGTAAAATCATTGAGAAAGTTGTGTCAGTTCAGTTAAAGCGATTATCTTAACACAAATATTCAAGATTCAAGAAGTTTGTCACATGCAGAGTTATACATGTACAACATGCAGTGAAATGCAGCCCTGAATCTCTCCTGAGATTTTAAATAAAATAGATAATACCAGATTTGAGAGACTAAACTAAAACGAAAAAATATATCTAACAACTAAATAGTAAATAAGTAATATGAACACTCAAGTAATTGGGATTTAAAGTGGCATTGTGCTTGTCCAGTGTGGGTTCTAGTGAGACTGAGGCTTGAGTCTTGGTTGAGGAGCCTTATGACCTGAGGGTAAAAGCTCTTTCTGAGTCTCTCTGTTCTTGTCATGAAGCTGCAGAACCGCCTGTCTGAGTTCAGCAGACAGAACAGATGATTGCTGGGGTGGGAGGGGCCTTAATGATTTTGATTGCTTTGGTCCTGCAGCGCCTGGTTTAGATGTCCTGCAGGGAGGGAAGATCAGATCTGCAACAGTGCTCTGCTGCTTTTATCAATCTCTGCAGGGCCTTGTGGTCTTGGATGGAGCAGTTACCAAACCACGCTGTGATGCTCATGGTCAGGATGCTCTCAACAGCACCTCTGTAGAAGGTCTTGAGGATCATAGAAAAAACCTTAAAGCTCCTTAGTTGCCTCGCCTTAGTAATCTGTACATGTATGTGTATGGACCAGATGAGATCTTCTGTGAGCTGAACCAAAGTACTTCAATAATCAGCAAGAAGTGTTTTAGTCTGGCTTTTGGGCAGAAGCAGGGGTGTATTCCATGGAAGTAGCTAAAGAAAGGCAGACTTTCCCGAAAACGTCAGACTCAACCAAGCACCATCTCTAAACTTAGCTTCATGTCGTTCCACGAACGCAGTTCATTTTTAACTAATCAAGGCTCATTCAAAGCAGACTTGCATATTTAAGAAGCCCAAATGAATGGATGAACGATAGATCGACCAAATGAATCAGAAAGCGTGTAAAAGGAGAGCGGTGTTTCCTTCCGCCGCAGAACAAATGCTGCTGATGGAGCTGTATGAAAAATATAAAGATATAATCGATAAAAAAAGGCAATACTGTGGCCATAAATACAATCAGGGAGTTGGCTTGGCAAAAAATTGCAGACAGTTTCTTAAATGTTACAAGTGCATATATAGTACAGTGGCATGGTGGTACAGTGGTTTATGCTGTCATTCTTACTGTATAATGTTATTATGTATTATTTGATCTTCGTAAAATACTTTCAATCGCATCCGTGTGAAATGTTCTGCAAAATAACCATAACTTTTAGTAATAAACTTTCAAAGTAGACAGTGACTAAACAAAATATTAAAACATCTTCCTGTTCATATTATTTTAACGGATTTTTTTTTCAATTTCAGTCATTGCATTTCATGTTTCACCTTTTTAATATACCTACGCTTTTATTTTACAGTAAAATCCCGTTATAACGGATTTCAAGGGACCTGGCAAAACAGTCCGTTATATCCAGAGTTGCTGTTTGCCCAGAACACAACTACAGGACGCCATTTACTCATGCCACACCCCAGCAGACACACTTGTGGTATAGATTATTATATTGTACATATAGTAATCCAATTTTTACTGACCAGATGCGTGACTATTAATAATCCCGACTACGTATCTGTGCTGGATATCACCGGCACGCCACGCGCCTTGTAGGCGGAACCTGCATATCAGTTATAGCGAACAAAACTACAGCTAAAAGCAAATGGTTTGTCCGTTACAAACGAAATTCGGTTATATGTGAGTCCGCTATAATTAGATTTTACTGTAATTATTTTGGAATTAATTGGAATGCTGAGACATGATATTTATAGGCTTTATTATACTGATTATGTTGCAATCTCAGCTCTGTTCTCCATATTATGGAAGTATCACACAGAGGATTACTTCAGAAAAGTTTTGAATGAAATGGTTTTTATTCTGCTTTCTCATCTTGCTTTTACTCACAGCACTGACTACAGGGTTCCATTTTTTATATACGTATATACAAGACTCACTCTCCCGCTAACTCAAACAAAATCATGACATTTTGGTACACCTTACAGGTTAAGAAAATAATTCAATCAGATACTGTAAAATATTATGACAGATGAGGACACATAATTCAACAGATTACATGACATGAGTAGTAAGATCGCGGAATTTCGTCCGACGGAACGATCTTTTACGACTCTGTTCCCACACGTCGAACGTTCGTTGAGACACCGCTTAACTAATTAAGTCAGTTAACCTTGTTTCCAGGAGATTTGTTCACTCTCCTAAGTTACCATGGTAGCTCAGCGGGGATTTATTTAAGACACGTTTATGGAACGGAACTCCCACTTAAATTAGCCATGAATTGTCGAAATAAGTCAGACTTCCCCTTAATCCTGCTTCGTGGAATACCCCCCAGCTCTTGTCAAAGTGCTCAATGATTGAAGGTTCAACAGAGAATCAGGTAACCTCTCCATTCTTGTTCTTATAGATCTCAGTGCTGCAACAGTCTTAGACTGTTGAGATCATTCCTAAATGGGCATGAATACTATGTTGTGCTTCATACCTGTATTTAAAAGCATCAAGGCTCAATTTTAGGCCCTATAGTATTTAATTTTTACATGCTGCCACTGTATGGTGGTGCAGTTGTTAGCACTCTTGCCTCACACCTCTGGGACCCAGGTTCAAGTCTCCGTCTGGTTCGCATGTGTGCGGAGTTTGCATGTTCTCCCCATGTCATCGTGGGGGTTTCCTCCGGGTACTCCACTTTCCCCCCACAGTCCAGAAACATGCTGAGGCTTGGAGTTGCTGAATTGCCCGTAGGTGTGCGTGTGTGAGTGAATGGTGTGTGAATGTGCCCTGCGATGGGCTAACCCCCCATCCAGGGTTGTTCCCTGCCTCGTGCCCATTGCTTCCGGGATAGGCTCTGGACCCCCCGCAACCCAGTAGGATAAGCGGTTTGGAAAATGGATGGATGGATGGATGCTGCCACTGTCAAATATAATAGATAATCATAAAACCAGCTTTCATCAGAATGCAGGTGACACCCATGTCTATCCACTGCCTTCTTCAATGCATAGACGACATAAACTTATGGATGTTGCAAAACTTTCTACAACTGAACAAGGCAAAAACAGAGATTCTTCTTATTGGGAATTAAGTACAGAGGAAGAATATACTGGTGAATTTGGAATCAGTGTCTGTGAAGGCCAAACAGCAAGGTAGGAATACTTTTCAATGGTGGTCTTGATTTTAACAGTCATTTCAGCAATGAAATGTTTCAGCTTACTGTTACCTTCATAATATTGCCAGAGGTGTGTTATTAAATGTGGACTGTTATAAACTAATACACACTTTTGTTTCAAGTAGAAAATATCTGCACTCTTGTCTGGTTTACCTAAGAAATCTATTTCAAATCTATGAGTCCAGAATGCTGCTCCTAGACTGTTAACATGAACCAGTAATTTACTGATTATTTCTAAAAACACAGCTGAGGAGGGAAGATGCAGCTTTGAGTTGCTTCCCATAGAAGAGGTAGGAGCTAGAGGGCCTTGTGAGTTAGGGGCTAGAGTCCCCTGTGAGGTAGGGGCTAGAGTCCCCCGTGAGGCAGGGGCTAGAGTCCCCCGTGAGGTAGGGGCTAGAGTCCCCTGTGAGGTAGGAGCTAGAGTCCCCCGTGAGGCAGGGGCTAGAGTCTCCCGTGAGGCAGGGGCTAGAGTCCCCCGTGAGGCAGGGGCTAGAGTCCCCCGTGAGGCAGGGGCTAGAGTCCCCTGTGAGTTAGGGGCTAGAGTCCCCTGTGAGGTAGGAGCTAGAGTCCCCCGTGAGGCAGGGGCTAGAGTCTCCCGTGAGGTAGGGGCTAGAGTCCCCTGTGAGGTAGGGGCTAGAGTCCCCCGTGAGGTAGGGGCTAGAGTCCCCTGTGAGGTCTCTGGGTGGCCAAAGCCCTGCTTTCTGGTGGTATATTATTATTATTATTATTATTATTATTATTATTATTATAATAAAAATTTCTCTCATTTGACTTTCGCTGCCGGCTCCTGGAGGTTGGACTTTGAGTCTGGTCCCTCCCAAGGTTTCTTCCTTCTAGGAAGTTTTTCCTTGCCACTGTCACCTATGGCTTACTCACTGGGGGCTTTGGGTGGGGATGCTGTAAAGCGCTTTGAGACGATGTAATGTTGTGATAATGCTCTATACAAAAATAAATTTGTTGTCGTTGTAATAATAGTAAGAAGAAGAGCAACAATTCTATTTCATTGGTCTTGTGATCCTTGTTATTTCTTGTGTGCTTTTTATATTTTTTTAAATGTCTTTCTTTTTCTCCTTTTAAAATACCTGTATAGCACTTTGTAAACCCTGTGGTTAAATTGGTGCTATATAAATAAAGACTGATTGATTGATTGATTGACCCTGAGAGGCAGAGAACCCCCCCCCCCATCACCACCACAGGAACTTAATTTAAAAACATGAAAATAATTTTTAATAAGGATTTGCCTGTTATGTTGAGTATAACGCTGTTGAGTAGTCATTTTACATGTGTTAATGTTGTAGGAGGAATGAGTCTGCTGCAATGTAGCTTAACTGGTTTAAATTCTTTTTCACTTGTGAATTTTTGTTCTATGTATTTGCCATTTATATACTGCTAGATGTCATTCCTTAAACAGGCCAGAAAGGAGGAGTTCCTTCAAATCCACAGTGCAACTTTTTGACAGTTTTTCACACAGTCATTACCAGTTCACCTAGCCTGTAAATCAGAGGTGCTGGGATATCTCTGCCTAGCTTGGTTTTAGATGCAAGCTTAGTTGTCCTGCATGGGGTGATGTCATGTAAATGACTACACTGATTAGGGTCAATGAAAGGGTGAGGAGGCTTGAGGCTGGGTTTCACTGAGCTGCCTTTTTGGAGGTGAGCCACACCAGGATGTTGGCTATTTGACGCTTTTTTTCATATGGATAGGAATGCATCAAAAAATAGGTAGAAAACTGTAGTTTTTGTGCCATAGAATGAACTCCAAAAATCATGCAAAGCAATGCATTTTGGCAAGCACATCCTGCATGAAAACCTGAGTGCAGCCATGCAGCAACCTGCTTTGTAAGTAAACACTCAAATTAGAAGTAGGGCAGGAATTTTTACAACCCTGTTTCCAGAAACACTGTGATGCTGTGTAAAATGTAAATAAAACACATTGCAATGATTTACAAATCATATAGACCCATTTTTAACTGAACAAAGACAACATATCAAATGTTAAAATTGAAACATTGCTGTTAAAAGAAGACGTGATGCAGAAACACTAGATGGTAAACATGCCTGTTAAACTTTTTTGAAACTTGTTGCTGGCATCTAATTCAAATTGAGCATATAATTCTCATAAAACAATAAAAATTCTCAGTTTCAATTTTTGATATGTTGTGTTTGTTCTATTTTCAGTTCAATATGGGTTTCTGAAATTTGCAAACAATTGCATTCTGTTTTTATTTACATTTTACACAGCCTCCCAACTTTTTTTGGATCATTGCAGGTGATGCAGAATTGAAGACCTGTTGCCCACAGGCAATTATTTGACACACATTTATACAGGGCAAACAATGTGACAAATAATTAAAAATCTACCAGCATAGCTCCATCTGTCTCTTATTAATTTTTTTTGTTAGTTTTTATTGTATTATGTTGAAAAGAGACAAATATCAACATCACATTATGTAAATTTTTACACTTTGGAGGCTTATTCACTGTGTTAACATGACTGTTGTCATCAAAGTACATGATAAAGGTAAACAACAGTCAAGATTTATATCTGAACTAAGGTTTTGTTTTCCTGTATGCTGTTTGAGTCCTTGGTTTTTGCAGTAAATGTCCCATTTCCATGCAGTAAATCCAATATGTCTTCTAGGTTGGCAACAGTTAATTGTAGTAGATTTCCAGACCTGCATATGGTCCTGCTTCAGGTGAAATACATAATAAATTCATTGCCCTATCAAATTAGGTTCTGGAATAATCTTAGCATCTCAGTACACACAAATGAGTGCCAATGTAGCATTAATGAACGAAGAACAGATTCATGTTTTTGGGTTAAGTAGCATTAAATGTTTTGAACTGGCTATATGTGCAGAAATAGAAGCTGTGTCTTTGTCCCATTTACATACGATTTAAGTTCTTTAATAAAAAAAACACACACACTAATACAACAGAGTATGTACTGTAATAGTAAAACTGGTTATATTTTGCTGTCTTAAAAATAATACTGAACAATATGTTTATTTGTCAAAACTCCAAATATTCCAAAACAATCTACTTTTGTGAGCCTGCCTCTTTAAGAAAAATGTGATCATCGAAGATTAACTCTCTTCTGAGTCTCTGTATCACAATATGGACCCATGGAACACCAACGCACTGACAGAATGCGATACAAAACAAGATTCCTCTCCCCCTGTAGGCAGCCACACCTCCTCACCCCGGCAAGGAACAGGGCATGACAAAAAGCCCTTTGAGCAGGGCACCTGCTTTTATAAGTAATCTGGTAACTTCTATCATTTCACCCTTGCCTGACTCCACTGTACTGTGGGTAAAAGGAGGCCGGAGGAAAATTGTTAATATCAGCATGTCAAATGGAAGATTAATCTTAATCTCCTTCTGTGTGCGGCAGGCCACTGGGGCTGAAAGACGACGGGCTGTAGCATCAAGGCTTGACCAGCTTGTGTCCCCACATGCAGCAGCATAATTCCAACCCACATAATGTGCTTGGGCTTTGGAAACCCAGAAGCTACAGAGAGTTTCCCCCCTCAGCTATGGAGAAAGTACCACTCATTCAGCTTCATCTCTATCCCCTTAAAGGAAATAACTTTGTCTTTCTCTCCAAAAAATACCAACACCAGAGTTCCAAGCCGCTCTCATCCATCCATCCATCTTCACCCGCGCTTTCTGAATCAAAGGGAACAGCAATGTTTTACATATGTAATAGGTATATTCGTGAACGTAAATTCTATAAAATGAATTGTGGCTTTTTAGAGGGAAAAAATGTTATTCAAAATAAGTCTATATCTAATACTGGTATAACAGACTACATAACAACAACTACAATAATAATAATATGAATTGTATTTATTTGTCTGCAAGCTGAAATAAATGTCAAAACCACTAAGTCCATGTAATCCAAAATGAGCGCCTTTTGTGTATGTAAGCATATAAGAAGAAGGGCCTTCGTCAGCACTCCCAAAGGCAAGATAAACTGCAGAGTGAGGCCAGGGGGAGCACAATGGGGGTGAAGGTGCAGGTATAGAGGGAAGAGTGAGGGGACGGGCTGCAGGGCTCATTCCCTCCTTTCTGCGCGCCTTCATAAAGTGAACAGCAGCGGTGGCCTGCGTCATTCGCTCCCGTCCGCCGATGGTCAGGCCACGGGGCCGAAAGGTCCTAAACATTGCAGTGGGACCTTTGAACTCCGTGTAAGGAGGAGTCTTTCAAGGGCGCTCTTCTTTCAGCACTCTGTCGGAGTGAGCGGGGCGCCTCGATGCAAGCGGCAGAACTCAGAGGCCAAGTGTTTCCTCAAAAGCCTGTGCAGGAGCCATGAGCGGCGGTGTAGCTGCCGTGGTGCCGCACGGCCTCATGGGAAGGCGCTTCACCGCCTTGACAGCTTACGGAAGCCGTGCAGATGTGGAAGTAAAAAACGTTTGACTGTAAACCGAATTCATCTTTATATTCTGCAAGTGGGAATGAAGTGGAGGCCTCTGAATTTGGGCTTTGCACAAAACCCATCCAAGAGTGAAGAGGCCAGGCAGAGTACTTGTCCGGCCCAGCTGCCCAGAAGTGAATGGGTTTTCTTTCTGAAGCCATTGAATGCTCTCTGTCCCTCTGCATACAATGTAGGTGTTACTGCTCAGCGAGGAAATAACAAAAATAGTCACTCGAAAGCTAGGGCCTGATCTTAAGGGGTTTTTTCATTCTCACTCAGTCATGAAATCATGCCTCCTTCTGATGAAGAGGGGCTCCCCCTCACAAAGGCCCCAGCCTTGAGGGGGGGGGCAATGGCCCTCCAGACAGTTTTATGGGTCTCTTTCTAAACTTGATACTAAATTTGATTCTGAATAAAACATGAACATATATATTTATTTATTATTATTATTATTATTATTTTTACTGAAACCAGTCTAATGTTTTGACCTAAAAGGGAAAGCAATCTGATCAGGAGATGGAATCTAAGGTGTAAACAAATCAAACTGGGGGATATAATATTTCTAGGAAGCCTCCTCTCTCGTCTCCTCCATTTTGATTTCCACCTCCATCACCACCTCTTCAGTCGTATCCAGGAACTCCTTTTCATTTGTTTTTTTGCATGTGCTACTTCTGGTGATAGAAAGGTGGCTTCTCTGCCCCTTTGCCTTAACATCAGCTTGGGCCTGGACAAAAGGGGGTGCTTTGACAGTGTATAACCCTCAGTGGGTCAGAGCAGAATCTAAGACTTTTAGGAGCAGAGTGACACAAAAGATTGGTGGGGGAAGTAGTTAAAAAGGAAACCCCATTCTCTGGGGGCTGAATGTGATGCAGAGATTAAAAGTTTCATTTAAGATTTGGTGGTATTCATAGAGGCGCACGCCTCACTGGCTCCCAGGCAAAGCCTGTGGTGCTGCTGCGGACTTTTATTCTCCTGCACATTTGCAGACACAGGTCGCTTTGCACTTGAAAGCGGTGAGGAGAGGAAACGTGGGACCGGGGCAGCTGATAGCAAAGCTGCCCCACCACGACGCTCCTGGGGCATTTTCTAATTAAGGCGGAGGGGCTCATCAGGTGGCCTGACTTCAAGGGCTTTGCCACAGAGAGGCCAAGAAGTTGGAGCCAACCCCCCCCCCCTCCCCCCCACAGCCCAGAGTTCTTCTCATCCAGGGTGAGAGCGGGTTAGTACTTAGCATCAGCTAAAAACATGCAGTAGAATATCTCAACTTCACTCTACTTGCAACACCTGAGATTTTGACCCTTTCACCGTGACTGTTTGGCTGTTTAACTTTACCAGACGAGGCGATTCAAATTCTAAAGAGCGTAAAAAACAGAGATATACATCACATGCAGGATTTGATCATACAAAAATGTAACAATATGAAATAATCTGATCAGACTTTTTTTTTTTTTTTTACTTTTATTAAACAGCCACTTTGTACTCTCCTTTATGCCGCAAAATGCATTTTCAGAATTTAATGTAGCTTTCTTGTTGCATAATAATTTAATTTTAAGAAGTTCTGTTTTCTTGCTGAATAAGATTTGAAGCTGTGGTATGGAAACATTTTGCAGTGTCCGTAAAATATTTTTTCACTACTGACGCTAGGAAAATGGTGAAAAAGATGCTTTAGCCCTTTTTTACATGTATATGTAAATCAACGTCAGCTAAAATAAATACATACATGCGTGCATACAAAAACGTGTATTTTTACTCATCATTTCCTTTACTTTATTGTGTTAGAAGCAATAGAGTTGTGCTTGCATACTCACAAGAGCAGGATGGAAGCGTCACTGTTTTTACTAACCACTCTTGTTCTTTCTCTTTACTGGTTCTTTTGCCTGCTGTTCAAAGCATCTCGCTAAGTGAAATGTAGCATATCTGTGGCACTCGAGGGGACCCAAGGTTGTGTGCCTCTCCTTTTATGCCAGCCCAGCAGGGGTGCTGCTGTCAGACTGCGTTCACGTGCCGCTCCCACATACACTCTTTCTCACACACGCACATACACAAGCTCCTTCACCTGTTGAAAGGCACCAGCAGATTGCTGACAGGGGCCACAGGGCTTTGTTACTGGGAGCCTTTTTTATTTCCCCTGAACAGACTGTAATTTCATCAATTTTTCATGGCTATAGTTACCATGAATACTTTACATTTCCATGTCTAAACATCAACAAAAAGGGATTTCATGGCCCTAACTCTACTAGGGCAGAAACACTGGCAGGGGGAAGGAAGCAAACGTAACGTTTCACCCCCCAAAAAAACAGACCTTTTCGTTACAGTCTGGAAGAAAGACACAGTTATCTTTACGAAGTTTGTCATGCGCTAATTGCCTTTCTCATCCTGTAGGAAATGTAATTTGATTCTTGCAGATAAAAAGATTTTAAACTATGTGTTTAGGTCCCAGCTGTATTTTAATCTGACGGATGTAGTGAGGATGCCGAAAAATGCTACTGCTGATCTGTAACTTGTGTACAGGTCTGGAAATGACTCAATACTTTGCTGTGGCAGAATCCGTCACTGGTAATATATGTACACATGGAAATGCAGTTTGGGTTCTTCCTTTTCAGCCATCAGAGTGGGATCTTCCTCGACTTTGGATGGTCGAGACGCTGAGGCGTTGACTTTTAGCAACTGTGGGAGTGAACTGAACTTGTTGCCAGTGGCAACTTAGCAGCTGCTGAATAACATCGCCTTCAAGGAAAACATTCAAGAGATTAATATCCCCGACTCAAGACTCTGAGGAGTACTTTGAATTTTCTTTAGAATCAAGAACTCTGTGGACTCACAGCATACCACTGTACAATCAATATGTATTTGCATTTATATAGTTGTAATGTGACTTCTAACAGTTATTAAACATTCAAGTCAGATACTCATTTGACTTGTGAATGCAGCTCAAAAACTCTGTGCCAAAAATGTATTTTTATTAAATATTAACAAAATAAAAACCTAAACGTAGATTTTTTTCTGTCTTGCTGGGAGTGAAAACAGGGTCTGAGGTGAGGATGTCAGTTTCCACAGAAATGCAGCGATGCATGACGTGGTTGTGCCTTGCCTTTGTTAAGGGCCGCACACTGGAGAACAGACGTACGCATTAAACACCGAGTGTCTGGTCCCAGTGAAGTCTCTCCAAAATTTGTAGCCGGCAGTTGAGGCAGACTGCATTAGACTCTCCAAATGGTACACTTTTGCATTTGAATGTGCCAGTGATCCCAGTTCCTTAGAGACAGCTACACCACTAACATCTTTAATCCTTAAAATACTGTCAGCCCCCCTGAATGCCGCCGATCTAAGCATATGTGTAATTATTCTGTAATACTCCCCAAAATGTGATTTCTACCATTTGCTCAGTGGATCCCCCCACCCAGGACCCTCCTTTGTAGGCCAAATAATTGTTTCTTTTTTCACTGATTCTTGAAAAAAGGGTAAAAGCTGCAAATGAGCCCGTGTGAGCAAGCCACATATAAACTGATGATTTACATAGTGACAGATTCCCCTAAAAAATGCTTTATTTGTTTGGTGGCACATTGCAGTCACGAAAAGGCATGTTAACATAGGATGGATATGAAGGCAGCTTCTTATAAAAGAAAAAAGGATAGAGTAATCCTTTTGGTTTAAGGAATGTGTGTAAGTAATCAGAATCTGTGATTCTGTGCATGTGTGAGATTCATCTTTTTGTGAGTGTAGATGTTTATCTTTTAATAAAAGTGGCTTAATTTGTTAGTAATTGAACTAAATGTTTTTCGATTCTGTGAGATATGATTAACTGAAATTAAGAATTATATGCAGCATTTGTTAAGATTTGTGCAATTTCAATAACTATATTCCAAATGAAGAAATTGCCAATATTTTAGGAGACTTAATACAAGAGATTTGATTTACAAGGGACAGAATGTGCAGCACATGTAATGTTATAGTAATTAAATTGGCATGATTTCCTAAACAATGTGTTTGTTTAACTTTATTTTTAGAAGAATGACATAAAAATGTCTCAGAATAAATATAACTATGACGTCTCTCTTTCCTGGGTACTGCTTGAGTTACCTGACTTACTTTAGCTCTTTACCCTAAAATTCAAAGTTGAAAAGCTGTTGCTCTTGAACATTCACTGTAAATCAGAGCTGAATGGAGCTGCACTCAGTTATTTATATCAAAGTTCTTGAATCGTTCTAATAATGGGACCTGGCTTTGTGGGCCTAAATAAAGAAGGTGATATTACACCACAGCCAACATTTAATTTGAAGAGACTAAGGAATGTGGAATTAACTCACAGCTAGCAAGGAAGAAGGGCAGTTATCCAGAAGGTGGGATACATTTGCATGTTGAGTTTCCATAAGCCGCTAAACCCTATATATACATTGAGTTGCATCAATGAGTTCCAGTTAATTAGCTAGAAGTATCACCTTGAGGAGGGGACTTTGAAAAAGTCACATTCATCCCCTTTGCACTTTCTTACTGGGGAATAATGAGCGGAGATGACATAGGCAAAGGCGGCTCTCTCCAGTTTTAATTTGCACCCTCTCTTTAATAGACAGAGTCATTGTGTCTAATGGGACATTCTTTTGGCACAGGGAGGCCTTAAAGTGCAAGTCAACAATGCCTCCACTACTCTGGAGACGAAAGCGAGGAATCCAGAGAAGTGGAGGCTGCTGGTGATTCGGGCATTTAATTAAGACACTTCACTCGGTCTGTGGTGCTTTTTTTCCATAGTTTGAGATGAGAGTATTGAGACAATTCCTCAGAAAATGAAAGTAGGAATAGAAAGGCTATTTAGAGAAAAAAAATCATTAAGATTAATTAAAATTAGCAGTCATTACTTAAGAGCAACGTGTTTGCCATTTTTAAGACTGCACGTATGATGAGTGTAAGAAAATGTTTTGAGTTAAATTGGAAAGAAGCGTTCTACAAATAGCTGACTGATTTGGATCAATCACTTAAATAGTTGAGTAATTTCAGTGTTTTGGTTTATGTGTCTTGGCTTGTAAAACTTGTAAAAGACTTTTAAAAGTGTCTACAACATATACATTTGAACTTTTTTCAGCTATTTATTTATATTCTCTTTATAAACTAATTTCTAACATATTTCCTATCATTCACTTGTAAATATTCAGTTCAGACTGTAAATATGAAGTTTTTAAGAAACAAATATGCAAGTATTTGTCTCTAAATTTGACATAATAATAATAATGCTCTCTGTAAAACATAACATAAACATAATTATTTTTTCAGGTTTTTGAATTCTCTTTGGAAAAACAACTATATTGTATAAACACAACACAAAATCAATTCGATTTAATAACACTAATTAACAAATAACAGAGTTGGAATATAATTAAATTGAGCATGTGTTACAAATAATAACCTAAAACCCAGTTGTTTGATTATAAAACCAAGTCTGATTTAGTCAGTGCCTTGATATTTTTGTTTCCGAAATGCATCAGTCTCTATTTCCTGAATGGCACTTAAACCAACAATGCTGGATTAACTTAAATATTTATAGCAAGCTATGAAAATGTTGGTAGGAACATTTCAGTTTGAAGCAGAAGTAACAGCTTGTGAGAGCTAAATCCCCCCTCACAGAAAGGCTGTGTTGATCTGAATAAATTCAATTTTTAAAAATCCTGCCTTGATCTAAGCTTGCTTAAGTTCCCTAAGGTCCACGGACTCTAGGGGTCAAGGCCAGTAACAAAGGGTAGGGAAATCTGCCCTCTCTCATATTTCTTTGGAATATGTCGTAAGCTCCCACATTGCCACCAAATGCGTCGGTAATAATAAAGATTAAGAACAGTAGCTCTAGAGGAAAGAGCCTTTCAGATCTTTTGGGGCTTAACCTCGGCTCATAGTGTTCAAGTTCAAGAAGGGCACAGAGATCATGCCCCCTTATCGCCTAACAGTCATTGTCAGCTGCTGTTCATTTTGGCTGTCTTTGAATAGGATCTGTGTGTGATTAAATCAGAGACACTATCCCCAGTGGAACAGATCCAGCAATGTATTTATCATTACAGAATAATGAAACTAGTTCACATAGAAATGTCTGTTCTACGGTATTTCTGAGCATTTTTTCTTCCGCCTGTGAACAGCCTTTGCTTTTGTTGCAGTACATTTATATGTTTATGTAGAAAAATGGGTTAGGATCTTGCAGAAACATGCATTGATGCATGCATTGAAACATTAATGCATACATTTTCATTGCATGTAAAGATGTCTAAGTAACATTTGATGAATAAAGGCTGTATTGTCATTCAAAATAATTGAAGAGGATTCCAATTAAAATGAATAAAGCTAATTATTTATCATTTTAATAACACATTAATGCATTTGGTAGTTAAGTACTATAATTAGGTAATGTAACTATTCATTTTAAAACATTTTCCTGAGTTTCTAAAATAAGAGGAGATTAGTGTGAGTGTAAGTGTGTCAGGTTGCAGTTACTGCTGCTTGTTGCCGCCAGTGTGGACTCCTCAGCATGTCGGTGCCTCGACGGTTTCTACTCCATGCGGGTTTTCCCAGGTCGGAGCCAATGCAGTGTCAGGCCGGACAGCCATGTGTCTCATGTGCTAACAAGAGTGCGTTCTGCACGGGCCGCGAGCTGGAGGAACCAGGTCCACATGATGGCCAGATTAGCTGGAACAGATGGAAGGGTCACACTCCAACAACTCTACACAGCCACATAAAGACAATGTTTAAGTGGAGTTCATTGGCTCTGACAGATACTGTCAATCAAACCCCGTGCCCCTCACCCGAACGCTAGCAGGTCCTCTTTAAAGGCCAGGCGAAGAAAAAGAAAGACGCATTGTTGGTGCGCTGAAGTCTTCCTCGTCACCATCGTTGCATTCATCAACTTAACTCACCAAAGGACCACAGCAGATGCGAGGACGGGGGGGCTGGGGGCAGTGACTGACTGTTTCACTGCACCCAGCTTCATATCAGTCAAGCATCCAGAGCACAACTGCTTCGTGCTTTTTATCTTACTCCTCTTATCATATATTACAATATAAATGAAGCACAATTTAATATATAGTGTCCTTATTTTTATTTCTTAAACAATATAGGGATAAAATAATACTGACATTATAGTCAATCCATATCGTAAGTAATATTGATTATAAAGTTACAGTAATGTTGTGCTAAAATACAGTGTGTGGTGGGTATGTACAATAAACATATTAAACAAATTATTATTCTGCACTGCAAAACTATTGATTTGCCTTCTCGTTAAACAAGGCCAATGCCTTTGAAATATTACACTGATTGCAGTGAGCGAATACTTTTCTCATTGGCTGATGTGATCTGAAGCCGACGAATCCAAAGCAGTGGAGTGAGACAATGTTTCATTTCACGGGACAGACTTTTATCCAGGATATTGAGTATCAATTCAGCCTCACACCCTCTGAATCCCTCTGAGATGTGCCGCCTGACACAGCTCCGTTACAGCAAGTCAGGGGTCTTTACAGCACAGCTAATAATTAACTGCCTGTTAATATCAGGAAGCCCCCAGTTGCTGCTTCAGCAGGTCCTACTCTGTCTTTTTCTTTACTTATAGAGCAGGACAATGGAAAGGAAGGAAGGAGGTACAAAACCCCACCAGCTGTGTTCCTAGAACATGATAAATAAGCTTTACTTTAAAACTTGATAAATAAGAAAAGGCACACAGAAGGATGTTCGTGAGTCTTACGGAACATATTTATTCGGCTCTTCATAGTTGCGTGAAATTCATTGGCTCAACGGAAATAAAAATGCGAGATTGAAAAATCAAAGCATTATATGTATATGTGTGGCATGGAGTTGTAGATGGATTAGTTGTGGAATTTCTGCAGTCATTATTCGTATCACGTAGAAATCAACAATGCAGATGCATCAATTAACATTGAATGTAAAGGTTTAAACAATATGATACATAAATACACATATGTAAGCCAAAACCCCCAACGCATAAATTTTAACATGAAAAACAAATAACAGTAAATAATACTTTTTTTCTAGCATAAAACATCATTAGTTGTTTAAACGCAGAAGCCTTCCAGATTGAAACAATAAATGGATTTCCTGAATAAAGATACCGCTATGCATACATGGAAACCACTTCTCCATATGAAAAAAAAGAATTTACGATACAACAAAAGTTGATGCTATTTCTCCGTACCTGGAGCTGTGAGCAGCAGAAAGGGGCCCTGCTTTAAAGGCAGTGGCAGACTCCCATTGTGTGGCTGCAGAGAGGGGTGGAGCTGTCGGGCTTTGATTATGAACAGGGATTCATTCAGAGGCATCCTCAGGCTGGCCTGGGAGCTGCTCACATCACCGGAAAATTCAGTAGGAGAAAAAGTTTATGGAAGCGAGTAGGAGTTTATTCACCAGCGTCAGAGGCTTTTCAGGGCCGTGAGTGAGAGGCTATAAGGGGGCAATCAACCATGGGCTGGGAATTATCTCTGTGGGTCTCCCTACCTGTGACGACCCCTCAAGTGCAGCTAAGAGTCTCATTCATTGAAAGGAAGAACAATGGCCAAGGGGGACAAACAATTCCGAGGAGTCTATCATTCTGTATGGTGTTATCTTAGGCACTGAATAAAACCAGGCTTCCCCCTTTCTGCCTTGTAGTCAGCACTATTTTCAGGAGCCAGTGGTACTTTTCAGGCCTCATTCAGAACCTTTCAACAGGTTCATGAGGGCAAGAAGTGCAGTATATAAAAAAGGATAATAACTTCACTTGACTGCGGCCGGCCTGCGGCACCAGGAACTGAGCAGCCAAGCCTGCGTAAACTCGCCACCTCCGCATGCAGCACCACAGCGGAATCTAAACACGGCACGTTGCATTCATTGCAAAGTAACTTGCCTTTCCCATCCATATATATTCCAACCTGCTGCCTTTGCTGGAGTTCAGCATTCAAATAACCTTTGGGTTTAATTTTATGTTGACTGTGTTTCGGCAATATTTAATGTTTTCAATATTGTTATGAATTCAGAAATGTTTAAAGTAATTATAAAAATTATTTTAGTGATGCATACACAGAAGAAACAAACATTTGAGATTCTACGTTAAAAGCAGAGCAAATGGGGAATAAATTTCTACTGGATAAATAGAGTAATGCTCCACTGAGATGTGTGTGTGTGTGTGTGTGTGTGTGTGTTTGTGTGAGGAGGAGGCTTGCTTCCACACTACTGTGAGGGGTTATAAATGGGGGCTTCCTGGCCACCAGTACCCTACCTCACAGAGACAGGGCCCCTGTCTGTGGGAAAGAGGAAAGCATGACTTATCTGAACATATGGTTTCGTGATTCAAGTCAAAATGTCTGAGCCCTGTTGCATCTGGTGCCATTTCAGTTTGTTAGAGATGCCACACAAGGCTGTGACGAAAGGAGAAGAAACGGAGAAAAATACAGTTATTACACACTCAAGGGCCATTTTTTCGGCTCATTAGCCAGTGGCCTCCGTGACCAATCAGGTTTTGTCACCATTTCTGGGTCATTATGCCTTAATTTTTTTGCATAGTTATTCAGCCGTCACTTGAGGAAAAATGGAGGGCTAAGAAAATACTGCGCTTTCAGTTAAAAAAAAAAAGTCAGTCAAAAATAATAAGAGTTGAGACAAATTGGGGAAAGGGCCTTAAACTGATGAAATGATCATTGATTTAAAAGGGGACAAAGAGGCACTGGATTGGATTATAGACTTGCTTCTTTCATATGAAAAAGGGGGTCCTTACTGACCACCACTTGCTGGGTGCATTTGGGAAGATTGTACATCTTAAAAAAGATCTATCTGTCCTCTCTTGTGCTAACGGCTCATTATGATCATCTGTGCAAAAACGCCGGCACCAATATATGCTACCATTGCTTTTTTAGAAATGTCTTTAAGCGGCGTAGGTAAAATGGGAGCTGTAGCGGCGCAGAGCTGTGAGACCGCCTCCCTTCTGCGGGTCAATGCCTGGCTAGTGTTGATAATGAGACCATGAGGAGGGGGAGACACTAGTGTCAATCACAGTACCCAGCAACACAAAGGGCCATAATTGGCGTGGGTCCATCTCACCCCTCTGTCCCAGTAGGCCACCGGCCCCCATGGCCCTTTCCTGCATCTACCCCAGCCAACTGCAAGCCATTTATCAGGGCCAGAGGTAGGGGAAATCTCACCCCCCCCCACACACACACCCCTCCCGGGCCCCGCTGTACCCCCTCCTATGCCAGCGGGCGCCGCACACAAAAATGCTGTGTGGACCGTGGCAGACGTACCATGTAACAACAAATTTATAACAGGCACACCATGGAAATGGTTGTGTCAATAAAATGACTGATAGTGAGGCGAGGGACAGGGAGGGGGGCTGCTACTAGCCGGGTACAGTTTTGGTCCTGGGGAAGATGCTGTATTAGTGTAGAAGAGAGCCCTTGCTTGCGGACAATTCTGAGCAGCACCAAGTGGATATAAGATCTGAGTCGTCTTTAACAGCACAGGCATTGAATAGTCTCATTAGCTTTATATTGACTTTTTCCTTGCTTTTAATCATCTGAAATAATTTTATTTTCGTTTTCAGTGTATTCTAACTAGTGCCATTGTAGACATTCATTTCTGACATATCTTAACAAACCTTAAAAAATGTAAGTAAGCAGCTTGAGAACCCTAAAATAATCCTAAACCAATAAATCTTGGTTAATCCATGGATTCCAGTTTATGTAGCAGAATTACTGTACAGATTGCTTAAATAGTGAATAATAATATATAATGAAGCAATAGAGCAGAATGTTGTAGACAGACCGTCTCATTTTAATCATCTCCATTTTGGACATGCTGCACATGACCAGACCTCCACATGGCTTTCTACTTCCGGAAGTGGTTTTGTATTCATGCCTAATCTGCCACTCTTGCCCCCCCCAGGCTGAAGCTGCATTGTCATCTGAAGGAGTTTATTTGGGAATCAGAGCAGGACCACCAGCAGTCTGTGGCACTGGGACCTGATGTACTCATATTTCACCGTGCTGTGTGGTGCCACATCCTCATGCCCTTTTTATGGTGCTGATGTATGGTGACACTTATGGAAATATCATCAATTCATCTTTATACTCGTAGACACTCATGTCACTTCATAACATTAGTTATTTTTGCGCTTACATAGCGACACCAAAGAAATCTGCACAAAGTAGGAAAAACTGATTTATAATTCCACTTCTGATGAGTTATAATTGCACTTATTCTTGCAGTCATGATGGGTTTTCTGCAATAGTTCAAATTAATGCATTGTGTCATTATCTCCTCAAAAAATAAAAAAGGTCATTATTATATTTATCTTCTATAATTTACTTCCACAAATGCCGTAACAAGTGCACTTAATCAATACTCCAAACGCATGGCTAAAACTGAACTGGCCATGTATGTAGCCTCTGAATGAATGAACTGCCAGGCTCCAAGCACAGTCCTAATTCCTGGTGTCTAATACAAAGACAGCAATTATATGCTAATCAGTGTAACTTACTCATACCTTTCTCTCCCACTTTCTCCCTCTGTCAGTACAAGTTGGTGAAGTGGCAAATGTTTAGTCATGCCTCCTTATTAAGTCATTAGCTCTTTCTAGGGTCAGACACTCTGCTGCTTTTGGACCCAATTTAGCTGCCCTCTTCATAGAACTTAAAGTCCTCGTCTGGAATATTCCACAACTGACCAGTTTAGATAAAAAGATGCGCAATTGTAATTGAATTTTACAAATATCTAAATATTGCAGTTTTAGTTCATGGATTTTGTCATATGCTCTGTCAAAATGAGGCTAATTATGAATTTAATTTTAGCCAGTTATGGAAGATATTAACCTATTTCATTTTAGATTTGTTTTAAGATTAATGTTTAAATAAGCTTAACAGAATAATGTGAATGCCACTGCTGGTCTAAAGAGCAATGACTACGTAGTGAGTAAGGGGATGAAGTAAATGAATAACATAAAACTTCACTATGTATATAAGTATTCAAGTGAATTTGAAACATGGCACATATGTGGACAATGTAAATCGAATCATGAGATCAGGTAGGAGATGGAATAGAAATGTAATCCTTAGTTGTACCTTATAAATATACTATACAATCAACAAGATGTTCTTTGATCATTCCAGCAGTGACATTGTTCAGGTGTGCCACCACGTTATGTAGGTTAATAAAGAAGTTAATTTTTATAAAATCAAGATCCTCGAGTGCTGTCATCTTGAAAGACCCCCAGCTCCGGTTTTCTACCCACACACAGCTCCATTCACCCCCATCTCCTTCCCCATCGCCTTTGTTAATCTAATGTACATTTACTAGTTGCTTGGCCAGGGACATCTGCTCCGTGCAACCAGTCAATATTGTGGAAAAGTTCAAAGCAGCCAGTTCATTAGCTGTGTCAGCTTTACAACCAGAAGGTAACGGTCTGAAAGTGAGCAACAACAATACAGGACAATGGTGGCCTCATCAAGCAGTGATTTATCATGATGGGAAGCCCTGTTTAACCTTTGGCCAACACTAGCCTCCTTCCCCTTGAAAGACTCTATTGTCAGCCACAGAGGCTCCAACTGTGTGAAAGAGAAAAAGATGATGTAGTTAAAGTCAAATTAAAATTTTAAAAATCACAATAAATGGAGAAGGTCTCTAAGGAAGATGGGCAAGAGCCACGGGGAACGCACAGGACTTCCCACCTCTCCAGAAGGGCTAAGCAGCATTACGTGACTCTCCTCTCTTTAAATGCAGGTACATTTTTGAAACAACCAGCGTTTTCATCGTTTCACATTCTGTGAGTCTGGGCTGTCTGCCTCTTATTCACTCACCAGCTTCTTTGTGTGTTACTTGTCTATTTACTGCATCTTCCTCTCATTTTAGTGCAGAATTAATTTCTTAAGCCAGTTACTCCGTTTTTACGGAATTTCAATCTGTTCACCTCCTATCCAGCCTTGTTTTCTTGTTTTGGATCAAGGCAATAAAATAAAATAAGTTTAAATAAAATAAAATAAAAATCTTCACAAGTAACAATATAGTTTGTTACCTACATCCTGTAATAGATACTGAGCCATGCTCCAAGTCCCCATATTAACATTTCAAAAGCGTTAATATACCTAATAAGAATAATATATGCTTAACATATTGTTAAAGTTAATGGCATATTCGGCACAGCCCATGTGGTGTTGTGTAAAGTTCTGTGCACGGGGTTTCTCCCAAAAGGCCCACCCCCGCATCCATTTGCCTAAATAAATCTCAGTGCAAGCAGGGTGGATAATGTATCAGCCGTGGTTTGTAAACTGTTTTGTTAACAATGCATTGTAAAGAAAAAGGAGAAGAGGGAAAAGCAGTCCGGCACTGAATGAGGAACAGTTGGGAGGGTGTGGAGCGAGGCCTGTTTGGGACAGGGCCCGCTATGCCCCCCCACCCCCAACCCCGCCCCATCCTAACAAGGCCTTCGCTTAGTCACACCACCTGCCTCCTCCATTCTTCACTCATATAACTGGCCCTGACAAGCCGAGCAGACGGAGTCTCCCGGGCCCAGCGCCCCCGGGGGCGGCGGCAGACGCTGCGAGGGGAGCTTCGGCCAAAGGAGGCCACAAATTGAGTGATCAATAAAATTCAGATCACAGGCACCATCGAGGGGTCAGCCAACGTGGCCGCCATCGTCCTGGGGCCTTTGTCCCCCCACCCCACGCCGTGTCATTACCACTCTTTATCTGCTCATTACTGCTCACACTTTGCGTCTGGTGTGGAGAATCGGCCATGGAGAGAACACTGGGGTAATTAGGCAGCTTTGGGAGCAGGGCGTGTGTGGGACAGAGCCATCGAAGGTGCTGTATATGAGGCATGATGGAACTCGCTCTCTGATTGGATTGCAAAGACGTCACACATGAAAAATCATTTTTGAACCAATAAGAAAACCTTACATAGGAAAACAGTTGGCCGGGCTATTTCATTAGCCAATACAGTTCCACCACTGGTATTACTGTACCTGCAACAGGCCTTGCAGAACTTGAGAGGGTTCATTTGTTAAATGTGCATAAGGAGTAATCTGATGCTCCTGCCCTATGAATGTCTCACCTTCCTAAAGAGCTCTGACATCAGGGACGCCCCGACCCACAATATCTCATCATTAAAGTACGCCATGGCTCTAATGGTCTTGATCCTGCTTGGCAGACAAGAATTCCCAGTAGGACACTACAGATCAGGTCGGATGAGGAGCTGATAAGCCATTAGTCCCATTCCCTGCTGACCGGCCAGTGTGTGGCCAGCAGGGGCACGCTAACACCACCCAGGGCCCCACCCTGTTCACACAGGTTTTTTTTCCCCTCTCCTAATTGGCACCAAGGAAAATTTTACAGGGTCACGACCAGAGGGAGTTGATGATGACACCTGATCCAATCCCCACTTAAAATCATCTGCTGTTAATATGTCCCGTCAGTTCGAGTCACTACCCTTTCATGATCATCCCTTTGAGGAAGGGGCCTTGAAGCAGTGCACAGTGCAACTGACCAGGGAAAACACTGATTGTCAGTAACTGACACAGCTTGATTGCCTCGGCAATGTCACATCGACACGTTACACCATCTAATAGATCAAATATATTCTTAGTTTTGAAAAAAACCCAGACCCCTTTTAACTAATGTTGAATATACTCGGTTGTACGTAATATGAATTTACGAAATTCAACATGTATTTCTGCAAACCCAACAAACATGAACAACCCTGATTAAACTGTAGAGGAGATCAAATAGCTGAGAATATGTTCTGATGGGTACAGAGAGATTTCTTTTACAACAGAATTTACTGATATGATTCAGAAGATGGCCTGCATTGGCTCGTGCACCTGACTGGAAGAAATGCAGCAACTACAAAGAAGCAGGCAGACCAATCTTGGCTTTTATGTTCAGATCGAGTCTGTCTTAGATTCTTCTGTACTAAGCTGAAAGACGTCCAGACAGTGAATCACACAAGAGGTATATGTTACAGAAGGATGATTCTGTCTTCTATCAAAAAGAAAAGAACATAGTTTTCAGGCTTCAGACTAGTCTTGGGTAACATAATGACATTATATCACACAGGATGGGACAGAAACATCATAGTTTGCTCCAGCTGTACAAATAACAAAATGCATTGCTATTAAGATTATGCGGTCTCGGGGAAAGCCTTCCCATAATTCCTTTCTCTTTATGCTGAATCTAAAACATTTCAATTTTCCTTTAAGTAGCTTTCGGCACATCTGATGCCTGGATTCCAAAAGCAGAGAATTAATAAAATAAGAAAGAGGCTTCCGAGGTGTTTATAAATTTCAATTATCTCTTGCTTTCGGGCCACAGATTGAGTGTGGTCTGATTGGACTGCCCCTTAAGTAGCACTTGAAACTTTTACTGCATTTTTTGCAACAGTGTCCACCCTCCTAAGTCTTGGAGGCATTTTCTTTGTAGTAGAATCTACTTAGCTTGGTAAGTATACAGAGGTGCTGAGGGTTAGGTCCTGGGACAAAGACATGTCCCCCCACTTTTACAAAAGTAGTAGGGCCCAAAGAAGGAACAAAATTGGAAAACTGAGCTGCCCGACTCCTGAGCAAACAGACCAAGCTAATGGATCAGCCATCTTCTCCACCCCTCCAATTACCCAGATCCAGTAGAAAGAATATGGTTGCATTGGTTCACACCAATTCTAATTCTTTTAATCCCTTACACACATATAAACCTCACATTCACTAACATTACTTCATTACACAGCCACCCAGGCAGTGCAAGTGGAGGAATGAAGCCTGCCAGCTGTGAAAACCTGCATCCTTCAGGTCTTAATAAGCTAATGAGGAATATGCAAATTCTGGGGGCTTATGGGATTACTACTTGTCTGACAGCAGTCCACCCCACCGTGATAGCGCACTAATACAGGTGTTAGTAAACCGGCATTAAGCATTGACTCATTTAGGCCTATTCATACTGTGATTGTCCTCTCAACACTGCCATTTGTAACTGCTTTTGCACACCAGTAGGGAGGCTGGTTTGTACTGTGGTGGGTCTGCCACGACCCCATTCCAGTTACCCTGAACCAGTCCTGCCTGGATCCATTTTAATGAAGCTCCTAGGGGTTTCTACTGGGCAGATGCCAGCTGCCATGCTGACCAAACCCTCTCTGCTTGCTGTGCCCCGCTCTCATTTCCAGTGACATGTAACGGACATAATCTTTCTAAATATGCTGTAACTATTCCCTAATTTACGTCTTTTTGTCTTTTCTAAAGAATTCAATTGACCGTAAATTATTATCACATTAATACCATTTATTATGCCATAAAACCATAATATTCTGTATATGTCATAGTTGTCAGTTTACTGGATTGCAAAATATATGTACTGTACAGTGTAAGTAATGTAAAACGGCAAAAGTAATGGTTAGTTTGGATATTTCAAATGTATTAATATTCGCAACTAGGATAAAAAGAAACCTTTAGACAGTTCCAGGAAAGCAACAAAAGGATGATTTAAAACTGCAAACAGATTTGTAGGAATAACCAACTACAAATATTGAGTAAGACGCTTTTATGTGCAGAGTGTCCCATTCGACACAGAAGAGTGACAGACTTTCTTTCACTCTTTCCTGGGAAAATCACTGCTCATGTTTGTAGGTCCTGTCATTTTTCAAGTTGCATTTTTCTGACCACACAGCTCAGTACCTCTGCTATCACATGAAAATGAAATTTTAAGAACAGAAAAAGATTACACTGTACATGGTATTAGTCCTGCTGCACAGTCAGAATTGTAGACATTATGAAAATCTTGCTTTTAAAATCCCATCATGTTAGTAGGTGCTGTGCACGCCTGTGAGAGCTGCCTCAGATTTCACACACCACACTATGGAATTATACACAGGCACTGGAGAAGACAGCAACCTTAGGTCATGATGGTGTGGAGGGTATTGACTATCTAGAAGAAACTGCTGAGAAATCTCTAAGGAAGTCATTTAAATATTTTAGAATATAATTGAGTGGTCCACCACAAGTGCAATCTACACCAAAGCACCACTGGGTTGAAGTTCAAATCCCACTTTGAAGTGCTTTTATTTATTTTGGATAACTTCATAGAAGAGCTGGTAAGACAATTGTTTCTTAATTTAGCATTACCTTACCTGTCCTGTGTCCCCAAAATATGATCTTCTATTACATGTTACTCAAGAACTATGAGTGTATGGTTCTACATGATAAATAGTTGTCATCGAGGATGTCAAGTTATGACAAGTATTTTACAATTGTAACTAATTAATTTCCACATAGAAGAAGTCTAAAGCAATTAATAAGAACATGAATGTATTTCATTCATGAAAACAATGCAAGTTAAACCACTGTAGTGTTCCATATTCTGATCACTGGGATTATCTCTGGCTTCTCTGGTTGATTGTTCAGGGTAAAGCATCACAGGAGGCAATTGAATAAGCATTATGGAAAACAGAGGGATGAATAATGTATAATAATTAGAACAATTGATGGGTTTTTCTCCTTTCTAATGTATTTAGGACAGATTGAAAAATAACGGAGAAAAATATCAAAGATGTCAGATTTGTATATATCTTCCTATTTTTCAAACCAAATACATAATTTGGGTTTAGTTAGGAATTTACTTCAATTACAAATCAGAATGACATAAGGTAATTTTATCCACAGGAAATACAGTCAGTGGGACCAAACACAGCACAATAAACCAACACCTGATTATACTGTACATACTCCAGGACTTTTAAATACAATAATTATGATAATATGCTTTTCTATTCTGTTTTTATTATCTAGCAATAAACACGTGTAACACTAAGTTGCTGGTCAACAAAGACCAATAAAGAGTGTCTTTTATGAGGCTCACGGCTTTTATGTTTTTAATGCTGATTTTAGAATTGCACTTTTTAAGACTTTACAGAATGGTGCAAAGTGTTGTAAGTTTGCTTTGCCAGAGTTCGCAGGCTGTAATATGACTTTTTGAGAGCCTGCTCTCTCTCTCTGATATGGAAACATAATGTCAAAGTAAGTGGAATACCAGTATGCTTGCTGACTTTTGCTGGACCCTTAAGAGGGATGTTCCTGAGGCCAAGGATAGCAGGAAATTGTACACTGCCATCTTTTAGATGAGTCACTTCCACCTTACACATACACTGTAATCCTATGTGCAGTGCAAAGTCACCCAAAAGGACAGATGTGCCATGCATTATGTTATTAATAGTTATACTTGCTGAGAAGTTCTTTTAGTAAGGCATATGCCCATCAAGAGTCTGAGTAATCTGTTTGTTGTTTAAGGAGTCTATTGTTCTAACTTGGTGCCAGACTGCAAAGCAGGTCTCATTGCTGCTTAACAGTAGGCTTTACCAAAAGCTCATTTGACCTGGATTAATAGTTGGGAAGGTCTTTCTCCAACTGAGCTGGGTTTTGATTTGATCAGTCTTAAACAAAAACAGTTAGGAAGGAAGTGTCCTTAAAAACCTTTCAATGAGCTGTATTGTTTTACAAACTCCCTTTTTTCCTGGTTTAATTGAGTAAAAGGATAGGTTCTCTTTTATTCCCTTTAATGAGAAAGCTAAATTCCCCAGGAACCAGTAGATGGTCATTTTAACTTACACCCTGAATTACATCGTTATATGTTAACACATTGAATCATACAATCTGGCCAATTATGCATTATAGTGTCTTGCCCCAATTATACAAGATGACGATGATATTTGAAAAATTACTCAAAAGCGACAATTGCCAATGTTAACTAAATGCAAATGGAAAGGGTCACAATCAAGGCTACAAAAAGTCACAGTGATATATTCTTTTCTTCTCTGTTTGATGCCAGTCCCTAGATGACTGGGGAAAGATAGGTATTAATGGCATATCATTGGACAATCAAACTGTATTTGACAGTTGCTTTTGATGGCAAGAGACCAGGCCTAATTGAGCAAATACAAACAATAGGATCAGCTGTGTGGAATCTCACCCATGGGGCTTGGGTTTCCCCAGTCTGTCTCCTCTCACCTACAATGTCAATGAATGTGACAGTAATTCTGCCATTAGGAAACAATGACCAGCAGATTGTCCTGTCAGAGTCAATTAATTGCCATCATTAGCATCAGATTTTTAAGGTAACAGTGCTGAGCATGGCCAGCTTCAGTCAGTAAAATGACATGGAGTGGAAATGCTGTATCTGTGTAACAGTAGCATTCAAAAACTGAAAGGAGCAGGGAATAATCTTCATTTATCATAAACTTGTTGTAACTATTTAAATGTAGTACTTAAAAATGTTAACATGTTCTGTATAATTAAACTGCATTATGTATACATGGATAATGTTGTTTCAGTTGGCCTACTGTTATTTTTTTTTTATAAATAGTAATATCAGAGTAACAATTAAATAGTTTGTTGTGTGTAAGAAGCCTTTTTAGAAATTCAAATCACACAAGGTTCTTTTGGAGACTGAATTAACCACTCTATGACAGTATATTAAAAATCACCCAAATTGCTATTTATTAGAAAACCAATATTGTCTGACATTTTGAGACAAGTGTATTAGAAAAGAATGAAACATAAAGCAACCGGAAATCCAATCTTGTTTTAAACAGAAGCCATCCATATCCTGACGGTTGATCAATGAATGACAATGAATCAACATGTGCAACTGACAGAAACTCAACGTCAGCCCCTTCCCTGCTGCTGGCTGCAATTAATACCTACTGGTAAGAACAATGGGGCGACATTTCCTTTTCATAAAGGGGCAATTAGAGACTTCTCTGTCAGCAGCTTCAAAGATCAAGGCTCGGGACGTAGGAAGCTGTCAGTCAGCCTATGTTGAACGAAACTGAAGATTTACGTTAATAAGCTAAAGACGACTTTTTTCTGTCGGCATTTTATCGTGTCAGAATTTATAGGCAAGAAGTCGTCAAATCATCTGCTTTTCCTTTACATGATTTCTTAACGAGTAACATCACTTAAGGTGCATAACTGATTTAGATTGAGATCAAATTAATCTGTATATTAGACAAATTTCAGATTTACTTTTCAGCACCCCTTATTTGTTCAAAAGGACTAAGGGGTATAAACTTAATTTATATATTATTTCTATTTTTTTATTAGATCACAACACAAGAATTAATGAAAAGTACAAAAACTTGCCTGCCTTTGAAAATATAATTGTGTGCGAATTTTATTTGATGCTATTAAAAGAGTCGATTAATCATAGAAACAAAATAACAGTTCTATCGGCTACGTTTCAATACCGGGCTGCGTTCAGGGGCTGCGATATTTTGGTACTGAGCTGTTTGACTGCAGGGACAACGACGACCTCTGCTGTAAGATACGAGCTACAAACGCGATTAAGCCTGGAATATAATCAAACATGACACCGAATCCTTGTACATTAAAACCATTTGCCTACACACCAGAAGCTTGTATCACAAAACTGGTTTAACAAACTCAGGGTTAGTGCATACGTTTCAGCTTAAGAAAACCAAACAAATTCAATTCGAAATAAACAATATCACAACACTGACTATCAGCAATTCATGCCGAGTCAGGTATTCTTACTGAAACCACGATTACTTCTCAAGCGCTCGCATATAAAGGCGTAAAATCAGCCAATCGCTTAAGCATGGATCGCAAGAGGGCTGCGTACTGCACTGTAGCGGAACAGAGAATCATTATAGTAAAAAGCGAAGTGTTCTAAAGAGTTCTAAAGTACAATAACGGCGAAGAGTGATATCATGGCTCATGGACGGAAGAGGCGTCACACAGCGGGCGGGGGACTGGGGTGGTGGGGCGCTCGATAACATTTGCCAACGCAGGAATGGGGTCTTCTCTGTTTTTCACGCGAATTTGGCCGTGCACGTTATCAAAAGAGGCACTCAGCAGAATTTGCCAGCGTAAGTGCATACGTATAACCTGTTTGTTGTTAATGAAATGTGAATAATTTTATTAATTTCCAAACATGTGCGTTAGCGTAATTATTCTTAGTCATATGCATTCCTTTTTGTTATTCAGTATTAAATGAACTTGTCACCCTTCAAAAACCATTCAATATTTCTTTATCCATCACGCATACATAGATATTATACACCCCCCCCCCCCCCACACACACACACACACACACACATACACACACACACACACACACACACACACACACACACACACACACACACACACACGCAGGGCTAGTGCCCCCTGATGGTGTGCATTGAGCAGGGAAATCTGCAAACTGTGCTGGATTCTGGCCCTCCAGGTTCAGAATTGGGGAACCCTGATTTATATACTGTGGTATTTGGGAAGTAAGAAGAGCATTCCAAAACGTATTTCACGTGATCATCAAGATCCTTTGGCATATATGGATAAATTGTCTTTTGAGAGTCACTGCTTTGCTTGAGATGAAATAATATACATTGTCAATTTACTAGCCATACTTGCTGATGTCGTCTTCTCCATAAGAGTGGTTAGGTTCTGTGTCCTCATCCAACACGTCACGTGGGTCCCCATCCTGCCGCTGGGGTGCTGGTGGAACTGTTAGGACATTCTCTGAGACCCCCACCACAGAAAAATGGCTATGATGAAACACTTACACACATAGAGCATAAATATAAAAAGCTGGTCCATGCCTTTATCTCCTCTAGACTGGACTACTGTAATGCACTTCTCTTTGGGATACCTAGCAAGAGCCTGCAGAGGCTCCAATACATTCAAAACTCTGCAGCGAGGATCCTGATGAGAGTGCGAAAACATGAGCACATCACTCCCATTCTTCACTCACTTCATTGGCTTCCCGTCTCCGCCAGGATTGAGTATAAGGTTCTGCTGCTTCTTACACATCAATGCATCCATGGACATGCCTCCCCCCCCCCCCCCCCCCCCCCCACCTCAAAGAACTTATCAACCCACAAGGCGCAACACGTTCCCTCCGTTCTACACAGGCAAACCTCCTCCACAAACCAAGAACCAATCTAAAGACTATGGGAGACTATAGGGCTTTCTGTGCTGCTGCTCCACGCCTATGGAATGCCCCCCTGACTTCCTGAGGGCACCACAACCCACTGACTGCTTTAAAAAGCATCTAAAGACATTTCTTTATAACAAAACCTTTGGTTCCTCCACTAAGAGGTTTTAAAATTGTTTACTTTTAAACTGTTTATTTTGTCTCTTTTATTTTAACTTGTAGCCCTTTGAGATCTTGTGATGTAAAAGGCATTATAAATAAAATGTATTATTATTATATATGTGATGACCTTCCTTTACATGACAGGACTTGACCACTGCGGCATGTTGCCAGTGGTTCTGAGGATGAGCTCCCCCCTTAAATTGGGCCAATAGGCATTTTGCTGGACAGGCAGCTGAAGTGAAATCTGCCACAGCTGGCTGCCGTTGCACAGCTCAGGACTGAAACTTTTGGTTAAGATGGTAATTTACTAGTCGTTTGAGGCTCATGGCTTCTATACTTCTAGTTTATTTATTTATTTGTTTAATTAGTTATTATTATTAACCAGTTCAAAATACAGTATAGCAGCCATGAGTCTGGGGATATGAGAACCTTTCAATAGGGTGCCGCTGCATCGCATCACTGTCTATTTGCATAAATGGTCTGCATAGTCACATGGTCTGGTCTGTTTCAGACTACAGTAACCAATATGGAGCTGGTCTCTCCATTGCAACTATAACAGCTGCCACTCTTCTAGGAAGTCTTTTTTCAAGTTTATAGAGTGTGTCTTTGGGAATTTTTGCCCATTTATCCAGAAGAGTATTTGTGAGGTCAGGCACTGATGTTGGACGTAGCTACAGCCAAAAGTAGATAAATTAACTTTAGTTAGCGAGCTACCCACAAATGCCAAAGCCAGTTTCAGTTGTTTGTTAAAAGAATGAATACTTTTGCTAGAATGTTTTATGATTTCTTTAGGTTACAACTAGTCAGTTTGGAAAGGGTGGCATTGAGGAATTTATAATCAGTTGTGTGCTACTCTCAATTTCAACTTCTTTTCTACAGTCACATTAAAACTTGCTAGTAATTTTTATCCCTAGTTAATGTTAAGCCTTGCTCCTTTCAAACAGTTTGAATGACACCATAGCTCAGTTCCCACCAATGACAAATCAAAAGCAGCAAAAACAGCCCAGACCGACAAAATCACTGCTTGTGTGAATGAACAGGTTTCTGAATGTCACTGTTAGCTTTAATTCATTGTTTGTCACATTAAGTAAATACTTAAATACCGCCAGATTAATTTTCCTATAATAATCTGTTATGTATGTCTGCGGACGTACAAAATATATTATGGCCAGAGTCAGGTTCATTCAAAAAATGACGCTTACTTAAAGGTCTACAGACATTCAAAAAAATGCCGATGGCAAGCCTAATCTCCGGCGCCCCCGTCTGAGACAAAGTGAAACGAATAATAATATTGATAAGTACAATATTTATTAATGTAGTAATTGTAGCACTTGTTGTTGTCGTCATCGTCACGGCCCCACGTCGTGCACGGCCGCCACGTTGCGCGCACTCGTTCGATTTCGAAACCGGAAGTGAACGACACTCGTGTGCTGTTTTACAGCTTGTTATGACGTTCCTCTTATGCAGATGTGGTAAAACCGTGGGCTTCTTGAGCAGCATTCTAGTTCTGATAGCAGCCGTTTTACATTATTTTGCGTATCCAGAGACGATAGCGTGTCCAAGGTAAGTAAGGGTGACACACTGGGGTTACGTGGATCAACGCTGCCGCGGCAAGACTCGTTTTGTAGTCACTTTTCTAAACACCACGCCCGCAGTTGAAATGTAATTTTGATCACAGTGTCCCTCAGAATGTGTCATGGTGTTGAACCCTGGTGAAGTCGCATAGCGAACACGATCATTTAAAATCAAGCTCAGTGATCGTGGGTAGAAAGCCAAGCCTCTAACCTTTGCGTCGTGTTTTAAGTTGTTTTCAGTCATAGACAGACCCTTATTAACCTGGGTTTCGGTCTAAATAAACAGAAACTAAAAATATAAAATTACATCTGTATTAGAATGGCGAGTAATATGAGGACGCTGGAGGAGGCTTTCCGGGAGAAGAATAAAACCTGTTTCGTCCTGGGCGCCTCTGGGGAAACGGGCAAGCAGCTGCTGAAAGAGCTTGTGGATCGAAAGATCTTTTCCAAGATTACCCTGATAGGGAGACGACAGCTGACCTTTGAGGACAAAGCTTATGAAAGCGTGGTAAGTCAGATACATGCCATGTCAATGTCCCTGTTAAGCCCGTGGACAGCCTTCAAAGCGATCTGGCCGCATTTATGGCAGGGATGTTTGAGCGTATTGCACATCTGGCTGACGTCAGTGTCCTCAAACCCGGAACATTCTTTGTTAATGCGTTTTTTATCGTGTGTGCAAAGCACAGCACATCACATCAGCCACCCAGAGGAAAATAAGTTAAGAGCGTGTCCTTATTTATCCTTTCAGCAAACCTACTCCGTTTATTTTAAAGATTTTTTTGCATCTTAAGTCATAAACACACACACACACACACACACACACACATATATATATATATATATATATATATATATATATATATATATATATATATATATATGTGTGTGTGTGTGTGTGTGTGTGTGTATACACACATACAGGCTGGATCAAAAGTAGGTATGCAGTTTTTATTTTACAGTACTGACTGGAAAGTGTTTAGTCTCTTAGCTGTTTGAAATGTGCTTCGTCAACATTAATACATTCCTGGAGCCTTTTCCTGATACTGTGACACACTTTAGGACATTTGATAAATTCAGGTTAGCAACAATGACCAGAAATTCTTACAAAATAAACTTCTTCAATTCATCCTCTTTGTGAGGCTTCCTCTTAAAAACCTTTTCCTTGACTACGCCCCAAAAACATTCCATGGGTGTCAGGCTGGGTGAACATGGTGACCAGTCAGTGCCACCACATTGTTTTCTAAAATAAAAACTTTACTTTGTAAACTAGAACCTTTTACTTTGTAAAATAAAAGCTGTATACCTACTTTTGGTCCACTGTGTGTGTGTGAATACATATTACATGCATTAAATATGTACACATTTGCAATTAAAGTAAATTAACTATGTTTACATTTTTTTCCAGATCCAGGAAGTTGTAGATTTTGAGAACCTAGATAATTTTGCTTCAGCGTTTCATGGTCACGATGTAGGATACTGCTGCCTGGGAACCACTAAAGCCAAATCAGGGGCTGTAAGTTCAACTAACATTTTAAATTTTATAACCCAACATGTAAAACCGGATTCCTCAGATTAGTCCACAAAGCATTTACTCATTTATTTAGTAGTTGCATCTTTATCAAATTGTAAAATGATCTGTAAGTGACTATATTTTCAAAAAACAACTCAAAAGGTTATTTTACATCTTGTTTTTTTTAGTATTATTTTTTTAACCTGACGGATTTTGTATTTAAAATTGTGTAATTTCCAAGAATGTGGAATAATCTTAAGTGTTTCAAGTGTTTGCTTTGGAAGCAAATATGCAGTTCATAAGTTTTTGAGGCTGCTCCTTTGCCTCAGCATCATCAACGGAAACTTTGATTGAAAGGGCCTCCTTTTGACTAGGGGTCTAACTGCTATTTGAGCCTAGTCTCCCTTGACTGTTTAGGTACGTTTCTCTGAGAAAAAGGATGTTGTGTCAACATTTCAACACTTCTCCCCCATGAACCACCATTGTGTGTTGGAACCTGGGAAGAATATTACAGCCAGTGTATTTGAAGTTCCACAGTGCTTCAGAATAGATTCGCATACAAACTCACGCTCTTTAGAATTTACTATTGCTGTGGGTTGGGGCGGGGGAGGGGGGCACAAGACAGTCATTGTAGCTCTTTTTAAATCTCCCCTTTAACCTCTTAAAAGCTGTGGAAATTCCAGCACTTGGAAGATGTGAAGTTTCTTGAGGGGGATTCAAGTCTATTTGTTGCTCATAAAACAATATTTAGGGTGATGAGGGGCAGTGTATGTGTCACCTCAGTGAATGGGTCACATTGTTGCAAGGTGATGGGTCTAGCGTGGGGCTGTGGGGTGGTAGCGTGGGTCCCTGTGTACTAGGGAGGGGCTGTCAGTTGTTAGCAGGAATGGTGAAGAATGGGGCTTGCCAGCGTCCGATGCTTGGGTTAGCATAGGGCCGATTTAACTGCATAATCGGATTGAAAGCGAGCCATGGTATTTATGTCAGTTCGCATTTCGTCAGATGGTGGCTGTGAATTGGAGTCGATGGTACAGCGGGCTAATCCAGAACTAAAGCCAAAATAATTAATGGCTTGATCTAATCCACTCTTCATTCTGTGGACTGTGAATAACATTAAAATGAGGCGAGGCAGTTGCCAACGTATCGAAATTTTAAATGCACCAATTGGAGCCTCTGCTGACTCCTGGATATATTTAGGGGGGAAAAGTCAGACATATAAAGATGTTTATTTTTTGAGCTGAGTTGCAGGCAAGAAGACATTTTGATAATTTAGTAGGGTCTGGGCTAGTGTTTAAAATTTTTGAAAATATGTGTTACATATGCATTACTCCTTTCAGTGTTTCTAAAATGTACCACACTTTCTATCTTCCTCAGTCGTATAATACTTGCATTCTGTAAAGTGGACTTAAAACTGGGACCTCTTGTAACAGGGAATTGAATGGTATCATTTTGCCACATGGGTACAGGATGGTTTTGTTCGAGTCGATCACGACTACGTGTTAAAATCAGCGGAGCTAGCCAAGGCTGGTGGCTGCTCCCACTTCGTCCTGGAGTCCTCCGCACAGGCTGACAAAACAAGTGCCTTCCTTTACACGAGAGTCAAGGTAAACTCCTTACAGTATACAAGCAGTGATCCTTCTGAAAATATTATTATGCCTTAATATCAAATATCTAGTAATTATAAGATGATTCAGCATGTAAATTTAATGTGCATTTTTCCAGGGTCAAGTGGAAGCAGATATTCAGGAATTGAAATTTGAAAGGTACTCCATCTTCAGACCTGCGTAAGTATTCCTTGCTTTCCTAAATACTTACTTTAACAATCTAAGTTTAAGGACCAATGAAACTACTGCAGGAGATGCTTTTTGCATCATTTCTTATTTCCTGTCCCACCCTAGTCTGCACCCTAGATTTCTCCAAGAACATTTCAGACAGTGCAAGTCCTACCATGTTCTGCCTTGATCTGATGATGTTTATTCCCTCAGAGTGCTTTTGGTTGATCGCCAGGAGTCGCGACCAGCAGAGTGGCTTGCCAGAAAGTTCTTTGCCGGATGCTCCTACTTTTCCCCCGGTTTTATGTCCATACCCGTTAAGTATGTGGCCAAAGCTATGGTGGCCAACACGCTCAATGAGGAAGGAAAAAGCGCGGAGATTCTTGAGAACAAGGATATCTACAACCTAGGAAAATGTGCTGAATAATGAAATGATTGCATTCAGTACAAGTAAAACTTTTGGTGCCTTTTCTGTAAATGTAATTGCATAGAAAAGGTATATCGGGGGTAATACAGAAGAGTGGACAACAAATGGAATCAACACTGAAAACGTTTCTTGATCTTTTAAAATGTTATCGTGACTTTTTTTATTAAGAAATTAATTATTATAGTCATTTTTCTGCCCACCTCAAAGATAGCATGCGCACTTCTGTGGATGCCTGTTACACAGCATTTACACACTAATGTTCATGGTGGCATATTTATAAGGTGCATATACAGGTAGTAGCCAATCAGTTTCCACCACCCAGGGGATGGAACCTCTGATTGGATGGGAGTGGTTCAGGCTGCATAAACCTGCAATTGCTTTTATGGTTTTTTTTTTCGTTTGATGATGAATGTATTTCATTGTGTGGATTGAGACATATCTGTATATAACAACGTTATTATGTATATTCCTGTAACGTTTTATATTGTGGCATTTTTTAACATAAGAGAAATTAAAGTCTAAATGAACTTTTTGCGCATATTACTGATATAATTGTTCATTTAATATACTTTTTGTTTGTACCATTCAAAGTACATTTAATATTGAAAACAGTATAAATGGTAGCCTAGTACATAATAAGCTGCACCCAAGCCTCAAGCCCATAAACCAAAGATGATTAACTGTCATTTATATTATGCTTTTGTCAATGTACCAGGATTTTGAACACAAAATGAAGCTCATATCACATGATAGACTTTTACTGAACGGTTTGTTACAAAAACTAATCATCAGTTGGAAACACGACAAGATCATTATTGCAGTTATCATTGGTCTGAGTGTAAGGTGTCTGAAAACGACTTTTGGTGCTGTCAAAAATGACAAGGGGCAGCGACTATTTTTTGCACACTATATGTAACTCATTTATCGAAAAAGGCTTACAACAGAACAGAGGTATTTAAACTAATTTAAACCTCCTGGTGAGGCATGAAGGAATTGCAGGAGGGTGCAGGTGGAGAAAAAGCAGAGCTGGGTGGAGGGGGGGCCTGTTCTGAAATTCAAAACCGGACACAGCATTTATTTACAATTACATAATATACGGGATGGGTTACAGGTTAATCATTACATTTTCTGAAAGACTTAATTGCACAGCTACACTGATGTTCCCTTTGTAGAATATCTGAACAAAGAATGTTCTTATTTATAGTGTATACATGGGATTGGCTACAATCAACAAGAACAATGCTTACGAATGCTTCATTCTTAGCGTTTTCATTTAGAGCAGGGGTGCGCAAATGTTTTTTTAAAAGGAACCAAATTTGATTGAGTGAAAATACCGCAGAGCCAACTACTCAGATATGTTATAACATATGGGTTAAAATGAGGTAAAACATACTTATCGATACATTCGGGTCCACTGTCCTGGGCTATGCAGTAAATACAGGAAGAGGGTCCTGTCTCCTGGGCTATGTAGTAAATACAGGAAGACGGTCCTCTGTCCTGGGCTATGCAGTAAATACAGGAAGACGGCCCTGTATCCTGGGCTATACAGTAAATACAGGAAGAGGGTCCTGTGTCCTGGGCTATGTAGTAAATACAGGAAGAGGGTCCTGTGTCCTGGGCTATGTAGTAAATACAGGAAGAGGGTCCACTGTCCTGGGCTATGCAGTAAATACAGGAAGAGGGTCCTGTCTCCTGGGCTATGTAGTAAATACAGGAAGACGGTCCTCTGTTCTGGGCTATGCAGTAAATACAGGAAGACGGCCCTGTGTCCTGGGCTATACAGTAAATACAGGAAGAGGGTCCTGTGTCCTGGGCTATGCAGTAAATACAAGAAGAAGGTCCTGTGTCCTGGGCTATGCAGTAAATACAATAAGAGGGTCCTGTGTCCTGGGCTATGCAGTAAATACACGAAGAAGGTCCTGTGTCCTGGGCTATGCAGTAAATACAGGAAGAAGGTCCTGTGTCCAGGGCTATGCAGTAAATACAGGAAGAGGGTCCTGTGTCCTGGGCTATGCAGTAAATACAGGAAGAAGGTCCTGTATTCAGGGCTATGCAGTAAATACAGGAAGAGGGTCCTGTGTCTTGGGCTATGCAGTAAATACAGGAAGAAGGTCCTGCGTCCTGGGCTATGCAGTAAATACAGGAAGAGGGTCCTGTGTCCTGGGCTATGCAGTAAATACAGGAAGAAGGTCCTGTGTCCTGGGCTATGCAGTTGAACATGTCTCACTTTTATGTACTGTTGCATTAGTATTTTTTCCTTTCACAGGGCACTCTTCAATCGACGGGTCAAATCCTCTGTACTTCGGTTGTTGACTGAACATTTTAAAAAGTTCAGAGTTTTTAAGTGTTGCGTTTAGGAGATGACAGATGTAGTCATCTGCCCAGATTTCAAGAAAACAACATACCTTGCTGCTAGACCAAGCAAGACCTCACTGCATATCTTCTTTTCCGCTTAGCTGCTGCTATTGGTATGAAAAAGAATCTGGCTGCAGAGCATTAGGCAACCTCCACGAGGAGGACCTTGTCTTCTGCAGCCAGACCCTTCCCCGATTTGTGTGCTCAGCCGCATCCCAGAATGCAAAGCACCCCTGGCTCCTCGTTTAGCTCAGACTCTAGGAGTGCACCTGGAAGTTGGGTCCAATTGTGCTCGGCTCATGTTCACACCCGCTCAAGGGCCTCAGTACGGTTCTTTTGGTCTGACAGGTTCCCTTTAGTTTGTAAAGAATTGTCATCTTACAGAAAGTAACATTATCTCTGAGCACATGATTATCGGAGATATTGATATTTGGAACAAACTGTAGAGTAGGCCATCAACATAAATGATTTGAACTGTGTTACACACTCTGCAGCAAAGTTCTTTTGGTGTGATCTCCAGGTGGGAAGTACTTGTATTCCAAAAAATATTGTATTATTAATAAACTAAAAGATGTTTCCTTCAAGATTTTACATACAATTTACCCTCTTAAAGAGGTTTTGAAAAGATTTAAGCTAAACATTTAACATACCAGTGTTTTTGGCAATTCTGATAGAGAAACAATATTTCATTTGCTTTTTCCACTGTGATCAGTCAAATTTATTTTGGAATGATATGCTAAACTTTGTAAACAGAAAAACTGGTAATTATGTGAAAATTGATATACAGTATTTTACGTGATGCTGTATTTTGTGTTTCATGGGCTGGATAATGATAAATATAATTCAACTCTTAATTATTCTTGGCATATTCTACATCCACAAAGTGAAATAACCTTGCTGTAATCGACTGAAAAGTATGGAACTTTAATATTTATCGAATAAAACATTTTAACGCTAAAGGAACGACATTTTATTTGAAATCTAAAGACATGTCAGTCATGCTGAACGGATCTCTGTTTTTTACTTTAATATATTTGTACGACAATCGTGAATACAACACCTTTTTGTTTTAAATACATTTCCTGGGGGAAAATAACTTTCATGAACTAAGTTATCACTGTTCAGAAGACACAGCGACCTCATGTGGTCAAAACGTAATTGTGTAATGTTATACATGACCCGGAAATAAACGTATTAACGGAAGGAGGTATCATGGCGCAGTACACAGGTACACGTGAAATACTGAATGAATCTTAGCGATTTCAATTTTTTTGTAGATGCATAAAAAAATATAAAAAATTCTAGTAGTAAGCGGCATGTGACGCATTATTCAACGTATAAGTTGCAGCACATGAGTGTCTCAGTTAAGATCCATAAATCGGTTGCCTTTTACTGTAATTCGTTAAGATTTTCATAATTGCGGATCAATAACACGAAATATACGAAGTGGTTTAGTTGCATTATGTGTATAGGTGTCCTCAGATAGTTTCATATTGTTGCACGTGCTCCATTTAAATAGAGGGCAGTGCTTCGGCCAGAGACGAAATGCCAGATCTGTCAGATAGCGACGGCGACGATGACCAGTGGCAGTGCATGGACGAGGATCCCAACAATGTGACCATCACATGCTTGTTTTGTGACCGGTAAGCATTTGCAAACTAAGCTTCGGAGGTGCTGCGTCGCAGTAGTTTGCTGTTGTAATTGTTATAGTTTTATATCAATTTAATAAATTAATATAGTAATATAGGTCAATTTTTTAAATACACTGGAGTTTTCACAACCTACACAACCACAGTGCCACAGTGGAATACAGCCCCTGTTAATCTGCGTTTTAACGTTATCTACATTAGTGTAAAATGGAATTAAAATGGTTGGATTAGATTTTAGAAAAACACATTGAATATGATGTATGTAAATGCAGTCATGAAAAAGAGATTGTACACGCTATGTTATTTCCACGCTGTTCTGGATTTCCGTTACTTTCTGCAGTTCAACATTAGTTGAACTGACTTTTTTAAACTGGCCATTTTGTGTGATTGTGTTTTGGGGTTTTGTGTGCTCCTCGTTATGGGCTGGCCTCGTGCCTTCAACTAGGGCTGTGTAATATGGCCATAATGTCATATCACAATATTTTTTGTTAGAATAATGATCCGCAAAATATAGATTAGAAACGCAGCACGTAACATAATACTAATAAACTAAATTATTAAGATATGTAAAATACGTGTAAAAGAAACTCACTCATTATAGCAAAGGTGCTTTTTCATTTGTTTAATATGAAAAAAAGTACAAAGTTTTGAATACAAATGAACATATATCTTTCGGTAACTGTACATTTCTGAACTCAGTTCACAACAAATACAAACAAAATTATAGTAGATAAAACTGGCTGTGTTACCACCTGTTGCATGAACAATATCTTTGCAGAGTTTGCAAATTGTAGAAGATTGGTCCATGTTGGATTTGACAAATATAAACCGTTTCCATGCAATCACAGTAGAACCCTTTTTATAACCACTTCTTCCTCACCAGCCAAGCTGCACAGTGCAGTTTCTTTAGCAATCTGAAGGTATATAAAGTTTTTTTTTAGCGTGATAAGTCCTTCCTGTTTTGTTCTGTCTGAAATACCCACCAGTTACTTTGACCCTATTCTGGATAAGTGGTTGAACGATGTATGTTCTTGTCTTGTATGTATTGTGTGTTCTGTTGTTTTTTAGGTTATTGTATTCTGTACAAGAGACGTTCTTGCACTGTCAGTCCGACCATCATGTGGACATTCCAAGTTATGTGAAAAGACGCAGTAAGTTTTTTAATCATTGATTAATACTGTCAGTTCAAAGATGCTGAAATTATAAACACATTATTTTAACTATTAAATGTCTTTGCAGAACTGGATGACTATGGCTATATAAAGCTCATAAACTACATACGATCCGCAGTAAGTATTTGTAGTGATGGAGAAAAAGATTTGGACTTTATGCACTGTATGGAACTGTATAATATCTTCAAGACATGAATATTTTTCTTCTGTTTATTGTTAGTGAATGCTGTATTCATGTCCTGTAAAGCCTTTTAAAATGTCATGCGAAATTCCATACATTTAGTCTATAAAATTTAAAAAAGAATTTTTGAAAAAGTAATGTTTAAGCCCTTTCAGTGGTGTGAGCTTAACCGCTGCCTCGCAGGATGTAAAAATAGTCATTGTGACTGAAATTCTAAGGCTGACATGGTGGTAAAGTGTAGATAATTTGTTATTTTTACAAGAAAGTTGGCTCAGAGTATTTATTATCCACTCTGTGGGCTATCCAGAACGGTGGAACCTCTTGGCAGTTATTTCACCTGTTTGCTTTGGGGTTCAAGCCTGGGAAAGATCATTTCTGATCATAGCAGTTCTGAGCCGTATTGAAATTACGTGCTTCATCTGTTAAGAACCACAAACATTTGTAACACTGTCCTCATGCACTATTAATGCATGATATATTAAATATTTATCAAGGAGTCACTGGGAATGGGAATTACTGGGTGTTTCTAATTCAATTCAGAAAATGGCCTTAACATCACAATTTGTGATTTTTATGAAATTTGGCCTGTGAATTAACTGTACCTTCCACAGCTGAGATGTTCTTTCTGTATTATTTGATTAATTTCCCTTTGAGATATAGCATCTGTTCTACATCACAGGTAGCACAGAAGTGATAACAGAATGTTTTCTTATGAGCTGAAACTTTTTCTTTTTTTTTTTACGATTACAGAATCATGGCTGAGCTTGTTGGAAAGCTCAGAATGACTGCTTTTGCATAAATCTGTTACTTTGTTCCGGGTCAAAGTTCATCTTGTCACCTGCATTTTTTTACATTACATTTGGCCGTTAAAAACAGTGTGGCGCTTGGAGTAACAAGTCCGTTTTTTATAATGGAAAAACATGTGAACTACTTGTATATAAAACTTGGTGCCGTCCATGAGATAAGCTCTCCCAAAGCACGTAATTTTTTATGCTATTTTTCAGCCTCAAAACAAAGCCTTTAGATGTAGCTTAGTAATGAAATTCAGGATGATTGATATTTAAGTTGACTCTGAGAGTGTCTCGCCCATAGCAATGCAGTGCAGAGGTGCTGCTTAGTGTGCCTGAAGATTGCCCTCCGTGGGATAATGATGACTACATGAGACCAGCACTGCAGGATGACCCTCTGCTTCAGATCGGTATGCGCTGTCCTTCCTGAAGCCGGCTGCACGGCAGTATAGCGCCCCGCTCTGCTTCACTCTACGTTGGCTTGTGTGCCATTTGCCTTTGCAGACATCGAGGAGCTTTATGGGCTGGGTGTGGACACTGTGGCCCCGGACCCGGAGTCTGCTGCTGGCCTCCTCTGCAGAGCCCAGTGTGCAGAAGAGAGAGCAGCTCGCACAGAGGAGGCCCTGGGCAGGGCCCTGGACGACCTTCACAGGCTGAAGTCAGTGTGCCGCCATCTGGCTGTCCCAGCGTGTCCCTCGCACTTTACAAAGCCTGCCTCCTCCTTAACGGCAGCAGCATCTATACACATATGCAGATAGGAAAAGTGCAGGGGGATGTCACAAGCCAAGGGTAACATTTGCTAAATGTACATGGTTGCTGTGGTTTATAATAATGGGTCAAACTGTTGCACACATAAGAATCTGTGTTATCTGTTTAGAGAAATATTACCTAATTGCACAACAAAAGTTTTTTGTTTGGGAACTTCGCTCGTTTATAAACTTTGACCTTTATTTTGTTCTTTAGTTATTTTTATAATTGTCATCCCTATTATTTATTGCTTTATTTCAGTATGTTTCAATTGCAGTAGTAAAATTTACATAAAGTAACCCGTAACTAAAATTCAGGGAGTATTCCTTACTTTGGGACTTATGAACAGGAGTAGTTTCATGTATTGGTATATTAACTCCTTCAAGTCTGAATATTTACTAGTAAATTGCATATATTTAGTTATAATCTATATAAGTAGTAAGCTATATATGTATATATATATATGATATGCTTTTATGAGCTGGTTCATCGCGATGGTTTAGACCTGTATGTTCTTTCTCCAGTGTCCAGCAGAGGGCACTCTAATGTTCAGTCAAGGGGTTCTGGTGGGAAAAATGGGAGGGAAATACCACTGCAATAGTAGCTCCCTCCTTGTGGGGCACTGTCCATTGCTTTAGGGATGTCTTTTGGATCTCCTTGCAGAGTCCTGGTGCAGAGCTTAGTGCTGAATGTGGATTCCGGCCGTGGCCCAGGGACGGCCCCGGGGTCCTTGTCCACTGGGCCCGTTGCTGAGCTACGGGAGGACGAGGACGAGGCCTACTTCATCTCCTATGGCCACTATGGGATCCATGAGGAGATGTTGAAGGTGAGGGCTACACCGCAGAGTTGCAGGGAGTCAGTCATGGGTGATACAGTACTCCCTGGGCATCACTGCCCCCCAGTGGCAGTGCAGGGAGCTGTCTCTGCTGTTAAGGGCATGGTGTACTGCTTTTGGTTGCGTGTAGGCACTGCAGCGCAATCTGTACCGCTACCTATGCGGTACAGTGCGTCAGGCTGACGTCGGCCACGTCACTGCCGGCCATTGCATCGTTCGGTGGCTGCCATGAGTGTGAAGCGCCTTTGCAGGGCCTCCTCGGATGGACGTCAGTGTGTCACACACGGCTTGCAGTTGACGCACAGAGCCTGTACTGCAGTTTTAACCCTTTGCACTCCCTGCTTCCTCATTGGCTCTTCAGCTGTGTGACGCAGTCTTTATGGTGGTGCTTTGGTTTTATGTGCTGCCAGTCAGCTCCTCAGTAACATCTGCCGCAAAGTCGCTGCAAGTGATGAAATAAAAACGCCGTTTTGTGTGTCCCTGCCCCGTTTTATCAGTAATATAGTAACAGTAACAAACGGGCTGTCACTATTGAGTATATTGATAATTGAGTCATCTGTTGATTTGACGATTAGTTGAATAATTGTTTATATATAATATATACATATATACATTTTTTTATTTGTATGTTATTTATTTCAAATGTCGTAAGGCAGGAGCCAGCCCGGGACGAGGTAGCGGCCCATTGTTGGTATTCGTGCACAATAAAACATAAGTAAATACATACATACGTATGGGCGTTCCCGCGCTCAGCCTCTCACTCATTCATATAGTCCATTGAAGCACCACACTTAAGTTACATGTTTGTGGACTGTGGGAGGAAAGCGGCAGATCTGGTGTACATCCGTACACACACAGGAAAAACCTGAAAACTAGACAGCGCTATGCCACCATACTGCTCTCGATAGTATACCTGCACGATATGCAAGGTTAATATAAATCGTCACATCGCAAGAGCTGCAATAGTCAGCTGGGCTGAGACCTTCAGTAAGTTAAAGTAAAGCACTGTGGCTTTGTCATAGGAAACAAAACTTAGCAAGCTTTGCAATTTTACTAATGGTTATCAGCATTGTCTAGCATACGTTTCAAAAATTGTGCCTAAATTTAACTCCCTCTCTTGAGCTCTGTATGTGCTCTCTGAGAAAATCATAATCATTCGTGTCCTTGCTGTTGAACTCGCGTGTATAGTGTGGCACGTTTGTGAGAAATTTCACAAAAATTACTAAGGAATAGAAAAGTGAACAATAGTTGGTCACCAAAAGACATTCATCTATCTCTGTATGGAAATTCTTTGAATTGCTAGTCAAAGCAAGTTTTTATAATATAACTGCTTAGGGTCTGTTGCCACAACTCGCAGTAACATCATTAGCTTAGTTGGCAGAAACTTAGATAAGAAACTGTATTAGGTTACAATTAATTTTGAGTAAATTTTCAGCTCTTCCTTTTGCTTTATAAGTATCGCAGTTTTTATGGCATAAATTTCTATTATTGCGCTGTGAACTTCTTATAGCATAGTTCAGCCCTACTCTATCACAGTGTGTTCACAAAAAGCCTTCATTTTAGCCGTGATACATAAATTGTATAAAGTAAATTAAGCCTAATGCATTTATAGCGAAGTAATAACAAAGACAAGCTAGTCAATTGCAAGAGGCTGATTAGTACATAGTGTATTGTTATCTATGGCTAACCTCCCGTTGTTGGATGAGTTTCTCAAACCGGAAAGTCTTCTGAAAGTTTGCGTTTTCACGTTTAACGTGAAGTGGTTCCACTCAACTGAGGTTCTCACTCTTTATTTGGACCCTCATTGATTATGATTCATCTCCCTTCTGCTACATTACCGAGTAATCGAAAAGGCAAATTTTAATCGGTGCATTTTTAAAATTGAGAAATCGAGTTTAATTGAGTAATCGCGACAGCTCTAATTAATATACACACGTTTTTTGGTGGACTGTTTCACTTTAATTTGTGCTCCATTTGAATTGTATTTTTTTTTTAGGTATGTTGGGGTGTTTTTACTTTTGACCCATTTAATGTAACGTAAGAATATGAGAGATATTCATCTGCCTGTTACTGATGACATGAGCTTCTCGCCATGAGCTCCACTGCCTGGGAATGTGCTGGCATGGGCCTGATAGCGTGTAATTAACTGGGGAGCAGAGCAACATGCTTTGATTGGTGGATTAATTAATGGAGTTGCTCTCTGGCTCAGTTATGCTCGGCTAGTGCGGCTACTGTATGTGTGTGTGATCTGTTATGACTGTGAATGAGAGTGGTGCTGTGTGTGTGTGTATGTGTGTGTGTGTGTGCGCGTGTCAGCTTCTGGACCCAAATGCTGGTCTGATCAGAGGAAGTTCTGGCAGTAAGTCAAAATCCTGCTTTGTGTGTAAATGGAATCCTCAATGTCCTTTAAATGAATGACAAGGAACCTCAAATCGCCATTAAGAAATTTCAGATGTGTCTGGCCAATAATCAGAGACGTCACTGTAAGTGCAGTTGAATGTGTCACTGCTGTGAAATCTACAGTGCATTCTTATTTATACACTCATTTTACAAGAGTTAATTTGTAGCTTATTATTCAGTGTGTACTGAGGAACTGTCATTGACTCTTTGCAGTTTCCTGCATGTAGGAAGCCTCACAGTTGACTCTCTGAAATGATCAGTAGTCTGCTGTAGCTCTAGCTACTGGGTGTTGTGGGTCTTCTTTGCCTCATGATTTTACAGGGCAGTGGCGTCGTCGGCTGGTGGCTTGGATCCTACATTTATTGCTTTTTTTATGACTTGTAACTCAGGATAGCTTATCCGTTCAAAAAAGTAATTTTCCCGGAAATGTCTGAGCACTAATTATGTTTTAAGTGGCCCATGCACAATACAGAACATGAGAAGGCAAAGGAATTAATAGTCACCCCCCACACCTGACTGGGAGTTTTTGCAGATAAATTACAAGCTTTTACGTGTCAGGTCACAGCTCAACGTTGCTGCTTTCCACAAAGCTGTGGATTGCTGAGACGTCGTGTGTTTTTCTATGTCCTGGTTAAGCAAGATAACGGGTTGCAGTGGGATGGGAAGGGAACGAGGCCTTAGTGAGACGCGTCCTGCTGGAAGCGTTATTCCTCCCGTCTACGCATCCCCTAATGAACCGCAAGCCGCATACCCCCTTCTCCCTGCTGAACGGGGCTGACGTCTTTTTGAATTCCACAGATTCTGGGAGCAGTCCTGCATTGCCACTGCAGATGCTTTACTTGTTAGGTCTGTTTGATGGATATTTTTCAAATGTTGGAGATGTATTTTATGGGTGACAAATTACAACTGATGAAATTTTGAGAAAAATCGCCACACAGTGATACCAAAAAAAGGATAGTTTTGACACTTGATCCTTTAAAACCATGACTTGGGAGAATCGATGGATCTTTTTCGAATTTTACAGAAGCAGTGATTGGGTGCTGAACTAGAACTGCTTAAATTTTTAGACAGATCACCCCAAAATTGAAGCAACGCTGCTTAATGGCAGCATAAAGAATTGTGAAATCAGACATTGTGAACGTGACAAGTCTGAAAAGTATTTGATGGATCTTCACAAAACATTATATGAATGAAGATCTACAGCTGATTTCATTTCAGGCGAATGGCTCAAAACTATTGCAGCACTGCTGTGTGGGAGCATGGGAATGAAATAGCAGTTATAAGAATACACTTGGTCTTGTAAACACAATAACTGAAAGTGTGTGACAGATCTTTTTCCACATTGTGATGTGGTGCAAATTTTGGTCGCAATTTTTCAAATGTGAAATCCCATGAGGGGCGGCATGGTGGTGCAGTGGTTAGCACTGTTGCCTCACACCTCTGCGACCCGGGTTCGAGTCTCGCCTGGGTTACATGTGTGTGGAGTTTGCATGTTCAACCCATGTCATCGTGGGGTTTCCTCCGGGTACTCCGGTTTCCCCCCACAGTCCAAAAACATGCTGAGGCTAATTGGAGTTGCTAAATTGCCCATAGGTGTGCATGTGTGAGTGAATGGTGTGTGAGTGTGCCCTGCGATGGGCTGGCCCCCCATCCTGGGTTGTTCCCTGCCTCGTGTCCATTGCTTTCGGCATAGGCTCCGGACCCCCCGCAACCCAGTAGGATAAGCGGTTTGGAAAATGGATGGATGGATGGATGGATGGAAAGCCCATGACATACTGCAATGTATATACTGTGTATATGAACGTTCATTTTGTGTTCAGTTTTTTGTGTTCCCCAGATTTCAGGTTATACATATGCTTTTAGCACCAGTACTTTGCCAGCTCTATTGCAGAGGCTTTAGCATGTAAGTCAATAGCTTAAGAAGTGTTTGATGGATCTTTCTTAAAACTTTATACCAGCATTGTATGGGTGAAAAATTAAAACGGAGACAAATCAACCCAAAAATGAAGCAGTGCCGCGTGGTGGTAGCAAAAAGGGCAGTTAAATAAAATTAACTTGACTTTTAAGGGGGGGTGGGAGGTGCCGTTGGGGGGGGGGGGTTGGGGTGCACCCCTGATATAATGGTAGGGGAAACACTGCAGTAAAATAGGGTGACACTACTACTGCCTTCATTACCATGGTTTCAGTTATTCAGTTATTCTTGTGACACCAGTGTATGCAACTAGTAGTCTAACAATAGAAAGAAACGCTGGATATTTTTTACTGACTGTGATTAGAATATATATTTTGTGTGATGTCATGATTGTTAGGGTCTTTTAATGCACAAAGCATTAAAGTTAAATATGCCTATATAACACCCAATTAGGTGAAAGTTTAGTTTTATTGTCCCTTTTCATTTCATACTTGGTTAACGTTTACAGGATCATTATTGTTACTAGTTTCGATGTAGGCTACCACTTATACACACACAATTTGAAATATGAAAATGCCTGGACAGCGCAGATGCAGCATGTGCATTGCATTGAACCATTAAAGCTTTAGGGAGCAAAAGTGATGGCTCTGACTGCTTGTTAGAAAAGAACTCCGAATTACAAGAAGTAAACTAAGAATAATGAGAAATAGTCAGAGCTCAATGAAATAAACCCGCAGTAACGAGAAATAAAATCGCAATTAAGTAAAGTTTTTTTTTAAATGTGGTGGAAATGGACTTTCATACAAAACTGAAGCAGAAGTGGTGTGTGGAGATGAACGCCAGTTGTAGAAGACACTTGGTCTTGTGATTAGTAACTCCAAAAGTATTTTATGTGTTTTTTTCCCCAAACTTTGCAGGCACATTGTGAATACTGGAAGGGATCAGATTTTGAGACAGATTATCCCAAAATTGAAGCAACACTGCATAGTTAGTAAAGTTCAGGTATTTGATCCTATTAGCATGATAATTTGAAGTAACAATCCCTAATGATATGGGATCATCCCAGTATTGGAAAATAAACTGCTCTATTGCGTATTACACGGTATGTTCCTGTTTTTTTAAGGGATGGATGGCAACCCTGTCAGCGACATTTATTAGGGGAGAATTTAACCATGTCGCATTTTTGGAGACGTGGGGAGAGTGTGTAAGATAAGCTTGTAATATCATCTTTGGATTCCTTTGAAGTTAAGTGTGAGGTTTAAGCTATGAGCTTTTTGTATCTCCCATGCTTGTTTGGCTGAAGGTTCCTGATATGTGGTGGGACAGGTCCAGGAACTGGGTTGCTTAATTTTGATGGGAAAATGCCTCATGAAACACTTGTAAAGCAGCTTGACGTATAATGTATACAGGGACAGATGCACCGATGGAGTAGCAGCTGACCACACACCTTATGTTCACTTTTTGTACAATTTTTATTTAGTGTTTATGTTGTAAAAAGCACCATTTAACATAATGTTTTTCTCTTGAGCACTACTTCACTTTTTCCTTTAAAACATTACATTGTCATTTCTGTATATTGTATAATTATTACCAAAGCATTTATCAGTAATACATTAAAGATGATAAATAGGAATATGTTGCACCGATTGTTGATTAAAGTGGTGGCCTAAATTTTATGCTGGTGCTCCTGAAATTTTCAGTAAGGAACACGAGTGCTACTAGTGGAAAAAGTTATTCTGCAGCCCTGCAAGGTGTTGCTTGTGTTTACTAAAAAGTCCCATCTTAGTGAACATAAATAGGTAAAAGTATCCTGGATTCATAAGCATTGTTTTTAAACGTGTTTATTGTGTGAGGGTTTTGTAGTGGTTTTAAAGTGCCTCAGGCTCAGCCAATGGCACAGAACAATCTACATTATTTAGACACTATTTACAGTATATGTACATATTTAGCAGATGCTTTTGTCCAAAGCAACATACAAGACTAGATCACAAGAGTGGATCTTTGACAGTAAAATCATTTCAACCATTATATAGTAACTATAATTATAACTGGTATGACTTAATCGATTGCAGTGAAATTGCAAAAATACAAATAAATATACTCCTCTAATTATAAACGTTCAACATACGAACTTTCAGACATACGAACGAAGAGGACTGTAAGTCCAAATTGTGTTCATTGGGCTCCCGTTTCCTGTCCGCAACATAATTTTTTTTTCTGCACGCCAATTCCGCGTAGTACAACTTCTGGCCGCTACTCCCGCCGCACAGCAGCGTAGCGTGCGTACTCCCAGCATCCTAGTTATCTGTACTAGCGTATACCCTGAAAATGATGTTCAATAACGACTTAGGAACATTTCAAGTTCACGTATCTCATTCGTAAGTAGAGGAGTGTCACCTAAAAGGTGAAAAGTCCAGAAAAGAAATGTCCTGGATATGCTTTTGGCAGTAGACAGAGTCTGTTATCTTGATGCTTTAATATGTTGATTTAATATAGGGAAGTACCACAGAATGTTGTTAAGCAGAGCTAGAGGCTGGGAGAGACTTACTGGGGTTGTGTGTGTGTGTGTGTGTGTGTGTGTGTGTGCGTGCGCGTGTGCGTGTGCGTGTGTGTGAAACAGGGACAGGGAGGGAGGGAGGGAGGGAGAGAGAGAGAGAGAGAGAGAGAGAGAGAGAGAGAGACAGTAAATATGAAGAAATCTGTATAATAAAGGTCAATATGATGATCTACATATTATCATGGTCTGATGATAATGCTTATGTATAGTTGAAATTGAGTTAGAAAGGACTTTAAATAGGCAACCCCGGGGTCAGATGTCAGCCGAATCAGAAATTTGACATTTAGATATGTAAAAGTTTAGTTGTAATAGATATCATTTTGATTTGGACATCACTTTGTTCTCGGGTTCATTTACTTTATTGATACAGAATATCAGGATAAGGCATTTTACTGTATAGTATTTTACTGTATGTTATTTTCTATGTGCACAAATCTTTACATTTTAGATCAGTCAGGGAAGCCAGAGGAGGTTTTAGAAGAGCAAGACAGAGAGGCAGATGATTTAGGCTGTTTAGAACCAGGACTAGTCTTGAAAATTATCTCACTTCCTTTGAATGAAAAGAAGGTCCTCTCAGAAAAAAATGGTTTGGGAGTTTTGAAAGACTGGAGTACTCTCTCCATTTGTGTGAGTAAGTTATGCACCAAAACAGATGTTAGACGTGTGACCTGGAGAGAGAAAAGGATACGCAAATTTTTTATTTGTTCATACAGAAATTGTAGGTGGTTTAGGCTATAATTGGTCTTCTCAAAATCCTTGGATATGGGGTTTGTAGAAGTGAAATTTGTATTTAAAAAATTACCTTGGACCCCACTGCAATGGTCTAAGACGAGCCCTGGTTATTCTGGGCTGTACTCTGGATGTTTTCAGAACTTAGAAATGTCTCTATACCTCTTGCGTCAACTGAATTTTTTTTTTGATAAACGCATCAGTTCAACATAAATGAGTTGCATGTACATCATGAAATAACAAACTGTCCGTGTTACAGTTCTTACTGTTATATCACTGACAATTTTGGTCATCGTGCAAAAGAGAAATGGATAGAATGAATAGAAGTTCATAAGTGTGGGACAACTACAGATTAGATGGGAGGACCAAGCGATAAGCCGTTTCTGAAAGCGCTAAATCTAATTTAAATGTGCAAAAGGAACATGTCAGTCCAGTCATGCAATGAAGTCTTTTGAGGAAATGTGAGGATTATAGTTTTCAGTCATCCTGTGCATTGCATGATTGCCCTCTATTAGCAAATAAAAATGTTGTGTCCAGTTTTAACCGATATGATATGCAATTTCTCATAGTTTCGGGCGTCGTGATCAACAAACCCCCCCCCCCCCCCCCTCCCTGCCCCAAGCAAATTTTATCATTGCGGGCCTTGGAGATATGGGCAGTGGCCTGTTTTATTTATTAAAATTGAAAGTGGCAACCTTAGTGAGGACTGATAGACCTAGTTGATGATTGATGAAGGCGTGCTTCTCCAGTTAGCCAAACACAATGACACCGTGAGGAAATCCGCGAGATTCTGAAAAGGCTAATTAATGAAATTTAATTCTTGGGTCTTCAGAAGCTGCCATTTTGGGGGACACGACAAGGGTGAAGACTCTGAGAGCAAAGTAAATTCTAAGTGTGCTTCTTCAGCAGTATTTTAGCTTTTGTTGTTTGTTTGTGCTGCGATATAATGCACAGCAAAACCGTAATGTAAAACTGCGTGACCGACTCATTAAAAAAAGAATTCATAAAAAAACTGCCTGATATGTAATGATAATTAAATGACCACAAAGAGTAGATTTTATTCAGTAAAAAAGTACAGGGGGATTGAATTGAAATAGGAGACCCATTACATATTATTATAAAGATATGGGGTCAAAGATGTATGCATTATTAGTTTGCATAATGTATGCATCTCATTAGTTTCTATGTGCGCAGTATTATAAATTAGATGACCATTATGCCTAATTTCTGCCAGAGAATTAGTTGAAACTTTGTTGGGGCAAGTGCCAGGTCTAGGAGAATAAGGCAGGGTTGAATTGGGAGACACATTTTGCCTTATTATTAAGATATGAGCAAATAAATTTACTACCATAGAACCCATAGTATTTGCGCACTTCACCCCAGGTACTTCAGGCAAGAACACGAATAACCAAAAAGTTACACGTAGTTAGTAGTAAAATGAATTGAAATAGCTTTAAATAGAAAATGGAGAGCACAAAAAAAGTAAATCGTATGCATATTTTAGGGACTGCGCAAGTTTGATTTAGAAATTTCATGGGAACGTTAAAGTAAATTCTGCACACAATTTAGTACATCGTGCCAGCAAAGAAAAAAAAAAAAACCTGCGTGGGCCCTTCGGGGCCCCATATGTACCATTAGTGCGTCTGTTATTCTTACTGCGATGTCACAGAAAATGTTGTTAATTGTGAAAATGAGATAAATAGAATATAAATATTTAGACATGAATAATATAAATGACACTTTAAGACATAGACATTAAGACAAATACAGCTGATCAGACTGACCACCTAATTGGTGCAGAAACATTGTGCAAATTGGCGTGGAATGTGCAGTAAATGAATAGATGTAGTTTCAGAGTTACATGTCATAACTTGGGCTCAGACCATTCAGATAAATACACATTCATGGCTTTAACACGTCCAGGTAACTCACTCGGTACTTCTGGCCTCTGGGGCTGTGCGTGGAATACGGTCTCCCTTGCTAGTTTAATTTTATTTCTATATTCCATGTTAATACTAGGGTTTACTCTGGATACAGCTCTCCCCTTAGTGGTAGAACAAAGTAAAAAAAAACCACTGACAGTGTGTTTTTTTAAATGGTTATTAAGCTAGTGTGTGTGCCTAGGTAACATGTACACAGAAATGTGCAGGGCTGTGTGAGGCTCTGCCTGGTGCAGAGTGATGTCTGTACTGGGCCCTTGATCAAGGCCCTTAACCCCGACTGCTCTAGTGCCGCTGGCTAATTCTGCTCTCTGATCCGCACTTGTATGTCGCTGTGGACAAAAGCTTTTGTTAAATAAAGGGAATTTAAATGTAAGAAAGTAGAGCAGAGCTGCCTGATATCCAAAGCCGAACCACGGGTGTGTCTGATATGAAGAGGCCATTAAAATAAGTCTGACTCGATGATATGTTTTCTTATTGATCTGTCTTGCTGGAGTGTGTCCCCTTCCTCTTTCTCCCTGTTAATGCTGGCTTTGTATGTCCTCGCAGGACAGGGTACGCACTGAAAGCTACAGGGACTTCATGTACTTCAACCCAGATGTCTTCCGGGATAAGGTGAGTCTATGGCACTGGGCTTGGATATGTGGCCCAGCTTGGGCAGTGCTTGTGATAGACCCTGATCAAACTCGCTTGGGTTTCATTACATGCCGTGCTGTTATTTCGCTGGGCTGCAGACTGTGCAGCCCTGATAAAGAGGATATTCGCTCCTGCTTTCAGTACAGTAGCAATGGGGTTTTTGCACGGCCATTCGTTATGAGCTGATAATGGCTGGTGAAACTGTTCTTTTGGTGGGGGGGGGGGTCATTCTGGAGATGGCGCTTATCTCGGCCATCGGGCATCTGCCGCTTGGGGCGAGGAGTCCTCTGGGCTCAGACTGCCC